>NW_006160090.1:833317-841846 GCF_000334495.1 Tupaia belangeri chinensis
AAAAAACAATGAAAAGATATTGAATGATGAAGTGGGGATTTTAATGTCTCTGTATTGACTGACATGCATGGCATTCCCTTTTGAAAAAGCAATGTAATACACTTTAAAGTTATATGCAATTCAATGTAATATAAACAAGATTGTGATGATAATAAATTTAATTTAATTTAATTTAAAAAATAAATATTCTCCAATTCTGAGGGTTGTTGACTCACACTAATTACTGTGTCTTTTGCTGAGCTAAAACTTCTTAATCTGATGTAATCCCACTTGTCTATTTCTGGGATTATTGCCTGTGATTTGGGGATCTTATTTAAGAAGTCTTTACCTACCCCAATATCTAACAAAGTTTCCCCAGTGTTTTCCACCAATACTTTTTATAGTTTGAAGACTTGGGTTTAGATCTTTAATCCATTTTGAGTTAATTTTTCTTAATGGTGAAAGATGGGGGCCCAGTTTCATCTTTCTGCAGGTGGATACCCAGTTTTTCCAGCACCATTTGCTAAAGATGTTTTCCTTTTCCCACTGGATTGACTGTCCTTTGTCAAAAATCAATTGGCTGTATGTTTGGGGCCTTATTTCTGGGGGTCTCTATTCTGTTCTCATCAGTCCACCTGTCTGTTTTTGTACCAATACCATGTTGTTTTTATTATCACAGTTTTATAATTTACTTTGGGGTCAGGGAGTGAGATGCTGCCCACTCTACTCTTCTTGCAAAGGATTGCTTTGTATGTCTCTATATTCTAGACAATATTTCTATCTCTATCTCTCACTCTCAATCTTGCTCTTTCTCTGTCTCACCAGGAACTTCTCAGGTTCATTAGCTTTTTCTAAAACCGACTTTTGGTTAGGTTGAACATCTCTATGGTATATTTACCTTTTTTGTTCTTCTCTTAATCATTTTCTATTCTTGTCTTTATTATGTCATTCCTTCTACTTTCTTTGGTTTAATTTATTATTCCCCAACCTCTGAAGACAAAAACCTAGCTCATTGATTTCAGCCTCACATCTTTATTAACAATATAAATATGCACTTGCAGAAAGATGAATCTGAACCCCTACCTCTCACCTTTGACAAAAATCAAATCAAGGTGGATCAAGGACCTAAATCTAAGACCTCAAACCATAAAGCTGCTCCTGGAAAACACTGGGGAAACTCTGGGAGACTTTGATGTAGGAAAAGACTTCTTAAATAAGACCCTCAAAGCACAGTCGATCATCCCCAAAATAGACAGGTGGGACTACATCAGACTAAGAAGTTTCTGCATGGCAAAAAACACAGTAATTAGTGTGAATTGACAGCCCTCAGAATGGGAAAATATTTTTGTAAATTATGCATCAGATAATGGACTGATAACCAGAATACACAAGGAACTAAAGAAGCTGTTTGGAAAAAAGATGATCAACCCTATTAAAAGATGGGAGAAGGAGATGAAAAAACACTCTCTAAAGATGACATATGAATAGCCAAAAGGCATATGAAAAAATGTTCAACATCCCTCATAGTAAGGTAAATGCAGATCAAAACAACAATGAGTTATCACCTAACCCCATTCAGAATGTCTAAGATTAAAAAAAAAAAAAATGATAAGTGTTGGTGGGGGTGTCGTGAAAGGGGAACTCTTTTACACTGCTGGTGGGAATGTAAATTGGCCTAGCCACTGTGGAGAACAATTTGGAGATTCCTCAAAAATCTACAAATAGATCTACCATATGATTCAGCAATCCCACTCCTCAGTATCTACCTTTCAAAGGACATAAGAATCCTTCATTGTAAAAGTGCTTGCACATCGATGCTTATTGCAGCACTATTCACAATTGCTAAGACATGGAACCAACCCAAATGCCCCCGTATGGATGAATGGATTGAAAAACTGTGGCACATATACTCTATGGAATACTATTCAGCCATTAAAAAAACAACAAAACCCTGGCTTTTGACATAAAGTGGAAGAATATGGAAGATTTACTGCTGAGTGAAACAAGCCAGGCTATGAAGGAGAGACACTGTATATCCCCACTTAATATATACCTAGTGTCTGCACTCTATGACCAAAACTGACTGACTAAAAGATATACAAACACAAGAGATGAGTGTGAATGGCAGATGTGGTGTGTGTGGAGGAGTGGGGTCTAGGGAAGGACATTTGGAGGAGGGATACAGAGGCAGAGCATTTAGGGATGGAGAGGTGTAATCTGTTGAAGATATTTTGATCAACGGGACTGGGTAGAATTGTTCACGTATTGAAATGTTCACTTCATAAGCTAAATGATGTCTTTGAATGTATGTAAAAATAAATAAATTCATAAAAAAGAAGTAACTAAAAAAATAAAAAATAAAAAAATAAATATGCACTTAAGGCAATAAATTTACCCACAAGCAAAGCTGTGACTGTATCCCACAAGTTTTAATAGACAAACTTTTTAAATCATTTCATACAAAATATTTTTAAATTTCATCTTTGACTCATGGGTTACTACCTAGAAGTACCCAACTTAATTCTACAAGTACGTAGGTAATTTGTAGCTTTATTGTAATTACTGATTTCTATCTACGATTTTTTTTTTCTTATTTCACTCAGTGAGTCAATTCTAATGAAGAATACATTTTTGTACTTCCAGGCTCACTGTCTAAATGCTTCATGGGTGGAGCCAAGTCACAGGTGCAATTCAATTTTTTGCGGTACATTTCGAAGCTGGCTTAGAAGCCAGAAATCTCTCTACCTCAGTTCCCTTAGTAAATGGCGACCACCATTATATGCAGGATTATATTGTTCAGAACAGAAATCATTTCTCCCATTCTAACTCCGCTTGCTAGTGATTTCCTGAAGTGAAGCCCAAAATCCCAACAGGTAGATGCATGCAAAGGCTCCCTGCTAGCATACTAGTAAAGATCCTAGCACAAGGTTTCCATGGTGCAACCTTGAAGACAATCATCATATCACAGTCTATGTAAAAGGTGCCTGTTGGAGTCGTGCAGGCACTTTCAGTGTAACCAGAAACAGCAGCCCTGCTCTGTTACCACACTGAGCCGCAACTAGATTCATACACCTCAGCTAAAATATCAGGTGAAGCAAGTCAGAAACAGGTCTCTAACATTTAATTCAATACCTAGCCTCTGAGTTCAATTTAAATTTGGGTAAATTACCTCGTTTCTCTGAGTTTTTAGCTTAACCTTTAAAAATGAGGTAGTCGGTATTTTTTCGAGCATTTTCTGTAGAACCTCAGTCCAGTAAAAAACATTAACGTGACCAACAGCATTCTCCAGTTCAAAAGTTAAGGAAATGTTGTAACAAAGTCCATTTATAGACATACTGCTCAGATTTTAAAATATATTGTAAATCTCTAAAAACAGGATATACTCTGCAATATTTCTTAAAATTATTAGACCACAGAACACTTGTTGTACTGGAGCATCCTATAAGATTAGAATGTAGAGACCAGCAGGTGGCATGGTGGTTAAGGAGTTGGACTTCCACATGGTTACTGTTCAATTTAAATTTGGGTAAATTACCTCGTTTCTCTGAGTTTTTAGCTTAACCTTTAAAAATGAGGTAGTCGGTATTTTTTCGAGCATTTTCTGTAGAACCTCAGTCCAGTAAAAAACATTAACGTGACCAACAGCATTCTCCAGTTCAAAAGTTAAGGAAATGTTGTAACAAAGTCCATTTATAGACATACTGCTCAGATTTTAAAATATATTGTAAATCTCTAAAAACAGGATATACTCTGCAATATTTCTTAAAATTATTAGACCACAGAACACTTGTTGTACTGGAGCATCCTATAAGATTAGAATGTAGAGACCAGCAGGTGGCATGGTGGTTAAGGAGTTGGACTTCCACATGGTTACTGTGGTTCAAGTCCCAGACCTGGCAGTTTGTCAATCACACCGGGGATGTGTGCTCAAAATCTTTGGAAGAAAATGGAAGAGAAGGATTTGCTGTGTGACCATTCCCCCTGGGGGCATGATTGCTCACTTTCCCTCTCCCTATCTCTCTCCTCTCTGGTGAGTACATGCGTCCTATGGCAAAAACCTTAAAAAATAAATAAATAAAGATTAGAGTGTCTTGTCAAACCAGGTTTACTTCAGTTTAGTTTCATTTAAGTCCATTACTAAGTTTCCATAATTAGAGTTTCAAGAAAAGAAAGGAAAATACCAGTCACCAGTTCCTAAACTGAAGAAAACCATGACTAATTTCTAGTATATTAACACTAAAAAAATTTTTTTGCACTATTCTCAGCTCTATTAACTGGATGGCCACAGGTGTTCACTTGACAAAAAACAGGTCTTGTCTAACATTTATTCAATGCCTAGACTCTGAGTTGATTTAGAAAATTATGGACATGTCTACAAGTAAAATAGAAGTGCCCAAAGCAAGGAAATGAGAAGACTTCCTAGCTATCTGAACTTCAGAAATTACTTTTAGAAAAGAATGATGGTCCTTTCTGAAAACATCTAAATTCTTTAAGGACATAAATATTCTTCCAAAGTTTCTTGAAATATGTACACAAACGTGTGTATTTATATTAGAGGAGATACTAATAGGTCTAAAAAGTAATTTCTAAATGAGTTTGGGAAACACTGGGATTCAATGCAGTTTTCAAAGCTTCTTTATTGTTATAAAGTGCCTTGCAACTCTGTGAGAGGCAGACATCACATGGGATATTTCTGGCCACAGGACTAAATAACATCCTACAGGACTAGGGTTCCATAGAACACGCTTTGGGAGGGGATGACTCCACCCATAGAATTTCAGGTTTCTGTTAAATAGGTGTCCTAAAAATTAAAAAAAAAAAAGAAAATATCTCTAAACCTTAGGATTAGCACATTGAAGATCCTAGAATAATGGCTAGCAAAAATCAAGGCTGGAGCATTTAAATGCAGATGTAAATTCTCATGTGTTATTGATGAGAATATTTGAAGAGGACAATTTGGCAAGTTTTACTACAGATATAAGTGTACTTGTATTACACAGTGTTTCTATATGAGGGTCTTCATTTCAACATTGTTTGCAATAAAGATTAGAAATGATCCTGCTGTTTATAGGATGCTTGTTAAATGATGGTATATACATATAATAGATTCCATATGGCTAATTAGGTCAGTTAAGATATAGGTAAATTCTAAATGGGAACCCCTCAAAGATTAGGTGTCTCTTGTTGAACTTATTTTTTTTGGGGGGGGAGGTATTTTTTGCTATAGGGCGCGTGCGCTCACCAGACAGACAGAGAGAGACAGAGAGACAGAAAGCAAGAAATCACCCCCCAGGGGGGATGGCCACGTCGCAATCCCTTCTCCTCCATTCTCCTCTTGGGATCTTGGGCACGCACACACACGCTCCCAGTGTGAGTTTTAAGCCACCGGGTCCAGGACATGAACCACAGTCGACTACGTGGGAGTCCAGCGACATAGCCATTATGCTAACTGCTGGTCCCCTTGTTGAATTTATTTTTATTTTTATTATTATTATTATTTTAAACATTCAATCGCAGCAGTTGCCACCTGGCAATCTGCCCGCCCAAAAGCCTTTTTGGGTGTACAAAATATATATTGATATAGATATATAGTTATATATATATATATCGATATCGATATATAACTAAAAGAAAATTCAATCGCTATACATCATTTGGCTTGTAAAGAGAATTTACACAACAGGTAAAACATCTCAGATCAGTCCAATTGAGAATACTATGCACATTCTTGCTGAATTTTTTATCTTAAGGCTTCCGCACAGGTCCTGAAACATAAATAGATGCTCCATAAATAGTCAATGAATAAAAAAGTAAATAATTGCATGGATGACATAACTAAAAATATAGCCTCTCACGCCAATAAATTCATTTCTTTTGTTTGTTTGTTTTAGAGGCTTGTTTTGTTTTGCCTTAGGGTGTGTGTGCTTGCCAGAGAGAGACAGAGACAGTGAGAGGGAAAGTAAAAAATCATCCCCCCAGGGAATAACCATGCCTCAATCCCTTCTCCATTCTCCTCCTGGGGTTGAGGGCAAGCACGCACCCACCCCCAGCATGAGTTTCAAGCCACTGAGTCCAGGTCTCAAACCTCGGTCATGTGGGAGCCCAACAATATAGCCACTATACAATTTGCTGGCCCCCCATTAACTTAATTTCTGAATTTTCTCTTTTTAAGGATTCTATTAATTGATCATTCCAAAATTTACTAAGTACCTATTAAGCAACAAACATGCTAAATATATAGAAACAAATCAGAAACAGATCCTACCTTTCAAGAACACGAGTCTCTTATGAGAAAAGTTAAAATAAGGGAAAATAAAGCAGTATGATGGGAATTTGGAGAGTGATTACTTGATCTGGTCAGTCATTACCAAACTACAAATACACAATGAGAGAATTAGGGAAGGCTCTCAAAAGGCACTATCTTCTGGAAATATTTTATCTGCTTCTAAGTGGCTGACCATGGCCCCAACCATCAAGGATGGGAACTACATTCGAACAATGAAAATGTCGATGTCGCTCAGGGACCTGGAAGGGGGAACAGAAGACTTACTCTCAGTAGTATTCTACTATGGTGTGATCGCTTTTATATTAGCAAATCACTTTTCCATCTCTCGGTATTTTTCCAGTTTTTCCTCCTCCATCCAATTACCCGCTCCACAAAAGTCAAGCAATTAAACTGCTCTGTGCTTACTGTCTCAGAGTGATTTTGTAAAAGGCAGTCTTCCCAACTCCAAGTTCTAAAAGCTTAAACTTTGAGGAAGCCAAAGAAGACTGTAGACATGAAACAAATTAACAAAAGGAAAATGTTAGTGAGAAGTGGGATCTGAGTGGGGACTTCCAAGAGAGACCATGAAGGATTTCCCAAGTAACAAAGAAACTTATGAAATTTAATGCTGGTCCTTCCTTGAAACTTGGCCTAAACACAGCACAGGGAGCACAGTCAGCAAACAGCACCTGAAGGAACCTCAGAGATCTCCATGCCCAAGACAGCAAGAAGAAGTGCAACAACGGCATGCAAAACAGCAGCAGAGAGACCCACTTGGCCTACAGGACCATGAAAGGAAAGAGGAAAACCTCCTCGGCTCTATGTGATGACCAACATCAGAGCACCAATGTCAGAGTACCTACGTCAGAAAATAAGCAGGTTGGGGCCAGCAGGTAGTATAGCAATTAAGAAACTGGATTCCCACATGGCCAACCATTCCCCATGGTTCAAGTTCTAGATCCAGTGGTTTGAAAATCACACCAGATACATGTGTGCATACCCAAAATCTCAAAAGAAGAATGGAAGAGAAGAGACTGCAGTGTGGCCATCCCCCTGAGAGTGATTTCTCACATTCCCTCTCTTCATCTCTCTCTTTCTGGTGAGCACACATGCCCTATGGCAAAAATCTAAAATCTATGTGTGTGTGTGTGTGTGTGTGTGTGTAAAAAATAATAAAAAAAGAAAAGAAAAAGAAAAGAAAGAAAAGAAGCATGGTGAACAATGTCAAAGTCCACAGGCAATTCTGCCTTGCCTGGGTACCACATAACTATACCTCCTCCCTAATACTTAGACCCCATCATAAGAAAACAAGGAGGTGATCATGCCAACTCAGCAAAATAAAGGTTCAAAATTAAAATTAAGTGGACTTGTAGGAAAAAAAGGAAAGAAAACTGTATTTTCTGCCCACCTGGGTTGTGGCTGTTAAAGAAGCTGGCTGCAACTAGTTCCACCTGCTTTAGAAGTTCTGCAATGACCACGCTGTGCTTTCAAACAGACACTCTAACACCTCTGGTTCAAACCAGTTTCCAAAGCCCCTCTGGGAAGGTACTTGAATCTTGCCTGGACTCTGATATGGTGGCCTTGCAGAGCTAATATTCCACCAGTAAAGTCTCCTTCCTCAGAGCAGCTAAGACACAATGAGTTGAGATCTAAAGCCACTCGCTCGCCAAGATGTGGTCATTAGAGATACACCATCCGTCACCTTTGGGTGGTAATTAGAAAAGGAAAGTCAATAACAATAGTACATAACACTACTCCACCAAGATTTAAACAAGTTGTAATATTGTTGAACACCTATTGATGAGTCCAAATGTGCCACAGGCTATTGAGCACAAGGAGGGCTTTGATGGGAGGCTTTTCATTATTAATTTGATGGGGTGAGGTTTATAGACATCACAGCATACATTTTCATTTGTTACATGAGCCCCAGCCTCCCATAGCCATCGAATCTAATCAGCATCTTGAGGGGGGTAATACCCAAGGAGGCAAGGATGGAGATGCCTCAGAGGCCTGTACCTGGGACCTACAACTTCATGAAAGAAAAAGTGCCAAGATTTGTTGACTTTGTGAGACTGTCCAAGTGTAGGACATACTCTAAGGAAGCAAAAGAGAAGGAATCTGCCATCCTTGTCATTTCTGAGCTGAGAATCAAGAAGCCTGGGATTTAATCATGCTCTGCTAGTAACCATTTCCATGCCCTTAGATTCATGCCTAATGGTGCTTTTCCTCTCTGAGCTGAAATTTCTTTCTTTCTTTTTTTTTTTTTTTTTGGGGGGGGGGGGGGG
>NW_006160090.1:842633-844813 GCF_000334495.1 Tupaia belangeri chinensis
TTTTTTGTTTTTGGGGGGGGGGGAGAGGTTTTGCTATAGGACACGTGCATTCGCCAGAAAGAAAGAAAGACAGAAAGCGAGAAATCACCCCCCTGGGGGGATGGTCACGCCGCAATCCCTTCTCCTCCATTCTTCTCTCGGGATCTTGGGCACGCACACACACGCGCCCGGCATGAGTTTAAGCCACCAGGTCCGGGACTCGAACCATGGCCGACTACATGGGAGTCCAGCGACATAGCCATTACGCTAACTGCTGGTCCCCTGAAATTTCTTCATATAAGGCTGCTTCAAGAAGTTTGTGACAAATAGACTTTAAGTATGAGTTCACTTTGGCACAATATTCTAAATTTTTTTTTATTTCTTCCAGTCTTATGGTTTAATTTAAATATACCTTTGTCCAGATATAATGGCACAGGTGGTAGCAAATGGATTTTCAGTGCTGGAAGTCACATACTGATCACAGGTTCAGATCCCAAATCAACCTGAAACATGCAGGTATGTACCTTGACGAGCTGGAGGATGGGAGAAACGGACTGTGGCATAATGAGACCCTGTTGAGGATGGCCTCCCTTTCTTGTGTGCAAGTATGCTTTCTCTTGCTCTCTCATGAAAGAAATAAACTTTACTCTTTTTTAAGAGAGATTTTTGCTATAGGACATGTGCACGTGTTGGAGAGACAGAAAGCAAGAAATCACCCCCCCCCAAGGGGAACAGCCACACTGCAATCTTTTCTCCTCCATTCTCTTCATGGGCTCTTGTGCACACTCACATACATGCCCGGCGTGAGTTTTAAGCCTCAGGGCCTAGGACTTGAACTGCGGTCAACTACATGGGATTCCAGCAACATAACCATTATACCATCTGCTGGTCCCAAGAAATAAATAAATTTTTAATAAAAAAAAAATAGCATTTATCAATATGTGCTGGTTCTTTCCTTTTTTACCTCCATACCCAGCCTCTCTCCTAAACTCCAGAATTGACAATTCATTGGATGGCATCTAAAACTTTACATATCCAAAACCAAATTATTTTTAAAATTTATTTATTTATAGTCATTCACTGTACAACAATACAGTCTACAAAATGAGACTTTCCATCCAGAATACATTGTATATTGACTCAATCATGATAACCATACAAGTTATCATCAACAAATAATTTTCTATTTCTTGTTTCTTACATATTTTGCTTTTATTTCTTCCCCCTTAATTCCTTACCTCTCACCCTCTATCAATCCCCCCTTTCTTCCACACTGTCTCTGGTATGTACAGTTGTTTTCCATGCCTTTTTTTCCCACATTTTATTGATTCACTAAATGTCTTAATTAATTTAAAGACTTTCAATAGCAAGCACAGCTGATATATACATATTTTTTAACACATGCCTGACTTTAGGCATAAACCTCAGTGAGTAAAGTGAACATACTATAAAGTAGCACCCTGCTGGGGCTGTATAGCGTACTTCAGTCATTAAATAGATATTAATTGGTATTTTTAATGCATTTTCTAATTTCAAAAAACAGTTTTAGTTTTAATAGATCAAAATCAAAAAGTGTTAAGAGAAATTTGCTTAAATCTTAAAGTCAGGAATAAGGTTAGGATTCAGTTCAAATAGTAGGTAGATGGACCTATCAACAAACAGTTCAAGAAAAGACAAAAATCCTTAAACACAGAAATCAAAGCATCAAAGAAAATCAGTAATGTTTTAGTCCAAAGTAAAAAAAAAATTATTTCGCTAGTTAGACACATAATTAATCTCTCTTCTACTGAATTTGCAGTGTTACTGTGGTCTGATCTTTCCATTTAAACTCTGGAAGCTAACATTCAACTCCAGACTTGTCCCTACCATTAGGCTAGCCAGTCTCTTGGTTGTTTCTTGTACTCTTATTTCTGTGTGTCTGACTTTAGTTTTCCTGGTATAGCACACCCTTCAGTACTTCCTGGAGAGCTGGTCTGGTGTTGGTAAATTCTTTCAGGTTTTGTTTGAGAACGTTTTTTGGTTTTTGTTTTTTGTTTTTCCCCCATATGAAAGATAATCTTACTGGGTATAGTATTCTTGGGTGAAATTGTTTTTCATTTAAACTTTGAATGTATTTTCCCATTCTTTCCTTGCTTGCATTGTTTCTTTTTTTTTTTTTTTTTTGAGGGATTTTCACTGTAGGGGGCGGGGGGTTGCCGACC
>NW_006160090.1:844877-849513 GCF_000334495.1 Tupaia belangeri chinensis
TCCCTTCTCCTCCATTCTCCTCTCGGGATCTTGGGCACGCACGCACACGCGCCCGGCGTGAGTTCTAAGCCACCGGGTCCGGGACGCAAACCGCAGTCGACTACGTGGGAATCGAGCGACATAGCCATTACGCTAACTGCTGGTTCCCTTGCATTGTTTCTGATGAGAGGTTCAAGAGAGACTAACCTTATGGATAGCCTTTGAAATAACATGACATTTCTCTCTTGCCAATTTTAGTATCTTGTCTGTCTGTGGTTTTGGTCAATCTGGCTATGGTATGCCTTGGGTAAGATTATCTTGGGTTGATTCTATGTGGGGTCCTTTGTATTTCTTGGGTCTGGATATTTGAGTGCCTCTTTAGTGTTGGAAAGTTTTCTTCCAGGATTTCATGGAATAAATTATCAAAGCCCTTATTAGCTTCTTCACCTTCTGGGATATCTATGACCTGGATATTTGGGGTTTAATGGTATCTAGTATTACTCCTGTGTTATTCTTATTTGGGGGGGGGTTATTTTCTCAGTCTTTTTGGTGAGTTTCTCTAGGTCAGAAGTTCTATCTTTTACACCTGAGATTCTATCTTCTGTATCTTTTAATCTGCTTTTGATTCTGTTTGATTCTTTTTTTATTATGTGTATCTCCTCTTTCAGACTGTACAAGAACTTCCTCATATCCTGGAACTCAGTGTCTCTTTTCTCCTGCATTTTCTGGAGTTTGCTCTCTCTATTCTCTTACAGCTCTGTTAGCTTTGTCACTATGAGTATTTTAAATTCTTTATCTGACATTTCCATGAGTTCCCTTAAATTCTCTGTAGAGGAAGGGTAGTTATTCTTTTCCATTAGAGGAGAGATATTTTCTTGGTTTCTCATATTTCTAGTGCCTCTGTGGTGGTTTCTGGTCATCTGATTGATTATACATTTTTTCCTATTTTTTGGAGTTAAATTTGAGCATTCACAGGAATGCAGAAGGTGACCTGCAGTCTGGCTCCTGGATAGACCTGTGGAACAGGAAGATGAAGGCTGGGCAGAGGGTCTTTGGTGGTCAAAAATCCCTGAATGGGGCCACTCAGAACTCAAATATAGATAGCTGCTAATTGCCTTATTCTGGCTCCTGGCTGGGAGCAAGAGGGTGAAGTCTGGGCAGAGGGTCTTCAGTGGTCAAAATTCCCAAAACCAAATTCTTGATTTCTCCCTACCATCTGCTTCTCCCCATTCCATTTCACTCCTTCCCCATTCTTCCCATCACAATAATGGATGCTGCATATGAGAGCTTTCATTTGAGTCCTCCTTTATCACATTCTAAATCCAATCCTTGCACAATCTATTGGTTGTACATTTTAACTATGTTCATGGTCTGATGTCTTCATCTTCCACATTCTCATCCAAGTGTTCATTTTCTTTCAATGTAACTGATGCTTCCTCCTCTACTCTGGCTCAGCTCTGGGCTATTCTCCAAGCCCAGCAAGACTGGCCAGATCTCTTCTTCCCCTAGATGTCCTTATGGCTTGCTTCTCACTTTCTTAAAGTTTCCACTCAAACTTCTTATCATAGAGGTATTTCCTGACCATCCTGTTTAGCATATATACAAATATCAAATATCTACGAACATAGTTGCTTAAAGCAGTATGTATTTATTTCCTCACAGTTTCTGTGGGTCAGTAGTCTGGGCAAACTTTAGCTGGGTTCTCTGGTCAAGCTCTCTCAAGGATTCAATCAAGGTGTCAGCTGGGCTGAATTTTTATCAGAAGGCCTGACTGGGGAAGAATTTTATTCCAAACTCACTCATGGTTTTGGAGGTATTCCTTTCCTTGTACCTATATGACTGAGACTACTGTTATGTTGCTAACAGAAAGCTAGAGACTGCTCTCAGCTCTTAGAAGCTGTCTCCATGTCTTTGCCATATGGTAGCTTCCATAGGCAGTTCACAATATGGCTGTCTGCTTCTTCAAGACCAACAGAATATTTCTCCACTGTCAGGTAGGGCCTAATTCTATTTTTAAGGGGTTTTACCTATTAAGTCAGATAAGGATAATCTCCCTTTGGATTAACTCAAAGCCAACTGATTGGGGGTCTCAATTACATTCTCAAAATCCCTTCACCTTTGCCATATAACATACCTAATAGGAGTGATCTTCCATTATATTCATAAATCCTGTTCACACCCAAGGTGGGAAATGAAGGTATTATGCAGACGGGTATGACCAGAGATAGGAATCTTGGGGCTTATCTTAGAATTCTGCCTACCATAACCTTTATCTTATCTCTTCTTATATTCTTTGCCCCAGTATATGATTATTGTTCTATTTCCCAAGTAGAGTGAAAGATTCCTGAAAACAAGGACTTCATATTGTTTAATGTTATTTGTTCAGCATTACTGCACATCCAGACACTAGAGTCTGGCATATAACTCAAGCTTAATAAATATTTGTTGAATGAACAAATGAATTAATGAATTTAAACATAAATCTCTTTGATAACTTCTCATCATGGAATGTCTAATGTTTTACCTTCCACAGTTTACTATTCCTCTAACAGATCCTGATCACATTCAAGTCAGCTTTGGTGAATATTTATTGAGTACTTATTCTTTACCATCCACTTGAACACAGTATAGTTAATCCTTTCTAAATCACTCAATCTTTTCTGCACCTATCTGGTACGAAATTGAATTTCAGGCATATTTTTGGGAGTCTCATAGTCCTGTAATGTAACGAAGCATTTCTCTATTTTTTTCTCCTCTCTTCTGTAATAAAACCCTTCTGTGTCAGCTGGGCATGTGGCCACTTGACTTAATTTCTCTTTTTTATTTATTTAATTTTTTTTTGGAGAGGTTTTCGCTATAGGGCGTGTGCGGTCACCAGACAGAGAGAGACATAGAGACAGAAAGCGAGAAATCACCCCCCAGGGAGGATGGTCACGCCGCAATCCCTTCTCCTCCATTCTCCTCTTGGGATCTTGGGCACGCATGCACACGTGCCCGGCGTGAGTTTTAAGCCACCAGGTCCGGGATGCGAACTGCAGTCGACTACGTGGGAGTCCAGCGACATAGCCATTATGCTAACTACTGGTTCCCTTGACTTAATTTCTCTTGAAACTAGGTGTGGTCAGAAGACTAGGTGCAAGTCAATAGAATTTTGAGAAGTGACAGACCTGACTTCAACTCCATAGAGACAAGATTATTTGCCCTGGAATTCTCTTTCTCTCCTTTGTAAAGACAAGAATGTAGACAAGAAGGTGAACTAGCTTCAATATTCTAGGACAGGGTCCTTATCCTGGGATTGATACACCATTAAAGGGTCTACAAATAGAATTCAGAAACTTGGAGGAGAAAAACTACATTTTATTTTCAGTAATTACTAATTATAATTCAGCATTCTATTTAATTATTAATGCAGACAACACATCACAGTAGTATACACAGTATCTGTGACCTCCTTGCATCAGAAATCACAATTATTTTCCTATCACATTATATTGGGTCATCAGAGAAGTCATGACATATTTTTCAGTTTGTCTGTGCAAAAATGCATCATGATGTTTTTTAAAAAGAATTATTTTATTTAACTTACTTTATTTATTTATGTATTTTAATTTGACCAAAGAGGACAGAGAGAGAGAGAAAGAGAGAGAGAGAGAGAAAGTGAGAACACAAGCCACCAGGTCCAGGACTCGAACCATGGTTGGCCATGTGGGAGTCCAGCTCCCTTACCATCACACCACCTGCCAGTCCTGCATCATAACTTTTCTAATGACTCAATAGTTACAAAGATATTATAAAATAAATTATGCTCCTATTTTGATTATCATATTACCAGGGTACTTACTGTACATGCCACTGTCTTGTTAATAATAGAGAAGCATATGCATTAGTATATCACAAACTCCTTTTTACTTTTGTGATTATTTATTTTATTATAATTTACTTCCTTTGACTCTCTGTATGTATGTTCCTATGTATTACAACTATTTTTCTGAGACAGAGCCCACATACTTCACCAAATTGCCAAGAGGGTCATGACATAAAATTTAAAAATCCAGTTCTGTCTGAAGGCAAGGTACCAAGATGGAAGGAACATAGATTCCTAAATGACCTTGTGGTGTAGAGCTGCTTATCAAGCCCAGGCAGAACATTTGCCTACAGACTGTTATAAGAAAAGGAGGAGAAAGAGGAGGAGGAGAAGAAGAAAACTTCTAATTCATTTGAACCTCTAGGGTCTCTTTGTTATAGCAGCTGAGCCTATACCCTAGATAAAACTCTCACCCTAATGTCAAGTCAGAGTCCGGAGGGTCCTATGCTGTACACAGTGTTTAAGGAAAGATTCTCCAGACTTCAGACTACCTTGCTTGCACCAAGGGAGCTCCTAGTCCCAGTCTTCCTTGAAGACAGGCAACCATGAGAAGTAGAATCTTTAAGTCTGCTGGTCCTGAGGCAACAGCTCTTAAGGTTTATTTCAACCATTGCCCCAGCCTTACACATCAGATGTCCCAGTAACTCCACTGAAAGGGAGCACAGTGATATTCCTCATTGTGCAGAATCTACCAAACCCTTCATTCTTCCTTTTCTCAAGAGACTTCTCTAAAGAGCCTCCCTTCTCTTGAGCTTGGCCCACGTCTACCTCCCAAATACAACATGCACTTCT
>NW_006160090.1:849544-883718 GCF_000334495.1 Tupaia belangeri chinensis
ACACGTCTGGAATGATCCAACATAATTTTCCTTTATGAATTTAGACTTTTTCAAACACTATTCTAGTTGGAGATCATCTGAAAATTTCTTTTTGTTACACCATTCTTCTACACAAAAGTTCCAGAGATGGTGCTAAACAGCAAGGAGGCACATGGGGAAAACACTAGGTTCATATCCCAGTACCTTCCTGAGCACAGCAGGCATGCACGCACATGTCAGCAATCCAAGATGGCTGAGGCTCGGGTGGATTATGCTGTGAGGGCCTTGTTGAGGATGCTCTTTTCTCTCCTTCTCTCCCTCTTTCTCTCTCTCATGGAAGAAAGAAATGAATAGACATAAAAAAAAAAAATTCCAGAGGCAGGGGCCATGTGGTAGCACAGAAACAATACAATTAGACCCATGTAGAAAAGGTGTTTGGTTCACAACCGGGTATCTCCCTGAGCATATCAGGTATGTGCATGCATGCCCATGATCTGGGCCTGCCGAGACCAGAGGTGGATTCCAATGTTGGGGTGGGCGGGATATCTCTCCCAGTCAGTCTCTCTCTCTCTCATACAAATAAATAAACAAACAAACAAACAAGCTTTATTTTTTTAAAGAGTTCCAGAGGCAGCCAAAACAGAAACTAGTTTATCATCTTGTTATGGGAGAAAGAAAAACTTCTATAGCAGTGAGCAAAAAGTCATCTCAATAAATGATGTTATTGTTACACACAAATTATTACTATGCAAATTTTGTCATTCATATTTCGACAAGATATACATTTTGTTGTTGCTACTGTTGTATGTTGTTACTGCAACAATCTAAATGTGAGCTCTTAAGAGCCCATTTGGAGAGGTGCAGAGCAGAGAAGTGAAAGAGACTTTTTGGAGGTGGAATAAAAACAAGTAGTGACTGGTTAGACATGGAAGAACCATGGAAAATGAGAAACCAAAATTGGCTGCAAGATTGAAGTTAAAGGGAGCAAAAGAATGGTAAATAAATTAAAAAAAAAAAAACATAGGCAAGAACATCAATTTGGAGAAAGCAGTTTTTAGAAAAGCGAAGTTTGAAGTTGGGTTGAAAATCCAAGTGAAAATTCCCAAGAGGTATAAAATAGAAGAGCTCTGAAATCAGTATTGTTGACAACAATATTGATAGAGGCCAAAAGAATGAAAAAGGTTCACTAAGTCAGAGAATTAAGAAGGGAAAAGGCAGAAGACCACTTCTGGTCCTCAAGGAACATTCATATTTAGGGAACAGAAGACACTTTCAAGGGAAACAAAGAAGAAACTATGAAAAAAGGAGTTTAGGGTAGCACATCGTCACAGATCACATGGGAGGAAATGGCTTCAAGCCAAACACATAAGTGTAAGAACTAAACAAACACCAGTGGATTTGGCAAAGAAAAAAAAAGATGGTTATATAGCTTACTAATCATAGGTATCCACGTATGTGAGACGCAGATATTACAAGAGACAGAAGCTGTCAAGATTCTTTTAAGGGCTATAATGGAATCTCGATCTTTCCATAATGCCTTTTCCACAATTTCTGGCAAATTCTCTAGAAATATGTGTGTGTGTAATATATGTGTGTGTATGCGTGTGTGAACACACATACATATTTGTAGAGAATTTGCCAGAAATTGTACATATATACACACACATCATATATACACATATGTATTGCATATTAAATATTGTATATTAAATATTGATGTGTGTGTGTTTGTGTGTGTGTGTATGGTTGCCATCTATAATTATAAAATTCCCCTGGTTTGAAATATATATAAATCCCAGAAGGCATCATTTAAAGGTAAATGGGCTTGGAATTATTAAATGTATTCCATTGGATCAATATCATAAAGAATACTTATTTTCGTTTCACTTATCAGAGAACTACACGTATTACATATAGCTACTCTTAATATATATTTTCCCCCAAGCTTTTCAAATGAAGATATTTCCCTCCATTTTCATCCTATATTGAAGAAATAATGTAAGTCCTATTTAGGGCACTGGCTAGTGCTTGCCTAAACCCTGTAAATGTTCACCCACAATGGAATCAATAAACGGAATATAGAATTCATCTCACAGATGAATGACGCCTAATGGACCCTAGATTTTAATTCTGAGACATGAGCCCAAACTGAAAAGCTTAAAAAAAATTAACAAATTCTTCTCTAAGTCAAAAACAAAGGTATCATACTTGGACAAAAGAAAAATTGTGCAATTAATGGTGCACTCATAACCCGTCTGGTTAGCATGAATAAAACATTAACAGGAATTGTACAGATTAAATATTGAGGTGTTGGATACTGGCACTCACCGCAAACAATGAGAGCCTTTTACACTTATCAGTGATTTCCTTAGTAAAAGATTTGTGAAACTCGGAAAGGAACGCAGTCAGGGAGAAAATAAAGAAGCATCTTTTCCCTAATATTAGCCCCTGAGAAAAAGGAAAATGACAAATTTAGGTTATATTCAACTGGCCTAATACCCATTCATTTGACACATTCTTATAGCTGCATGAATTTTTCAATTTCCTCTCCAGATACCTGGTAACATTTGAATACAGGTTTGTGTCCCGTGTTCTATGTTGTTTTCATTAAATCAACCATGAATAGTTATCTGTTGATAACGTAAATGGTAATGTCCCTGACTTGACTAATATGCACTGTGTTCATGTTGAGAAAATCATGCTGTACACTCTAAAGATAAACAGTGATTAAATGTAAACGATAAATAAATACATCAACCAACCATGTGTAGCTGACTTGGGGGTCAGACCGTTAGGCATAGCTGGAACTAGGCAAGTTCTGAACTGACAGAAGGTTCAGGAAGCTGAAGTAAGGTGATCTTGGTGATGTCCCTTTCACAGGCCCCATGGTGGTTATTCTCTATTCTTCCCTCACTCCCAATTCCAGAATCTCCTCCATCCTTTAGCCACTGTTCTACTTTGCTGACACTGGAGTTACACACACACTTCCTCACCAACTTTTTCCCTCCCTCCCTCTTTGCTCCCATTCTTCTCTCCAGTCTCAGAATAAAACAAGCCTCCTTTTTTACCCATTGCTAAAACGTCCCACCATTCAACTGCTACTTGGTAGTCATGAACTCATCCATCCTTTTGAAGCAACTCCACTGACTCCTGCTGTCAAACACCCACGGACTTCTCTCATTTTGGTGCTTGGGAAGGAAAGACTCACCTTAATTTTCATGGAGGACTCATTTATCAACGCATATTTCCATAGCCCTTCTTTACTTCTCTATCAATTTTTTCTGTAGGTAATCTACATTGAAAAACAAAATAAATGCACAGTAGTTGACAGAAAAGGAAAAAAGGAAGAAGCTAACAAAAAATACTGACTATGTAAGGAGGAAAATAACAAGAAAATGTGCCTATAGGAAGGACATTACAAACTTTACAGTCAGAAGTAATTTTGTTAAATATATGGACATGTGTTCAGGATAGGAAAACTGAGCATCAAAAAAAAAAAGTCCTAAAACCGATTAAATATAAATTAGAGGACGTTTTATTTTTTCACACCAAGAATCTTTAAAAAGTTGTTCATATCAGAGCCAGCAAGTGGTGTGGTGGTTAAGGTACTAGACTCCACAAGACAGACAGTGGTTCAAGTCTCAGACCTGGCAGCTTGAAAATCACACCAGGCATGTGTGTGTGCATGCCCCAAATCCCAAGATGAGAATAGAAGAGGAGGAACTGTAGCATGGCCATCTCCTGGGGGAGGGAGGGTGATTTCTCACCTTCCCTCTCTTTGGCAAGTGCACATACCCTATGGCAAAAACCTAAAAAAAAAGAAAGAAAGAAAAAGAAGGAAGAAAGAAAGAAAGAAAGAAAAAAGAAAAATGAAAAAAGAAATTTTTCATATCTTTTTGACTAGAAAAATCATTTCTTAGAATCTGCCTAACAGAAATACTAATCAGAAGAAAAACACATGCACATTTTGTATATTCATGTGTATGTTCGTTTGGGTTTTATTTATGGTAATGAAGAAAACTGAATACATCCTAAAGTTCCAATAAAAGATAAATGGTTGAGAAAATTTATAGCATACCTAAGCAATAAAACACTTGCAGCTATTAAAATTCAGGTTGATTCATTATAGAAAGACAAGCTTATTTGATACCATTAAGAAAAACAATGATATGAACTAGTATAAATTCAACTGTGTAAAACACTGTCCAAGATATTAGGGGGAATGTATGCCAACATTTTAACAGGAGTAGCCTTTGGATAATGGCTTGCAGATAATGACTTTCTTCTGTTCTTTTATATTTTTCTATACTTTTCAGCAAGTCTAATATGAGCATATTCAGGTTAAAATTAATTAAATCTGCTTAGTGGGAAACTTCCCTTTCCTTTAATGTTCCAGTTATAAGAAAATGTAGAAATAGGCTGCCTTCTCTTCCATTTTTCATTCCAACAAAGAATCAGGAACTGGTGCAGGTAGAATGCCTCTTTTTTGTGTGACCTACAGCCCTGCAGTGGCTGCTTTGAATCGTAGCTGACTGTATAGATTTTTAGTTTTGAATCTCCCGTATGTACAGTCTCATCCTTCAGAAACCAGATATCGATCCCTATCTCACTGAGTCTACGCAAACTGGATTGCCTGAATTCAGGATTTTTTTTTAAGGAACAAATTCAGCAAATTAAATGGAGTATATTTTTTTTTCTACACTCTAGCACATGGTAAGTGTGACTGTGTCTTTTGTTTTTATCTAACCTTTCTGGTGACACAGAAATCTACAATACAAATGGTACATAGGGAAGCCATTTTTTGGTGGCTGATCAAGTCAACATCGTCAAAAGTGTAATTACACTCCCAAGCAAGTCCTGATACCAGGGTGGATATGTACCAAGAGAAGGATTAAATAGAAGGAAGACCAGGCCTGTGACTAATTCAAAATCAGCAACAAGACATCAGAGAAGCTGTTTTTATGTCAGCCAGTTATAGAGTGCAAATATTTGTTGAGTACCTCCTGATGTGACAGTTGCAGGAAACGAGGCAGACATGGGACTTGTTTCAGAGGCTTTCAGACTACTTGGAAAGAAGTAACTTAAATTAGTCACTTTTCTCTGATCAGAGAAGCCTAAGAGAAATTAAAAAGTGCTATGGACACTCAGCCAGAGCTGGACAGAAGTCCAGAAGTCCATCTTAAGGATGTATCATCTAAACTGATTCTCAAAAAATGAGTAGAAGTCTACCAGGTTAATTGGGACCAGAAAGAAGGTAGAGCTTAAAAGGGAAGAAAGATCATTTCAGAGGGGGCAGCATGCACTGGAATTGCTGAGATGAAAGAGAGTGTGTCCTATCTGAGAAACTAAGAAAAGTCTTCCATGGTCAAATGATACAAAAACTGGAAGGAAGTCGGGAGAGTCAGGGCCAAAGAGTTAAGTACTGCAGTGCCTAGAGGGTCAGGTAAAGACTCTGTACTTTTTTCTAAATGCAACGAGGAAGCATTTGTGAATTTTAGTCAGGTTGCTTTGGCTGCAATAAAAATACAAATTGTTTAGAAAGGGAATGTGGAATCAAAGAGATGACTTAGAAGGTTCTTGTTGTAGCCTAGTGAGAGAGGACGGTGGCCTGAGCAGTGTAGCATCAGCAGGCATGAAAACGAGAGGACAGATTTCAGAAAGCATTCCAAAATAGAGTCAGCCCTCAGGATCACACTGCTGCCTCCTTCAGTTGAGTCAACAGTTCAGCTTGCTTCTCTCACCCTTCTATATCCCACCACACTCCTATTCTGAGAATATGAAAATAGGGAGAAAATAGGGGAAATAGGTTGTTTTTTTTTTTAAAGGAAAGAGTACAAACCCTGCCCAGCTCTACGAACCAGAAGGAAACCTGCAAATTGAGTCCTTCATTTTCTCCCAATCCAAAATTCTGTGCACTTGATTATCCAAAGGAAAAAAATGGTGGTCAGTGTCAGGGTGGGAGTTGGGAGACTAACTACTCTCTTCTCTCTGCTCATAAGACTCTAACCACTTCACAACTAAAATGGATCTTGATCATGGATTCTTAAGAGGATTTTTTTTTTCATGTCAGTTTCCTCCTCTATTATGTATTTTCCCTAGAAACCTTCTATGAGAGGTTTTTATTATCCACAGTTCCTTTTCAGATGTTGCTCCAGCCCTAAATGTATTTGCATTAAGATGGGGCTTTTTTCTTGCATCTCCAAGAACCTTACCCTCTCACTATTAGTCCATTCATAACCCCTCACACTTAGAACAAGGGAAGTCCACATAGATGAAAGGAACCAGATCCATTTGCTCCTAACCAGGCCCTTGAAGAGCCTCTTAGAGGATCCCAGGTTACAAATATATTTATCCTTTTCATTCAAATATCTTTTTTTAAAGGCAAACATAGTCTATAAAATGGGGAGGGGGGTGTAAAGTCTATCTTTTCCACTGCCCTTTCTACAATAGAATCCTTCCTTCAAAATGTCTTTATCTGCTATCCACAAGACTGGCTTCAGATGTATATACCATTTACCCCCAAATGTGTGAAAGCATATTCATATTTCCCTGGGTTATGGGTTTCTGTGCCATCTCTTTGTACTAAAAGTTGTGAACAAGAGAAAGAACTTGATATTCTCGTTTTGGGGATGAAGAGAGAAACCAGGGCTCTATGATCGTTCTTTCTACTTATACAATTGCATGTACTTTAACAGAAACTTTGTATTGACTTGGAACCTTTGCAGGAATTACTGCTTGTTTCCATGACAACCGTGTCTATGGTATCTAGCTTTCCCCATGCACATTGGTGATGCAAGATAGGGCAAGGCTGCACGTGTTGGACTCAGTTATGAATCAATTACAGCAATGGAAATTTTTAAAAGACCACAACTTATCCCATACCTTGAGAGTTTAAGATGTTATATATCTAATTTTTTAAAAACAGACATGATGCTGTGGCCAAAGAATGAGCACATATTAAAAAACACAGATTTTCTATGAGCTTGTCTGTGAACCTTGAAAGTGACTGAATTTTTTTCCCCACATCTGAAAGTCTTTTTCTAAGAGCCCTGGCACCTGAATGCAAAATACATGCGGAGTACATAATTTCCCTTGATTTTCATCTTCCTTTTTCTCAAAAGTCTTTTTTTTTCATTTTCAGAATGAAGTAATAATGAAAAATACATTAAGTATAAGATTGAAAATCTTTTTTCTTCTTTTGTAATTGAGATTTATTGGTTGTGTCAAAGATCAGTACAGACATTTCAATTTGTACCCAATTCTTAACATATGTACCAAAAATTTAAAAAGCCAAATATAGTGATTCTTTTCAAGTTATTCCAGTGACATTCCAGTTACAAATTTGTAGGCAAATTTTCCTTAAGAGTATATCAAGAACCACTGTCTTCAGATGTTGAAAGCTGTTATGTAAGTCCCACCAAATCACAATTTAGTATCATACACACTACATACTTCAAATTTCCAATCTTTCACAGCACATTAAATTTCCAATCTTTCACAGCATATTAATTATTTTGAAAACTGGACTACCACGACCAAAGATGTTACAACTTGCACACCATTCTGACAGGGAGAGCAACAATCAAAGAGTGGTTTTCTTTAGGAAACAATACTACTAAAAAACATAATAGAAGTAATTTAAAATATTCAAGACACATTAAATGCATGACTGTGACTCCAAACTGCCATTTAGTATGTCTTGTATTTCAGATATAAAAACTACCCACCCGCCCCCACCGATGGAATGTTAAGCTGACACTCAAGAGAATAAAAATATGGAACGCTTCATGAATTTGCGTGACATCCTTGCGCAGGGGCCATGCTAATCTTCTCTGTATCATTCCAGTTTTAGTATATGTGCTGCCGAAGCAAGCACAAGATTGAAAATCTTTATCTGTACTATTCTTCCAGTCCTAACTAAAACACCTGCTCTATGAATTCAACCATTATTCATGAAAAACATCTTTATGAGAAATATATAATAGATTCTATGAAAAATATTTTCTCCCAGGGATTTGACTGTAGATTTTTGTCCTCCTCACACAGATAGTACTGCTCTGTGGTTGAGCATCGACATTCTTGGCAAACTCGAGCTCGATCCTGGCTCTGTCACTTACAACTGTGAGGATTTTGGCAAGTTAACATTTAAGTTCCAGTTTCTTTTTCTGTAAAATGGAACTAATAGCTACATCACTGCAGAGCTGATATCTAGTGATTTCAGAGATAAGAGCAATGAAGACGTTCTACCGAGAATTTACCCTGGCAAACAGAAAGGGCAGGTCAGAAGAAGACCGAGTCCGCCATGAGAGCTGAGATCTAGTGATGTCAGAGATAAGAGCAATGAAGATGTTCTGCTGAGAATTTACCCTGCCTCCACCCACTGTGTGTCTAGACAAGTCTAAGTGAAAAGTTGCTAAAATCCGAATACTATTTGGGTCCTCATATTTCTTAACTCCCACTGAATCTGCAACACAAAGGGGAAAAAAATGCAATGCCAAAGAGTGTGCAGACCACTTCCTCCCGTGCACCTCTGATCGCTCAGATTGATCTTCTAGAAATTAGGAAGAAACAAATAACCCATTAGATGACTAGAAATCACCACCAGGGCACAAGAAATATGCAAAACCAAGAAAATACCTCACCCCCAAGGGAAAAGAATAACTCCTCTTCATCCACAGACAGTACAATGGAACTCATGGAAATGATAAAGAATTAAGAGTATTCATACTGACAAAACTAACAGAGATGGAAGAGAAGAGAGACAACAAACACCAGAAAAACAAAGCCAATGAGTTCCAGGAGGTAAGGAAGTTCTTGCAAGAGCTGAAAGAGAAAATACACACCATAAAAAAGAATCAAAAGGAACTGTTGGAGATGAAGGCTATAGTACAGGAAGTCAAAACCTCCTTTGAAAGTATTAAAAGCAGACTGGATCATACAGAAAATCAAATCTCAGAGGTAGAAGACAGAATCACTGGACTAGTAAAATCCAGTAAAATCCACCATGAAGACTGAGAAAATAGGCCCCCAAATGAGAATAATATAAAGGAATACTAGATACCATTAAACATTCAAACATCCAGAAAATTGGTATCCCAAAAGGTGAAGAGACTAACAAGGGCATTGACAATCTATTCCATGAAGTCCTGCAAAAAAAACTTCCCAAACCTAGAGAGGCATTCAAGGATCCAGACCCAAGAAATACATAGGACCCCAAATAGGATCAACCCAATAAGATCTTCTCCAAGACACATTATAGCCACATTGACCAAAACCACAGACAAAGACAAGATACTCAGACTGGCAAGAGGGAAACATCAAGTCACCTACAGGGAATATCCCATTCAATCTAACAGTGGACCTCTCATCAGAAACAATGAGACCAAGGAAAGAATGGGAAAATATATTCCAAGTATTGAGTGAAAAACAATTTCAACCAAGAATACTATATCTAGCAAGGTTATCCTTCATATGGGAAGAGAAGACAAGAACATTCTCAGATAAACAAAACCTGAAGGAATTTACCGACACCAGACCAACTCTCTAAAAATTTCTGAAGGGAGTGCTATCCCAGGAAAACTAAAGTCAGACACACAGAAATAAGAGTTCTAAAACAGCTAAGAAAATGGCCAGCTTAATAGTAGGGACAAGTCCACAGTTGAACGTTACCTTCCAGAATTTAAACGGAAAGATCAGACCACAACAGAAGATATAGCACATGAGTTTGAACTGATGAAATAGAATTTTATGACTTTTGACCAAAACATTACTGACCTTCTATGCTTTGTTTTCCAGTGTTGAGGAGTTTTGTCTTCTCTCTAGTTGTGGACAGGTCCATGTACCTGCTATTCGAACAGAATCCTAACCTGTTTCCTGGCTTTAAGTATTAAGCAAAGTTCTCTTAACATTTTTTGATTTTCATTTACTAAAGTTAAAACTGCATTTCTTAAAATTAAAAAATGTATTTAAAAAATACCTGTTTAGTAATCACAGAAAGCATATAGCCTTAGCTATGTGCTATTTTGTAGTATATTCATTCTACCCACAGAGTTTCATGCCTCAAGTCAACTTTTGTTCATATATATGTATATATCAGCTGAATTTAGTATTGAAAGTATTTAGATTAATTAAGATATTTTGTGACTCAGTACAATGTGGGAAAGAATAAAGGAATGGAAAGCAACTGCAGATACCAGAGACAGGGTGGGAGGAGGATGAGAAAAGGTAGAAAGTGAGAAATGGGGGGGGGGGGGGTACGTATGTTGAAGCAAGAAACAAGAAATGGAAAATTATTTGTTGCTGATAACATGTATGATTAAGCCACTTTATAGTGTATTCTGGCTGGAAAATTGCATTTTGTATGCTGTGGTGATGTTCAGTGAAAGTATATAAAAATAAAATAGCTAATAAAAATATGTATTATAAAAAAAGATGCTGTACATAAAAAATTCATCACTGTGCCTGATGGACACAGTATTCATGCTCATATAACTTTTTCTTTTTTGCTAGAGGGCACATATGCTTACCAGAGACAGAGAGACAAAAAGAGAAGAAGAGGAGAAAGCACCCTCCATGAGGAATGGTCTTATCACAATTTTTTATCTCTCACTCCTTTGAGGATTAGAGGCATACAAGCACATGCACATGGAGTGTTTCTCAAGCCACTTCCAGGTCTGAACTCGAACCATACAGCCAGCCATGTGGGATCTGGCAACCTTAACCACCTGGCCACAGAACAAGTCCCATGTTAATATTAATAGCTATTATTGCATATATTACACTTCAGTTCAGTACAAGGAGCCATGTTTATGGGGTATTTTTAGGCTAGCATAATGAAATGTTAAGTTATAAATATCATAACCATAATCCAGCTTCAAAAAAATCTGATTATCACTATTTGCTGGTAATGAAATGAAACGTTTTTAAAATTTAAATCAAAAACATTATTTTAATTAAATTTCATAATTTCTTAAAATCATATTATACTTAAATTGCCCAAATAATGACTTCAATTTTTACATTCTATTGCAAGAGACTTTAGATGTGTTGATGCCATCCCAAACTTTTGCTCTAAGATAGAAATTTAAAAATTGGTCCATTTGAATTACTCAGACTTTTGGCTGAGTAATACCTAGACTTCATCTACTCCTGGGGAAATTTTGACTATCCAGACCCTGAAAATCCTTTAAACTTTCTTTATAAATTGAAACATATTTTTAATGTCATAGAAGAAAAATAGGGATCTGATTCAATCTAAATATTTATTTTCTTAAAACATAAGCCTGTTATTCCAAGAGAATCCACTGTCCTTCCCTAACACTATACACCATCATTTACAAAATTCAATCAGGGGGAGATTTTATTAGAACCACCTTTTTTACCATATTCTGATCCTACTCAAGACTGCTTCTTGGAGTATTATGGCTTAATCTAAGGTCTTATAAAGCATGAGGCTGAATTAAATTTGTAACCCACACTTAGGTCCTCTAATTTTAAAAACTGTTAGTTTGTTCCTGAAAAGGCAGTCACATAAGAGAGGGCCAAAGGAAGACTTTGGTTGAAAAGGAGGAGTGAATGTGTCGACATGAGAGGCTAAATCATCATGATCCCACTTTATGTAAAACTAGAAGTCTGTTTAATCATGTGAGTGTTTTGGTTAGGTTAATGTACATGGAAGAAAGTAGATACACTGCCCAGGTGCACTTTGAAGTGTATGAATTACTCCTTAATCATAAACTTACAATATGCACACCAGGCTAATTCCAAAGCACATAACTGTGAACTTCCAGCCATTAAAAATTGTAGAACAAGACCAGCTAGGAGACATTGGGCTTATGTCTCTTTTAGCATGTGCCACCTTCACTGGATGATAAGACCTCTTGCCATAAATCTAGCTATTCAAGGTTGCATCCTCTGATATCTAAAATGTGTCCTTCTTCTTAGCCTCTTACATAATTACTTTCACTGAATTGTGCTACAGACTTTGCCTTGAATAAAGATTTGATGTATGGGGCCGGCAAGTGGCATGGTGGTTAAAGGTGCTGGACTCCCACATGGCCGACCACGGTTCAAGTCTCGGATCTGGTGACTTGTTTTCTCACTTCCTCTCTGTCTGTCTCTCTCTGATCAAACTGGAAAATAATAAAGATAATAATAATGAATAAAGTTAAATAAAATAATTCTTTTAAAAAAAGATTTGATGTAAAAAAATATATAAAAAAAGACATTGCAACAAATATGACAGAAATATGAAAGACTATAAGAGAATAATATGAGTGACTATACACCAACAAACTAGAAAACCTAGAGGAGATAGACCAATTTCTAGATAGATACACTATATTGAGATTAAACTAGGAAGAAGTAAAAAGACTGAATAGACCAACAGCAAGGTAACAAGATTGAAGTAATAATAGTTACTCAAAAAAGAAAAATCCAGGTCTAGATGGCTTCACTGCTGAACTCTACAGGGTCTTTAAGGAATTAACACCAGTTCTCAAACCATTTCAAAAGATACAAATGCAGAGAACTCTTCCATACTTATCTCCTTAATACCAAAGCAGACAAGGACACAATAAAATAAGAAAATGACAGACCAATATCCCTAATGAATATAGATGCAAAAATCCTTAATAAAATACTAGC
This sequence comes from Tupaia belangeri chinensis, assembly GCF_000334495.1. Lineage (NCBI taxonomy): Eukaryota > Metazoa > Chordata > Mammalia > Scandentia > Tupaiidae > Tupaia > Tupaia belangeri. Next base: position 862,169 of record NW_006160090.1, read on the forward strand.
AAATCAAATCTAACAAAACATTAAAAAATTATACACCATGACCAAGGAAGATTTATCTCAGAGATGCAAGGATGGTGTAACATGGGTAAAACAGTAAATGCAATACCTCATATTAACAGAAAAAAAGACAAAAACCATATGATCATATCAATTGACATAGAAAAAAATGCTTGATAAATATAATAATTCATAATTAAGACTCTCAATAAAATGGGCATAGAAAGTACTTTTCTTAGTGCACTAAAGGCCACATATAACATATCCAAAGATAACGTAGTACTGAATAGGGAAAAGATCAAAACTTTTCTACTTGTTGGTTCCATGTCTTAGCACTTGTGAATAATGCTGCAATAAATATTGATGTGCAAGCCCTTTTCCAATTAAGAATCCTTTTGTCCTTGGGGTAGATACCCAGGAGTGGAATTGCTGGATCATATGGTAGTTCTATTTGTAGATCTTTGAGGAATCTCCTAATTGTTCTCCACAGTGGCTGGACCAATTTACATTCCCACCAGCAGTGTAGGAGAGTTCCCCTTTCACCACATCCTCACCAGCACTTACCATTTTTTTTAAATCTTAGTCATTCTGCCCGGGGTTAGGTGGTATCTCATTGTGGTTTTGACAAAGAAATGGGTTCTTATCTATTGAAGATAACTTTATAGTATTGTTAACTGGACTGGTGAGAAATGTACACATGTTGGAATAGTCACTTTGCAAGCTAACATATGATTGAATGTATAAAAGAAATTGAAATTAAAAATTGAAAGGAAAAAAATGTTCTACTTAAAACTGGAACAAGACAGGGATTTCCCACTTTCTCTGCTCCTATTGAAAATATTACTGAAAGTCCTAGCCAATGCAAACAGATAATAGAATAAAAAGCATTCATATTGAAAAGGAAAGAGCTAAAATGTCCTTCTTTGCAAATGACATGATTATATATGTAAAGAAAACTAAGGAATACACCAAAAAACTCTTAGATGTACTAAACAGATTCATAAAAGTAGCAGGAACAAAGTTAACATACAAAAAATCTATAGAATTTTTATACACTAGCAATGAATGAATAAACTAAGACAGAAATGAAGAAAGCAGTCTCACTTAAAATAGTCATAAAAAACAAAATTATAGAAATAAACCTAACCAAGGAAGTGGAAGATATCTTACTATCAAAATTATATAAAGTAGAATAAAAATGGAAAGACATCTTTTTCTTTTTTTTTTTCCTTTGGAGAGGTTTTTGCGATAGGGCACGTGCGCTTGCCAGACAGAGACAGACAGAGAGACAGAGAGACAGAAAGTGAGAAATCACCTCCCGGGGGGATGGCCACGCCGCAATCTCTTCTCCTCCATTCTCCTTTCGGGATCTTGGGCATGCACGCACATGGCGTGCCGGGCTTGAGTTTTAAGCCACTGGGTCCAGGACACGAACCACGGTTGACTACATGGGAGTCCAGAGACATAGCCATTACACTAACTGCTGGTCCCGGAAAGACATCTCTTAATCATGGATTGAAAGAATCAATATATTTAAAATGTCGCTATTACCCAAAGTAATCTACAAATTCAATGCAATGCCTATCAAAATACCAGCAATACCTTTGTCAAGAAAATAGAAAAAAAATCATGAAATTGGCCTGGAATCACAAAAGACCCCATGCTACCAAATAAATACTGTGCAAAAAAGAATAAACTCAGAGACATCTCACTACCTGACTTCAAAATATATTACAAAAATCATAATAAACAAAATAGCATGGCACTGGCACAAAAACAGACACATAGACAATGAAACAGAATAATCTAGAAATAATTCCAAGAACAATACAGTTAACTGATTTTTACATAGATCACCAGATAATCTAGTGGAGAAGAGGCAATCTTTTAAACTGGTACTGGAAAAATTGACTATCCACTTGCAGAATAATGAAACTAGACTCTCATCTCTCACCATTTACAAATATAGCTCAAAATAAATTAAAGATTTAAACATAAAGCCGAAAACTATAAACCTACTTGATGAACACATAGGGTAAATAATTCAAGATACTGGAATAGGCAACAACTTCTTACATAAGATCCCTAAAGCATGGGTGATAACACTAAAAGTAGACAACTGGGATTACATCAAGCTAAAGAGCTTCTGAACAGCAAAAGAAACAATAAACAGAATTTTAAAATGACGCATTGAATGGTAGAAAATTCTTGCAAACTATACTTCAGGTAGAATTGATAACTATAATATATATAGAAACACCAAAAAAAAAAAAAAAACCTAATAGGCTTTTTAAAAAAATGAAAAAATGTTCAACATCTCTGGTCATAAGGGAAATGCAAATCAAAACCATAATGAGATATCACTTCTATCACTTCACCCCTATCAGATGGTTATGATTTTAAAAAAGAAAAATCCTAGAAAGGTTGTGGAGAAAAGGAAATCCTCACATACTGTTAGTGGGAATGTAATTTAGTACAGCCTCTGTGGAAAACAGTATGGAGATTCCTCAAAATCAAAAAATAGGGACCAGGGGACCAACAGCGTAATGGCTATGTCGCTGAACTCCCATGTAGTAGACTGCGGTTCGAGTCCCAGACCCGGTGGCTTAAAACATGCCAGGCATGTGTGCGTGCATCCCCAAGATCCCGAGAGGAGAATGGAGGAGAAGGGATTGTGGCGTGGCCATCCTCCCTGGGGGGGTGATTTCTCGCTTTCTGTCTCTCTGTCTCTGTCTGTCTGGCGAGCGCACGCGCCCTATAGCAAAAACCTCTGCAAAACCAAAAAAGAGAGAGAGAGACCCAGGAGGTGACATAGTGGCTAAGGTGCTAGACTCCCACATGCTCAACCATGGTTCAAATCTCAGACCTGGAATTTTGAAAATCACACCAGGCATGTGTGTATGTATGCCCAAAATCCCAAGAAGAGAATGGAGGAAAACAAATTGTGGTGTGGCCATTCCCTGGGGTGTGTTTTCTCACTTACCCACTGTCTCTCTCTGCACATGCCCTATAGAAAAAAAAAGTGTAATTAATTTAAAAATAGAACTTCCATATGACCCAACAATTCCACTATTAGGTACATATCAAAAAAAAAAAAAAACAGAAAATTGGAGAGACATTTGCACATCCACATTTATTGCAGTATGATTCACAACAGCTAAGGTGTAGAATCAACCTAATGACCCAGTGCCCCAAAACTAATGAATAGATTAAGAACATGTGGCTCATATATACAATGAAATACTATGCAGTCATGAAGAAAAACATCATGTAATTGACACAAAGTAGATGAACCTAGAAGATATACTGTTAAATAAACAAGCCAGGCTCTGAAAGACAAATATTATATATACCCACTTAAAATACACTGAATGTCTACACTCTATAGTGGAAACCAGAAGACTTGGATGATATAGAAGTAGAGAGAGTAATGGTACATATCAAAAGCCATATGGGCAAGGGGGTGCAAGATGGTTCAAGAAAAAATTATTACAGGTATGCCAATGCATGTAAACAAGGGGAATGGGTTTGAAACGGTGTACCATTCCATAAATGTCCTTGGCAATTCACTATATAATCCCCCCTCCAAAAAAATAGTAGAACTATTATAAAATATGCACTACATAATGTAGTGTTCAAAGATGAAGAAGATGAATATGTCTATATTTATAATTCTATAATTCATACAATATGCATGCTCTTAAAATCTTACTGTACCCCACAAAACATATAATGAATTCTAAAAAATGATAATAAACAAGTTTATAAAATCTATTACTTTTTTTTTTTCAGAAAATCATTGAGCACATTATCTGTTTAATCACTCCATAACGCCTATATGTAAACAAGAATGAGAACTCTCTTTGAGACACAAAGTAAGAAAAACCTTTGTTTTCCCTAAGGAACAAGTATGTTTTACTTTTCCTACCCTCAGTATTTTCTTTCCAAGGTAATGGAAATGTAACTGGTAAGATATCTTACATGACCAGTTTCACAGTTCAAGCCCCAGATATAGCAGATTGAAGAGCATATCCAGTGCATGTGTGTACATACTCAATCCTGAAAAGAAGGAAAAATAGAGGGGAAGGAATTATGCTATAGCCATCCTCCATGGGAAATGCTTTCTCATTTTCTATCTCTCACTTCTCTCTCTCTCTCGCTCTCGCTCTCGCTCTCGCTCTCTCTCTCTCGTGAGCACATACACCCTCTGGAAAATTTTAAAAGAAAGAAGGGAGAGAGGGAAGAAAAGAAGGGAGAATACCAGTTTGTTTTTAACACATCTTCAGTGTAAAGGCAAGTGATATGAAACACCAGAATTATCATTCTGGCTCTTCACAGCCTGTTCACATAACCCTAAAAGTGAGAGCACCCTGGAACTGAAAATAAGACTGCTTAACTCTCCTTATATCATAATTTTTATAGTTGTAAACTTAGAAACTAAGCTTGACTGGTAGACCCCTTCATTTAGCAACATTTACTGTGTGTATCTATTTGCAATGCCAGCACTGCCAGTAAGAAGAGGAAAGTAGGGTGTTTCAGAACAGACTCTGGAGCCAGACTGCCTGAGTTCAAATTCTGGATCCACCACTAACAAGCTCTGTGATCTCAAGCAAGTTAGTCAACCTCTTTGTGCCTCATTTTCCTCACTGTGTAATGGGCTTAATAATAATAATGCCAATTGTACAGGGCTGTTTTGAGAGTCAAGTTAGTTGATTTCTACAGGAGAGTGCCTGGCAATAGCAGGTACTCTGTTAGCTATTATGATCTTTAGAACAAAAATGGGGACCAGCAAACGGCATAATGGTTATGTCGCTGGACTCCCACACAGTCATTTGTGGTTTGAATCCCAGACCCAGCAGCTTAAAACTCACACTGGACGCATGTGCCCAAAATCCCAAGAGGAGAGAAGAGGAGAAGGGACTACAACATGGCCATCCCCCTTGGGGGGAAGATTTCTCATTATCTGTCTCTCTATCTCTGTCTCTCCAGTGAGCACATTTGCCCTGTAGCAAAAAATCTCTCTAGAAAAAAAAGAACAAAAAAGAAGACAGTTTCTAAACCCAAAAATCTGATTGTCAGGTTAGATGAACAACATGTATAGTTTTAGGGGTGGGGGTGGGGGTTGATCTTGGGATTTATTTAGTAGGGAAAAAAAGTGCTACACAAGGTCAAGAACAAGGGAATCATCATTTTTACTGTGTTTGACACCCAATCCATCCAAAAATCATACACTGCCCTTTTGTTTACATTCCTGTCATTTTCTGTATGTAGTATGTATCCAAGAAAATTCTATTCCCCAAATTCCCATCTAACAACATACGGGAGTTAATAGTTCATTGACATTTAATCTAATTGCTCAGGTGTAATAGCAATGGTTCTAGTTCTTCGTCCCTGACATTTTTGTTGTCTGAACACTGTATGGCTAAAATTGACCCACGAGCTATACCTGTCTTCAATCGCTGTCGGTCTAATTTTCCTGGATTGAGAACAAAATTTGAATACACATGTTCATTTTGATGCAAGCAAACCCATACACACGAGCACATGTATATACAGAAAGGAGATGTCTGGATGCCATGGAAACTTCACCCCTTTCCTTATTTCAATGGATTGTGCAGCAATCGACTGGACTGGCCATGTGGCAACCCCACCTGATTATTAAAGCAGCTGTGATAATCAGATCAGCTGGGAGACATTCCGGATCCTTTCCATCTAGAGGTGGCAGAAGTCTCCTATAGTAGGAAAAAAATTTGAACCTCCCAGATGAACCTCATCTTGTAGAGCCAGCATTCCTTTTTCAAGCCATCGCCATGTACTTTGGATCTAATGATCAAGTTTCCTTTAAGCATCACTTTTTGAAATGAGCACACAGGATGTGGAATCAAAACTCGGAATATAGCTGCTGCATCTACAGAAGACTCTCCTGTTAAATAATGCAGATCGAAAAAGACACCACTGAGACAACAAGGTTTTTTGGCTACTCCATAATAAAGGGCTAATTTCTTATGGTGCTTCATTTCCCAGTTCGCAATTCCAAAGTCTGTGCTGCAGTGATGTCTAGTTAGCTATGTCTTCATGTCCTGCAGGGTGGTGCATGCAGCTGGGCGGCACCAGGCTGCTGGTTCAGGTTGATTGTGTGGCCTGGCCTGAAGAGCCTCCTGGGACCAGCAGCATTCTGCAAATTAAAGTCGGCCTGGCCTGGAGGTCAGTAGCCATCCCCCAGCAGCCACTGGCCGTCCCAGCCCACTGCCCTTGAGAAATTGGTGCACTGCAAAACATATTTGCTCAGATACAGAGAGAAGCGATTCTTCACCTAATTACATCCGTTTGGCTCTGAACAGATAGATCAAGTCTCTTTGTGGGGGGAACAAAGCAGGAAGGGAAAGCAGTTTATGTTCATTTGTTTCTTAAATTTCTCCAAAATGCTTATAGGGAAGCTGCGTAGGTAAAATAAGGTAATGAATGTGTATGCTTTTGTGAAGTGTGCACACTACATTGGCAAGGGAAAGGAAAGCGAGAGGAAACTGGGAAGATAGACTAAGAATATGCTCCCCACTGCAGGGCTGTCTTACACAAATGGTCTCAGCAAGTCCCCATCTACAAATAACTTTCAACCACAAATGCCCCCTCTCTAGTCTCTGCTAACGGGTAGTCATTCTTTAGCATCAAGGGCCTCTCTGAGACTATTCAGTCTTGCTTGGCTCTTTGTAATGTCTTTACTCATTTCTGCAGAGTGGAGGTTCAGCCAAGCAGTTCAATGTGAGCTACTTCATTAACCAGGAGTTAAATTAGTAAATAGAAAAGACCAGGAAAATGTTCTGAAGTAGTCTGGCAGTAGCTTTAGAATCACGTAACACTGGTGTGCCAGTTCATGGAGTCAGGGCCAAGTGACTTCAAGTATATTTGGGCAAAATTGCAAAGGAGGTAACTTTTCTGCTTGACCTCAGCCTTTTGGAGATGTTACCCTCTCTCTTCTCTTTCAGCTGGTGCCCAGATAAGTTCCTTCATTCTTCCCTTTTTCCTTTCCACCTCGATCCTCACTGTCCTCTCACTCCCAGCTTTGTCCTCTACATCATTCACTCGCACTAAAATATATGACAGTTCCCTTGAGTTCAGTTGTAAGTTAACACAGATCAACTTAAAGAGATGAAATTGTAACTTGGTCTTTCAGGCCGTGATCATGAAAAGAGTTAGGGCCAGGGAACCAGCAGTTAGCGTAATGGCTATGTCACTGGACTCCCACGTAGTCGACCGTGGTTCGCATCCCGGACCCGGTCACTTAGAACTCACGCCAGGTGCGTGTGCGTGCGTGCCCAAGATCCCAAGAGGAGAACGGAGAAGAAGGGATTGCGGTGTGGCCAACCCCCCTGGGGGGTGATTTCTCGCTTTCTGTCTCTATGTCTCTCTCTGTCTGGCTGGCAAGCGCACGCACCCTAGAGCAAAAACCTCTCCAAAAAAAAAAAAGAGGTAGGGTCATATGAGCCTTTCAGACAGCTGAATATTCTACCCTGCTAGAGGTCACCACTTCCCCTACTCTCTGCTGTACACCCAGGATCATCCCCTTTTCTCTCCACAGCCATGCAGAGGGCTGACTTAGAAATTATCATGAGCGTGATAAATCCAGGAGCCCCAGGAAAACATGGCCCTGGAGAAATACGGAGGATGAAAGAGCTAAGAATGAAAACTAGCTTTTACTCTTCCACTTCACCAAATTAATCTGAAAAATGAGAGTGTTCATTATCATCTATTTACCACACAGCACCTTGCAGAAGGCAGAGGAGGCCTGGCTCAGAAAGGCTTTAAAATCCTCAGATTAAAGGGATTGTACCAGTTTAAGAACAAAGAGATACAAAACCTTAATGTACAGTTTAAAGCACTACTACCAACTTGGTTTCTGGTCTTTAAGAGAGAACCACAGCACTCCTAGTTATTTTATCTTAATTTGCAACCAGTCCTAGCTGAATTGTTCATTTATTTCCAAGATCATGTCATTAGTTTCAAGGTTAAGATTCGAATGGGCAAGGGAGAGGAAGCAAAGCAAGCTGGTGGTAAGAAAAATGGACCTCTTGACCTTTAGTAAGCATTTTGTTTGCAGGCACACATTTCATTAAAGAAAATAATAAAAAAAAATTAAAATTAAAATTAAAATTTATTTAAAAAGAAAAAAAACAGAGATAGGGATTGTTCTGTTCAGTTTCAACTGCATATCTCAAGGTTTAGGGTCTGTCCAATTGTCCCACCCTGGCTTGGGAAAAACACTTTTGGGCCCTAATCTGAAAGTACTAACCCTTCTGTGAGTCTGACCATGTGGAATACCGTATACTTGGTAAGTTCATCATAAGCCCATGAAAACAGGTTTTCATTAAAAAGTCATGAATTATATCTGAAGAAAAAAATTAGCTAAACAAACCATACTTATATATGGCTGAAAAAACTTAACACTTAGGAATAAAAAGGTTGGAAGGAAAGAAGGGAGGGTGGAAGGAAGGAAGGAAGGAAGGAAGGAAGGAAGGAAGGAAGGAAGGAAGTCAGGCAAAAAGTAAGGAAAGAAATGTGCATGTACGTTAGGTGCATCAACACTTAATGTGCTTAGCTGACGCATAACAACCAATCTTCCCCACTACCTTTCATTGGGGAATTCATTCCTGTTTAATCCAAAGTTATATTCAATTTTTAAAGAGAAAAAAGAAAGAAAAGAACCAACACCTACTTTTTCAGTTCTATCATTAACTGTGGGAAAGGGATGGTTTTTCAGCCCCTAGATAGCTAAGGGCACTTCATAATAGAATCCAGAGCCTTTCACCCCTAAATCACTGATTTGAATCCAACCCAGGTCACTATTGACAGAATGTTATTACCTCTAGGTGCTGTCTGGTGGCCCATGTGGAATGAGTTGATGGTCTCTGTCCTGTTCCATGTGGACAGTTGCCCACTTCACCTTGTTGTCATTTTCAAACGAGAAGCCAAGGAGTTAATGGATGTGGAGCCTGAGCCCCCCTTGTACTGTGAGGTGGTGCCCTCCAGGTCAGAGTGGAGGGCGCTGGCTGCGATGTGTGAAGCCAGGCCCTGATCTCCCTCAGCACTTTCCGGGACATCAATCCATCTCGTTGTTCCACAATCACCTTTGCTAGGGACAAAGAATAAAAAACATGGCTACGGTTTTAGCCGAGATTTGTTTCCATTTTTCCTGGCCTGGGAGGCTACGAGTGATAAATTTCACTTATACAAATATTCAATTCACCACCAAAGTTAGAAAAAGAGGAATTTGTAATACCAGAGCAAAGCCATATGAATATTCGGTTTACAAATCAAGTGTTACTGGGTTACATTTTCTCCTTGCTTTGAAGTAATAGATTTTGTTCCAGAATAAATTATCTGAATTCAGTCAGAGCCAAAGGCATAATACTGGAATTTATATTCAAGATACAAATGACCACCCATGACTGTATATATTCCTACCTGGATAAAACTGTAGACAACATATTATTCAACCCTTCTCCCTCCTTTCTTTCCAGTGAGAAAACTGACATTCACATAGGCAAAGTGTCTTGTTCAAGGTCACAGAGTAAGAAAATAACATGACAGAGCTAATTCTGAAGTCCCCAAACTTTGGCTGTAATGCTCTTTCACGGAGGTGTTTTGTTTCCTTCCACTGAGCAGGTGATGACTGAGTACTTCCTGTGAGCCATGCACCCTGCCATGTCCTCGAGATGGTAGTTGTGGTAATGGAGGTGACAGGTGAGTACAAGAAGAAAGTGACTCTCCCAGCTCAGCATCAGCACAGAGCCCGGCATGATGAGATGTCAATAAAGCAAGAGTGAAAGAATGGATAAAGTCTGCAGGAAAGGGTTATTTTGCAGTAGATTTTGCCAGAAACATCCTGAGACAAAGATTGGGATGTAAATAGTTTATTTGAAAGGTGGCCAGTGCTAAAGAAGAGCAGCAGTGAAGGAAAGAGAAAGAATGACAGACTCTACAGTGTCAGTAAGCACGTGACTGAGGGCGACTGGGCTCTCTCCCACTGGGGTATTCCGGGAAATGGTGAGAAAATTCTTCATGGTTAGAACACTCTACAAGGTGAGAAAACTGGGATATCTTTGCATTGACTCCCACCCATTATAGGTTGAGGGCTACAAAAGCAGGGTGCTAACTCCCCAGCACTTCCGGCCTGCCTGTGCAGCAGCCAAACGTGCTCCTGCAGCACCAACAGCCTCAGACAGAAGGTCGCAGGTGCTTTGCCATGGGAAGTCATCAGTTTTTCCATAAACTGTGTGTGCAGGGGGTGTGAGGAGGGCACCAACTGCTTTTTCTATAAGGCTTTATGATCTTGTTAAGAATATATCTAACACTTAGGAGACAATGATTAATAAAGAACAAAAATAGAGAGTTCAGAGAAGACATGCAACATGGAAAATGATTTCTCTGTGTGCTCAGTACAGGTGCAAGTGCAGAAGGTGCCACCATGTGACCTGGCTCTCTGCATTGCTCACTCTGTTTCCCGTTCATATCCAGCTGCTCAACATGCTCTATCCCACCCTCCTCTTTGCCTCTCTGCTCTGCTCTCTCCCCCATAATGGCTCCTCTGCAGAATTTCTTCCAGCTCTCACTAAAGCAGCTCCCTGTAATGTATAGTCTCACTCTCCAATTGCCAAGAATCAGAGTTTTTCCCTCGCACCCACTTTCCTCCCCAAAATTCATGCTAATAAATTGGAATTTGTTTCTGAATAATAGCAGACAATAGTGGCTCAAGAGATTTAGCGAATAAATGAATTACTACATTACTAAGTCAAGTTGCTAGAAGTGCACACAGGAAAACAGGCCAGACACTGAACAGAGAATTTTATAGCAACTTTCAGTCCAATTCCTGAAGAAAATTAGACAAATACAAAAACACCCTCAGGAATTAGCCAAGTTCCAATGATATTTGCTGGTAAAACTAGAGGAAAATCCCCTTGGAATTCTTATGCCCAAGCACTGTGCAATTCCCAGAACCTTCCCTTTTCTCCAATTTCTTTCAAAGAAACTATCTCAGTAATGTACACAGTGCAGCAAGATTGCTAAGCGCATAGTTGCACAGACATTAAAATGAGATCCGGGAAGAGAAATCTGTCTCAGAAGATGTCAGTGGAAATGAGGAATCTTCTGTTTCCCTCTTGGACAAACTGGAAAGATTTTGGAAGGGAAGGATCAGGCAAAAATTACTGTAACAAATTTTGAAATTATCTTTCCTTTGGGGAGAAGAGCACCTAATGGTTAAGAAGTGCATATTATGTACAAAGGACTACTCCATGTGGTTTAGGTAATAACTCATTTAACCCTAGTAAAGCCTTATGAATAATAATAATAAGAGGCAATATTCACTGATGCAGTGTTCCAGGTACTACACTAACTGCTTGCTACCTTGCTCAACTCTCATTATACCCTATGGATAGGTACAATTATTATTTATATTTTATTTATTTTATTTTACTCATGTATAAACTGAGACTGAAATATTCTATAACATGGCCATCATTACACAGCTCACTTGGCACCAATAGATCTGGGACCCACCTGCCTGTTTCCAACGGACTCTCTAGGCCATTCTGTTTCTCCTGCACCATACTCTCATGGGGGCAGTCCAGTTTTTTAGTTTTCTACTCAAATGCTTGCACTGATGTCATGACCTAAGTGGACCTATGGTGACCAACAGGGATGTCAACTTCAAAAAGTTTGGAACATCTTCTGAATGAAAAAGTGTGGCACATATACACTACAGAATATTACTCAGCCATAAAAAAAAAAGAGAGAGAGAGACCTTGGCATTTGATCAAAAGTGGATGAATGTGGAAGATTTAATGCTGAGTGAAGCAAGCCCAAACTATGAAAAAAAAAAAAATTGTTTGTCCCCACTTAAAATACACCAAACCTCTGCATTCTATGATAGAAACTGAAAGATAGGAAGGTATAAAGTCATGAAGAGCAACTATGGATACCACAGACAATGTGGTAGGGGATGGATAATGGAGGAGAAGTAGGAGGAAGAGAATCGGGGGCGGGGGGGAGAAGAGAAACATTTAACAAATACAGAAATGGAAAATTATCTGTTGAGGATAATGTATGTGGTAATATCCTTAATTGGACTAATATACAGTGTATTCATGCTGGGAAAACCTATTTTGTATGCTATAAAAATGTACAGTGATTGATTGTAAAAAAAAATTAGAAAATAATAGAAAAAAAAAGGTTTAAAGGTTGGGACACATACTCCCAAAGACCTTACTCCCTTATTAATCCATGGATTTGGCAGCCATGAATACCCAAGACATTGAGATTGTATACACTGAAGGGAGGAGGAATCACTTCTTGTCTTCACTCTTGCCAATGTTACTAAGCCAAGAATCAATTAGAAGTAATGTCCTCTATTTCTGAAAACCACAGGCTCTGGTTGGAGGTAGGCTGAGGGCTACAAAGTCAGCAATATCTTTGGGCTAGCTCTGCATACTGGGACTGAGTCTACAGGGTCTGGGAAATGAGAGCAGCACAAGAAGGCTCAAGCGAAGGCTAGGAAACACGCCCATCTCGGGAGAGACACACATGGTGCTTATTCGCTCATCTGAGGTCACAGGCTAAGGCTGTCTCATGTTGACCCCTGAGAAAGCCCTGATTCTAATTAGTAGAGTCCACAGATACCATTAAGTTAAGAGTGTAGCAATCAACTTTAAAAATGAACCAACAGGGCATTGTTGGGTCAAAAATACAAAAACAAAGCTTCCTGGATCTGTACTAATCTCATGGCCTCAACCGTGGTGGTCATCACCAGCCCACAGCCCTTGCCATTCAAACCATTCTCTAGTTTATAATTCAAAGCACACACACACCCTAAACTACAATTTGTCTGAATTCTGAAGAGCCTCTGAAAGTGCCTAAAACTTGTATTTCCCAGGGACACAGCACTATTAAAGTGAAGGTTACCAAGGCATCCCAGGGAAGACACCTTAACCCATCATGTATTGACTCAATTTCTTTGATAGCAAAGCAGGTTTCAAAGCTTCCATTCAGGAAAGTAAGAACATGCCTTCTGATGACCCCTCCTCTAGAGCATAAGTGTGCTGAACAGGTGCAGGAGTAGGTTTGGGGAGTAGCTCTGAGGAAAGCAGGATGGGGCTTGGGCACTGTGGCAAGGAACCCTATAGGATACCTTCCCAAAGAGGTTCCATCCTGGACTGGTGATTTACCAGTGGGCCCAACAGACTCTGGACTCCAGATAAAAGCAGGGATGAAGTGGTAGGAAGCAGCCACCACCAACACTAGAGGTGGGGATGAGGCACCTGAGGAGCCACTGAAAGTTTTGGATTGGGAGATGATGCTAGATGACTTTGTCTCTCATGTACAAAATATGGGCAATGACTAATACCTTGTCAACAAGGCTGCCACAATGATTAAATAAGAAAGGAATCAGGAAATCTCAAACACAGCATATGGCACTTGCTGTACAACAAGCACATGTTTGTTAAGAGCATATTTGCATTGTCAAAGAAAAGCTTTGTATTATAATCATAATATTTTACAGCTGTGCAGTATTTCTCATGTCATAATACAGTTCTGAACATCTGAACTCTGATCCTCACAACAGTCTTAAGGGTAGGTATTAATATTATTCTCATCCAGCCAAGGAGAAATCAGAGGCTCAGGACTGTTCAGTGATGGGCTAGCCAGGTGGCATAGTGGTTAAGGCAGCTGGATCCCACATGGCTGACCAAGCAGTTTGAATCCTGGACTCAGCCACTTGAGAAACATCCCAGGCACATGTACATCAGTGCCCAAAATCCCAAAAGGAGGAAGAGATGGAGCGGGAACTGTGACATGGTCATACCCCATGGAGGGTGATTTCTCTCTCTCTCTCTGGTGAGTGGTTGTACTCTTGGGGAAAAAAAAGGTTCAGTGACTTGTCCAAGGTCATATATGAAGAAAGTAGTAGAAAGTAGTAGAATGAGGCCTTGGATCCAAGGACTTCTGTCTACTGTTCAAGGAGGGCAATCTCAGACTCCTTGGCTTGCAACTCTAAACGCTGAGAACAATACCGTGTGACCTCTCAGCATCAAAGCAGGGTTGGGGCAGGCAGTCACTCCCAAGTTCCACATATTTGCCTTGCAGAGAAAGGAGACTTAAGTAAGAATAATGATGAAGTGGAACAAAGGCCTCCACTACAGCCTGGTCCTCTGACTTTCATTGTTTTACTCTTAGTCCCTTCATAGGTGAGATGCCTGCCCCCGGCATTCTCCTCGCTGGCCTCCTACTTGGGCCCAGAACAACAGCACCCACTGTCTCAACACTCATGCCCCTTCCTTCAATATCGTGACAAGTTAAGGCTTCCAAAAAAGGTGTCATCTGCTAATCCAGCCACTCCTTGATTTCTGGAAGTCAGCATAGCCTGCCAAATTTCTCCAGGAGCACGCATCTGTCTCTGCTTTTCCCAGCATTTTCTGCCGGCAAGTGTGGTAGGAGACGGGGCCAGGATGAGCAAAGCCTGTGGTCATCATTCTAGTCCACGTGACACACTCAGTCACCGCCTCTAGTCGTGCACATATTTTAAAGCTGAGGCTCTTTTATCTATTTGACCTTTCCTTTCCCATCAGCTTCTGACCATTACCATGCCTGGCCACACGTTTACAGAGAAGAGAAACGGGAACCTCTTTTGTCTGTTTGCTTTATCAAGCCACAGTCACAGAAAAAGTCTACTCGGAACAAAGATGTTCTCTGTACCCTTCACCTGGCACATGACCCTGGCAAGAAAAAGTGCATTTAATGGTGAGATGGGAAGAAACAGAACTGAAAGGTGTAGCCCTCAAATGCCAGGCCACTTCCTTGTCTAGAGTTTTACTGTGAGCTGCCCTGTAACAGATGACAACAGAGGCAGAGGGGGAAAAAATTATTTCTGGACCCAAACATTAAAACAAAGGCAGCCAGAGCTGGTTAATTCTGCCAAAGAGACAAACATAAATGTGCATGGATGTGCAATAAGGTGTAAAAGAGGAAGTGAGATGCATTAGAACCAAGAGGGCATAATGTATTATCAACAGCTCTGCGGCTTTGATGGGCGAAGGCTTTTATACAGACGCCGTATTGATAGGTATTTCAACCAGCAGTAAAAAACCGTTCTTGACATTCATCTATAGGGAAAAATATCCATGTACTCTTGGCTGTAGGACCAATTAGTCTGGGAAAGCAGCGGGGTGGGGGGACAGAATATAAATGCAGGATGCATCCGCACTTGATTACTCTAATGAAATGTCCATTGATTCCTATAGATTAATGTGAGAAGAACAGCAGCTGCAGAGTGGCTAACACCTCCAGGTCAGCAGCTGTGTGTTAGGATGTGTGCGTGCGTGTGCGTGTGTGTGCACACCCCCACAAATCTGGTGCCTCAGAGAAGAGAGAAATTAGGAGAGAAGAGTGTGTGTGTCCGGGTGAGACTGATTATGCTGGACAGAATCAAAGAAAGGAAGGGTCTGGCTCCTTCCAAGGAGAGCGTGGAGTGGCGGTGTGTGTCCAGGGACAATAGGAATCTGGCTCAGTGACTTACAGGGACTAGGAATGAGAGCTCATTTCCCTCCCCTCTCCCCTTACCCCTTTCTCCACCCACATTTGACTTTGCTGTGAGGGGGACAGAGAGCTCACAGGTCACCTAGTTTGGTTCCATTAATTTCACGCAGCCTTTAATCACCCAGAGCAAATGCGGAGTTCACAGATGGCTCTCTGCCAACTCACTGGTGGCCATCCTCCACCCAGAGCAGCCATTCGGTTGCTCGCTCAAGCCTATATCGAACGATGGGGAAATGTGCCAAACGAAGCGGTATGTTAGCCAAGCTGGAGGGATCCAGCCCTTCTCCCAGTAATTACTGGAGCACTATTCTACTCCTCATGGACTCGGCATCAACTTAAGTTCCAGATCTCAACAGCAAGAATGTTTAAGAGGTGCTATCTTACCAAGTAAACAGCTCTCCCATGACTATGAGGTCTTCTTTAGGAAATGCTCTCTATGCAGCCTTGCAGCAGAGGCCTGAGAACTTCTTGGGGTTTTAGCTAAACATCCCACCTGATAGTGTAAGTACACAGAAATGATGTACATAAAAATCTCAACTAGCTACTCTGCCTTTCCTCCACCTGGTTCACAACAATTTTTACTTACTGGGAGAAGGAAAAAAAAAAAAAAAAAGAAAGAAAGAGGCAGAGAAGTCTGAAAATCAGCACCCTGCGCCTGCAGGCATCCAGCAGCTGCAGAGGCGCTCTGAGAAAACCCAGGTCTGCTCACCAACCCCAGAATGGAGAATTGTGAGGTTCCCGAGGACATTCACAGGGAGAGCTGCCGAACAGCAAAGATGGCAAAACTCGTGAGAAACAGAGACCTTCGAAATCCTTTTGCACCCAGAGAAGAACTTCTGTTGCAGCAGAATTTGGCGTCCGATAAAGATGAGCCCCACCTCAGCTCAGTGAGGGAGGGACTGGCAGTCCAGTGTACAAAGCCATCTCATCTCCTCCTCACTTTCGCAGAGGACCCTAATGGCTACTCAGAGCATGCTGCCCATTCTTAGTTCTGGCTCTCTGAATCACCATTTGTTAAAGATCAGAAAGAAAGGGCCCTTCACCGGAGAGTTAATAAAATGGAAGAAAGGAACCGAATGCATTAGCAAGACTGCTATTTAGGTATTTAGCATAAGAGTCCGCTGCGTGTTTTACTACAGAAAAAAAAGGGTAATCAGCATCTGTGTATTTACTCCACTCAGTATCATTATCTTGGTTTTAGATATGGCTAGAGACAGATCCCTAAACTGGAATTTTAGATAAGAAGGTAGGTAGGGAAGTAAGTAGATAGATCATCAGTAAATGCCAAAAACCGGTCTGAGTGCACCAAATCCAGCTGAAATAGATAAATAGGTGGCCAATGTAAACAGGCCATATTCTCCTGATTGCTCTCCAGATAAACCAAGACTTCCCCGTTTTCCAAGTCTCCTTCACCTGTCGGCACCATATAAGTCTGTGTTTTAAGGAGTACAGGCCCAACGCTCTTTTTTTATTGAGAAGCTGCAGAACTCTAACCGGTGGTTCAATAAATTGTATTACATCCCCCTCACACTGAATGCCCTACATGCTTTGGCTTTCCATGTGTAATTGCAAGCTGTTATTAGCCCTGAGCTGTGTCCGTTACTGGCCACACTCTTGCTGAGCGGTCAATTTTTTCCCCTGCCATTTCCTTTGCTCACACCATGCTGACCACGTTGGCCAGAGGCGGCCCGAGGTTTATAGTGCAGCATTGATTTTTCTTTTCTCTCAATACTGACAGAATCATAGATCCAAGGCAAATAAAGAAATGCATTCTGGGGTGATGAAATGTCTTTCATTCAGGCTGGATTGAATCAAAGCCCATCACAGAAATGTAGGGCTCTGAAATGCAAGGGAAGCTCATGCCTCGAATTGTGGAAAAATAAATTTTATGTTTTCTCCACTTTCCTTGGGATTCATAAATCACTGGGGACATGGACAGTCCAGCCAGTGATCAAACTTGGGCAACGGTGACATGGTAAACAAAGAATAGCTCTTACCGTCTTTACTAATTAGGGTGTTGCTTGTAATTCTGTTCTGATAGACACTCATTTCGTAGCTTATGTAATGCCAGGATCTTCCCCAGAACGGTCCTACTGTCAAAATATTGACTGAGGTTCAGTCATTGCTAAGAAATACAAGATTGCGATTCACACGGGCTTGCAAAATCCAAACTCACTGCCTGTTACTGAGAGGTAATGATGACTGACTGCGAGAAATGGAAGAAATCTTTCTTCAAACAAATAACTTGAGCTGCCACTGGGTGAAGAGTAAATATGACCTTTACTAATTAATTTGGTGATATTCATACCTTGTTTATAGACATTAATCCAAGTTTGATCTTTAGCACACACAAGAGTTCACAGAGACCATAGGCTATTCAACGGAAAGCTTCCTAGAGCAGGAAGTTAGGGGACCTGAATTTTCAACCTTGCTCTTCCGCTAACAACAAACCACTAGCATGAGCATGTTATTATAGCTCTCTTGGCCTTTGTTTCTCATCTACACAGTGGAGATGGCAATGCTGACCGTGGTGGTTTGGATGAGTCAGTGGGATGATGTAGGTGAAGCGTCTGGAACATGTCATTCATTTGTGCACCCTGAGGGACTGAGTAAGTATGTGTAGGCACCATGGCAGGCACTCAGAAGACGGCAAGAAACAGAGCTGGGTCCCGCCTTGGTGGATACTACCGCCTGGTGAACATTATATATCTCACACGTGCTCAGAACAACAGCTATATCATTATTATCGTCATGAGTCGTATTCATGTGCTTTAGAAATGAAGGCATTGGGCTGCATGAACTTGAGCTCTTTCCAGCTTTCAGACCCTTCATCCAGGATCAATAAGAACTATCTGTGGGTATATGTTTGTGTGTATATCTGATTATGTGTACAATTAGCATGCAGAAATGGTTTGTGCTAAAGCAGCTCTGTCTGCCAAATGGCTCGTTTTCTACATGCAGGTTTGAGGCCATTCAAGACACTTCTATATTTTTGTTTGTCATCCCCTTTGCCTTAATCCAAAAAGTAACCTGAAACTCGGTACCATTTTAAAGATTGATTGAGGCCCTCCAGAATACACAAAATTAGCCCATGTTGTTCTTCATCTGACATATCAAATCTAGATTCCCCAAACCTGAGAATATTAGACGCATAGTCAATAAATTTGACTTATTATGTATGTGAGATACCAACCAGTGCAAAAACATCTTTTGTTTACAGTGATTAAAGACTAGAGTGGTCTGGAGCCAGCAGGCAATGTGGTGGTTGAGGGCGCTGGACTCCCACATGGTTGACTACGGTTCACATCCCGGATCTGGCAGCCTCTTTCTCTCGTCAAATTAAAAAATAAATAAATAAGTAAAGTTAACTAGAATAAATAATTCTTAAAAAAAAAAAAAATACTAGAGTGGACAACGTTTTCCCCTGTCATTTCCTTTGTTCACACCATGCTTACCACATAACATTTAAATCTACATAATGTTTCAATTTTAGACAGAAGAAATTTTCTCTTCATTCTAATTCCTCTCAGGTGTTTGGCACATAATAGGAGCTTCATGAATGTTGGTTAGTGCCCTAATCTGTCAGGCTCTGAAACTCTGTTTCAGGTCCTTCTATAAACAAACTTCAAAGGAGTCTGCTTTTCTTTGTGAATGAACAAAGCTAAGCGCTGGCTGCTCATGACACATTTTTGTTTACAGTGCTCCAGGGTATCTATAATTTGAAATTCAAAGGCCTTACCTGGAAACCAGGAAAATTTCCCTGAGCTTTGGAAAACATGAATGCAAGAACCCATGGGAGAAGAGAAACTCCATAAATCAGAAATGCCCAGTATCCTCTCCTTCTAACAAGTGGAAATGGACAAGAGAACCAGGCTTTCCTTTTTTGCTTTTTATTAATTCTCCATCTCAAATTACCCTTTAAGAAAAAGGACCTATTTTGTTTGTTCATTTGTTAAAATCTCCTAAGCGTATCTCTTTCAATGTTTGTTGACACTTAAGTTGATTTGGGTTGTTTTGTTTTTGTTTTGTTTTGTTTTGTCTTCTGCCAGAGGTCATGTGCACTCACCAGAGAGAGAGAAACAGAGAGAGGGGGAGAGGGATAAAGCACCCCACAATGGGGCATGGTCATGCCACAATCCCTTCTCCTCCATTTCTCCATCCTATCGAGATTTGGGACATGTACGCACACACACCCAGCATGTTTCTCAAGTCTTTGGGAGTTGAACTGGAGTCAGCCATGTAGAACCTGGGTTCCTTAACTACCAGGCCATGGGGCTAGTCCCACACTTAGGTTGGTTCTGAACAGTCCTCACCATTTTTCTGCATTTGGGCAACTGCAGGTCACTCTTTTGAACATGGGTTTGACCTTCTATATATGATGTAATTGCAATGATGGAACCATAATTATAAGTCTAAATGGCAATATTTATGAAATGCACTCCCACCGTTTTACAGAAAAGGACTGAATCAATTTATAAAAGCCATTACTCACACAAGATACATAGGTCAATTTAGCATGGTTCTTAGCTCCAGACCCTACTATTCTTAGGTAATTTATATAAAGTGAGTATTACAATCACCTGGGCCAGGAAATACTCTGCCCAGTGCTACATTCAAAAACATTTTCTAGCTTCCATGGCATGTCTGGGTCTGGACTTCTGCTTTTCTGAAGATCCTCAGGAAAACATGCAAGTGAAAGTTCAAGGTGGCACCAACATGAACCATGATAGAAGGTATGGGGCCATGAGCCCAAGGTGTGGGGACTTCGGGAATTGTTTGTATCTGGCCTGAGAGGGACAGGTCAGAAAATGCTTCCCTAACATCCGTGAACTGAGATTTGAAGAAAACGGGACCAAGAGGCAAAGGAAGTTGACACTAAGGAAATAGCTTAAAGGAAGAACCTAGGACTAGTAGTTGCTGTAATGGTTATGTTGCTGGACTCTCACATAGGTGACCATGGTTCAAGTCCCAGACCTGATGGTTTAAAACTCATACTGTGCGTGGGTGCATGTGTGCCCAAGATCCTGAGAGTAGAATGGAGGAGAAAGGATTTTGGTGTGGCCATTCCCCGCTAGGGGGATAATTTCTCACTTTCTGTCTCTCTGGTGAGTGCATATGTCCTATCATAAAAATCTCTCTAAATAAAAAAAAAAAAAATGAAGTCCGAAGCAGCCAAAGAAATTAGCTCCTCAGTTTCAAGAAGGGACTCGCTTATATTCATTCTCTAGATTGCTGCTGAACTAGTCAGAGAAACATCCAAAACAGTTACAGTGCTGGGGGGTGGGGAGCATTCCAAGCCCAGGGTTATGGGGTGTGGAGATGGTTGGATATGAGAAAAAGGCCACATGCCTTGCAATTTCTCCTCAGTTCAATGCAGTAGGAATCTAAGTGGCTCCCTCCAGGACTTCCACATGGAGAGGCAATCCCTCACAGGTCAGAATCTCAGAGTTCCAGATCCTTACAAGATTTTTTTTTTTCCACAGACTCAACCTCACTCAGTAACCTCCTAGTATTTCAAAAGGCCCTAATGGGACATCTAGAGAGACAAGGACATCTGCGGCTGCTCAGGTGAACCAGGATCAAGATCAGGGTTGTCACAGCAGGGCTCAGCCTACTTCCACCTCAACGGCTGAAGGTGGGAATGGGGTTGGGGGATGAGGCAGAGGGACATAAAGTCTGCTTCAGTGAGGAGAGAAAGGCAGAGTGAAAGTCAGCCCGAGGCCAGGAGGACAAAGAGAATTCCCCCTGAAAACTCACCCAGTCGGCTCCCAGGAGGCGGTCTGCCAGTGCACGTTTATCATTCACCTTAATTCAAATCAATTCTGATTTGCAGGAACATCAGCTGTTTGAAGAGATAGGTGACTTCGCCAATACATTCTTGCTTATCTTTCTCACTGACTAAATTAGTAAATTTAACAAAAAAAAAAAAAAAAAAATTGGGGAACTTGGGGAAAAAAAGCTTGGGGGA
>NW_006160090.1:883805-884871 GCF_000334495.1 Tupaia belangeri chinensis
TGGCAAGCACATGCGCCCTATAGCAAAAAACCTCTCCAAAAAAAGAAAAAAAAAAAAAAAAAAAAAAACTTGAGGAACTTGGTGAAAAAATGCTTGGTGGAATCATGTCGATGAAAAAGTGCTGATGATAATGTTCGTTTTGTGTGAGTGGCCACACAGATATAGCATTCCTGATTTTACAAGAAACTTCTATCATTTAAGAATAAATCACACCAGGCACGGTAGATACCAAATGCCAGTGTATACGTGAAAAGTGAATAAAGCACTCTTAGTAATATTATTACTACAACTTAAATACTTTGGAGCAAGATGGATACACATTTTTTAATTGTGCAGTATTATTCTTGTATTCATTCTTTTTAAAAACCTTCAGAGGTAAAATTCTCCAGATTTTACCCACTAGCTGAAAAGGGCAGTCTTGGGTAGACTTCATATACATCTCAACAATTTTAATTCTCTTCCTAGAATCGAAAGGGAACATTTAAGAAAAGAGTATCTGATGCCTTTCTCTGGAATCAAGAATTCCACATACAGGTAATACCAAGCCCAAGAGATAAACCAGTGTGGAAATGATCTGGTCACTGCAGTATCCCCAACACCTGGAATAGTGCACATCAGAGCTACCCAATAAATATCTGTGGAGTAGTAAATGATGAATGAATGAGTGAATTAGTGAGTCGAGGAACAAACAAATTGCCTTCTTTGTGATAAACTCATCCAAATGATTTTGGCAATATTATCAGTATAACACACTGGACAGTTCCCTCCATACGAATGTGGTATTTTCTCTTCCTAGAACCTTTTCTCACATTTCCACCTACCTAGTTCCTCATTATTCAGGTTTCTGCCAATTATCACCTCCTCAAAGTAGCCCTCCCTGGCCACAATATTAGATCGGGAGAAAATGCTGTCCTACCAACAGTTACCAGCTATCTCTTTCCCCTGTATTACCTTCTTCGAAGTAATTATTACTCTCATAAAATGCATTAGTATGATGTATTAATAGTCTATGGCTGCTGTAAAAGTTACCACAGTCTTACCGGCTTAAAACAACACAAATTTATTA
>NW_006160091.1:0-46326 GCF_000334495.1 Tupaia belangeri chinensis
GGAGGTCAGAAAAGTCCAATATGCATCTCACTGGGCTAAAGCCAATAAAAACACTGTTTTCCCTTCTGAAGGCTAACGGGACAATTTGTTTCCTTATCTTTTTCAGGACACCTGCATTCCTTGGCTTGTGATATGGGTGGAACTTCAAAACCAGTAATAGGAAAACAAGCTTTTCTTATATCACATCATTCTGACACCAACTCTTTTGCCTCCAGAGGTGCCTTGTGATTACATTGGGCCCACTTGGATAATAATCCAGAGGCATCTTATTTTCATATGAGGTTGACTGATTAACAACGTTAATTCCACCTGTAACCTTAATTCCCCCTCATCATGTAAGGTACATATTCACAGGTTCCGGGATTAGAGCAGAGGTACCCTTGCCGGGACAACATTATTCTGCTTACCAGACCTCCCCAGACGAGTGCGGTGATATGAGAATGAGGACACAGAGAGGCTTCTGGCTAAGGGCTAAGGAAGGGTTCATGGTGATGATGATGTAGAGTCTAATCCTTTTCAAGATTCCTAGAATTCCCAAGGGATCATATAAGAAAAGGGACTCTGTATGCAAACCTATCAAGGTGGATACTGCAGAGCTGGGCAGGGGCCAGAGTGTAGAAAGGAAGGAGAGAAACAGACTCAGTTCTTTTGAGTGCCAGTTAACATCTCACTTCCTGTCATCAGTGGCAGTATACCCTCCCACAAACCCATCCACATATTATCCCTCTTCTTACTGTCTCTAGTATCCACAGTCATCCTCCCTGCTACTATACCTTCCAGTCTTTTAGTTTCTGCTATATAGCACAGATACTTGGATTACTGAGTGGGGACATACAAAGTCGGGCCTTCATAATCTGGCTTGCTTCACTTAGCATTAATTCTTCCATATTCATCCACTCCATATCAAATTTCAGGGCCTCATTGTTTTTTCTCTCTAAAATGTTGATAATAACCATAGTGCTAATAGTTAAGAGTAGTTAATAATAATAGTATGCTTACATAGTCATTTGAGGCATTCAATGTATGAGAGATCCTACATTAGAAGCTAACCACAATGAAGAAAAAAAGAAACATAGCCACAGGGGGACCAGCAGTTAGCATAATGGCTGTGTTGCTAGACTCTCACGTAGTTGACCGCGGTTCGCGTCCCAGACCCAGTGGCTTAAAACTCACACTGGCGCATGTGCATGCGTGCCCAAGATACTGAGAGGAGAATGGAAGAGAAGGGATTGCAGCGTGGCCATCCCCCCTCAGGGGTGATTTCTCTCCTTCTGTCTCTCTGTCTCTCTCTCTGTCTGGAGAGCACACGTGCCCTATAGCAAAAACCTCTCAAAAAACAAAAACAAAAACAAAACAAAGAAACAAAAACTCAACTTGTCATTTTCTCTTTCCATTCTTCAACCTTCCTTACCAAACAAATTGCAAAATCCTGTGACTTTAACCTCTAAAGTATCTTTTTGTCCTGCCAGTTATGATAGTGACATAACAAGTCTTTTTACATCCTACTTCTTCTTTTCTCAGCTGCTCTTCTCACCATGTTAACTTGATCATGCTGGTCTCTATTACAAATCCTCTAGGAGGTCTACACTTGCTGTGGAATAGACCCCAGACCCCTAAAACTGGTACTCAATAGCATTTACTGCAGAACCTTCAAAACAGAGAAAGGAGGATAACAAAGGGATCATATGAGTAAGGGGAGTCTGTAACAAATCTATACCAGTTCCAAAGATATCTTGGCCGTTAAAGTCACAGGATTTTGTCATTTGTTTGATAAGGAAAGTGGGAGAGTTGAAAGAACAAAGGACAAGGTGAGTTTTAAGGGTATTCTACCAAAGGGATTGTTGTCATTGATGGAGAGGAAGTGAGAGAAATTAAGCTCAGCTTTGTAATGTGAAACAGCAGCCAAGTGGATCCTAAGAAGTTGAAGAATAACTGAACTTTTAATTCCCATCCTGAGGCTTAAATGCCCATAGACATTAGACAAGGAGTGAAAGAATGGCCTAAAAATAGGTAGGTGACTTCCATATGCTTCAGTGGGACTGTAAGAAGGTCGAGCCTTTGTGGAGGACAGTTAGGCAAGATGTGTTAAGAGCTTTGAACTTCCACAAAGTTCACGATCTACTAATTCCACATCACTGTTTATAATCATTTAAAAAGTTGTAAATGAAATATCCTTTATGGAGAATGTGTTAAAGAACTTCTTTTTTTGCACTTTTTTATTTTAATTTTTATTTAAATTCAGTCATATTATTTAGCTTACAAAGTGAACATTTCAATACATGTGTGTGAACATTTCTCCCCAGTCCAGTTGATCAGAATATCTTCCACCAATAACACCACACCTCCCCATCCTGTCAATGCCCTCTCTCCATATCCCTCTTGCAAATGTCCTTCCTTAGGCCCCTCTTCTCCACACACTCCACTTCGGGCACTAATGAGGAACAATGATGGACTATTATGCAGACATTTGAAAGTTGTATTTTAGAATAGTATTTTATTGATGTGGACAGATGATCACTGAAAGGTAACTTCTAAAGAAAGAAGTTGCACATATGTACATGTACACCATAGTGGGTCTTACTTGGAATATTGTAATAATCATAATATGAAAAACGAGTGACAGCACAGAGTCCCTTCCATGTGACAGGCATTGTACCGGGCATGTTTTATGAATATTTAATTAATTATTATAATAAACTCATAAGGCAGGATATCTTACTAGCTATTCTAATGATGAGGGGACATACTTTGAGACTGTCCATTTTGTTTAAGGTCATACCCACAAGAAGGGGTAGACTTAAACTCACGATGTCTAATGCTAGACTCATAACCACAATACCACATTTCCTTTCATTATTTTATATTATTGCCTTGCCTCAAGTGTGAGAAATGGATGTAGTTACTGTGGGAATTGTGAATACACTAAAGGCTATTTTTGTATGCTGTTGCCTGACTGTCCAAATCTGGATAAGCCCATGGGAATGTCCTACGGGCCCAAATATATATCACAGAGGGAAAGCACAAATGCCAGAGTCACAGAACAGATGAAATAAAAATGTGAATAGTGAATATCATTGAGCTATAGAGTTTGGGGGATTTAATATTTTCTTCTTTTGCTTAGCCACATTTTCTAAATGTTCTAAATGCATTTTCTAAACTCTTAGTAAACATATTTTATTTTTATTACTTTGTTTTGTGTTTTAGATTTTTCCCATAGGGCTAGTACACTTGCTGAAGACAGACAGAGAGCGGAAAAGTGAGAAATACTACCACCTATCCCCCGGGAAAATGGCCATGCTGCAATCCTTTTTCCTCCATTTTTCTCTGGGGAGTTTAGCCATGCAAACATATGCTCCTGACATGGTTTTAAGTCACTGGGCCCTGGACTCGAACTGTGGTTGACTATGTGGGAATCCAGAGCATTAATCACTATGCCATCTCCTGACCCTGATATGTGTTACTTTTTAAGTTAGATACTTAATCAAATAAAATTTAAAATGTTTTTTAAAAAGAGAAAAAAAAACCCCAGCAAGTACTAGAAAGAAATGAATGGACAAGTTTAAGAACAGCACCCACAGAACAGAGTTGTGCCTATGTAAAAAAGAACTACTTATGCACTTGAAAATGTAATAGTTGCAACACTTCTTTTAGCACCCTTGCCCCATATAGCAAATAGAATTTTAGGGCCATGTAGACAGTGGCTGAGATAAACTGTCATGCAATGAGGAGATGAATGCCCAGGAGTCAAACAAGTCTGGGAAATGTTTATTCTTGCCCAGGTGATGGGCTTTTTTTTTTTTTTTTTCCAATTTGAGAATCTAAAAACCATTAATGAATTAGAACTCTAATAGAGAGTTAACTAGAAGGGTGGCCACAACCATATCCTTCACTCAAAGGGTCCCCGCTGAACTCTTGACCAAGTAGGATGATTGTATTTTCAGAATTTTACAAAGGAGATTCCCATATTATTCATTAAATCTTATTTTAACTTTGACTATCCCAAGTCAAAGTTAAATTGTCTTTATTATATACCCTTGTGCAGAAGTTAGGCCTGTTAAAAGATATTTCACTCTAAGTAAATGGAAAATAGTTGATTACTTCCATTAGCCTACTACCAGTCACTCTAGTTACTTTGTATTTTCAATAAAAGTGTTACTTTTTACCTTATTTTTTTTCTGTTTTTGCTTTAATAATATTCTTTGGTTTTCATGCCTTCCTGGGTAGGTCCTCCCTCCTTTGCACTTCTTTAGTTGGTTGCCCACATTGTTTCTTTCCAGTAAAATTCTCCTTCACATATCCTTTTCTTTTTCATTCCTGTTTATTTCTGGACACTCTTTAACATTGTTTCTCTCCAGTAAAATTCTCCTTCACTTATCCTTTTCATTTTCAATTGTGTTTATTTCTGGATGCTCTTCAAATAGTCAAGGACATTTAATCTTCCAATGCAACATGTTAGCTGCTTTTGATTTGTGTCACCTGCAAAGCTTAATGTTGTGCTAACTATTCCATCATGCAGATCACTGGCAGGAACATGGAATACCAATATTCTTAAGTCAAAGTCAAGAAGAAACCCAGTGGTGATGCTCCCCCAATGTGCTTCATGTTGACACCAACCTATTGATTATCCTTCTGAGTACAGCCTCTGCAATAACACAGTGGATTCCTCCTGCTATCTATCAAGTATTGTGGTCTCCCAAGGAGCACAGATGATGCATTAAAATAGTTTATTGGCATAGAACATTTTTAGTCTCAGGAGAACAAGACATTTTACACAATAAGTGGGTGGTAAATCACATTTTTGAAAATTGAATTATTTTGAAAATGCTCTTAGGTGCTGTTTAAAGGAGGCCTATAATAAAACCTATTGTCAAATGAAAAATCAGTAAGAAAAGTTAATAACTATCCCCCAATGTATTTCTTTGAGATTGGCTATTTTACAGCAGATTTTCTCAAAGGAGATCGCCTGTACTCATTTTCTCCCCATAAGCCTTATAAAATCTGGAAGGGCTAATAGCTCTTGGAACTGTATATGACTTATCTGAGGATTAATGACTCAACCTCAGTGCTTCTTTGCTGGTGTCCTGGCCTCCCCTTTTAAACCTCACAGCCTCCAATGCCTTAAAGAAAAATAGTTCATCTACCAACATCATCTATTACCAAACCTGGAGCTTTCTAGTTTGCTTTTCTTTCTCGCATTGAGACTCTGTTTAAATATAGCATGGCTTGAGAAGTTGCCTGCTAAATGAGTTCTAATTCTGTGCACTGCTACTGGAAAATAGAGACTGATGGGCATGTTCCAATGAAGTAGGATGGATTTATGCTTTCTTATTTAACATGAACTTAAGGCAGATTCCCTTGTGCCTCAGTTAGCCCATAGATAAATTATTGAAGACTTAGGAAATCATATGCAAAATTTCTTGAGTATGTGTGCCCTACCCCACAGTTTTTTCCAGATCCTCAGAAGTTCACAACCCAAATAACTTAAAGAATTACTGCATTTTAAGTATCTTTAGTCTTTGGTCTCTTATTCCTACACTCTATTTGATATGCCTTTTAAAAATTAAAGTTTAATCTTTATTAGCAATTAAAGAAATGTAAATATATTTACAAGATGCTGCATTTTAGTTATCACATTGCTGAAAATGACAAGAATAAAGTTCCCAGTATTGACAAAAATGTAGGAAAACAGACACTCCCATAGCATGCTGGTGGGAGTTTTTATTTTGGGCAGAAATTTGGCAAAGTTTTGTGATTTGCATATGATTGAATCAGCAATTCTGTTTTAGGGAACTTATTCTAAGGGAAAGAATTATATCAGTACACAACAATACTTATCTCAAGATATTTGTAACAGTCAGAAGTTTATATCTTTGTAGTAATAGGGATTCATTTAAGTCAATTATCATGCACTCATAAAATGGATTTCTATGAAATAATGTAACCATAATTTATCATTATGGAATGATATTTATGTTAAATAATAATATTGATTACAAAATAACATGTGTAATATTACGTAGAACCTGTATTTGTTAGTAACAAATGGAAAGCAATGAAGTGACACAGCAATGAAAAGATTGTCAACCTGGGGCAGGCAGTGAGTGGAATGGTGATTAAGGTGGATAGATCCCATGAGGCCAACTGTGAAGTTCAAGTTATGGATCAAGGGGACCAGCAGGTGGCGTAATGGCTATGTTGCTGGACTCCCATGTAGTCGACCCTGGTTTGAGTTCTGGACCCAGTGGCTTAAACTCATGCCAGGTGTGTGTGCGTGCGTGCCCAAGATCCCAAGAGGAGAATGGAGGAGAAGAGATTGTGGCATGGCCATCCCCCTGGGGGGTGATTTCTCACTTTCTGTCTCTCTGTTTCTCTCTGTCTTTCTAGAGAGCGCACACGCCCTATAGCAAAAACCAATAAAAAAAAAAAGTTATGGACCAAGCAGCTTGAGGAACATATTGTGTGTGTGTGTGTGTACCCAAAATACTGAGAGGAGGGAGAAAAGAAAGAGAAGGGATTGTGGTGTGACCATTCCCTATGGGGATGTTTTTCTCACTTTCTTGATCTCTCCCTCCAGTGAGTTCATGGGACCTCTAGCAAACTAAAAATAAATAAATAAATAAAATTCAACAAAATGATATTCATGTTCATAATAAAATAATTGAGTTTTAGTTTTTTTCTTTTTGCCTATTTAAAATATATATTTGTTGTCAACAAAGATATATAATCCAAATTTTAAACATATATATAATAAAATGATAAAAATTTATAAAGTCTTCATTTAAAAAGGATACGTTTTGAGAACAGGAAAGAATTTTCAACAACCATCTAATGACTAAAATTTTATATTCACATTATGGATATTAATCATTTTGTTATTTAGCTATTGATTTATAAGAAGAGTATTTATTTCTGAATAGATCAATTTATGTATGTAATTTGTGTTTGAGCATATATATATATGTATGATTATATATATGATATATATGTGTATATATATGATTTTATAAACATATAATCTTATGTGTGTGTGTATATATATATAATTAGTGCCTATGTGCTCTGTCTAGAAACACCAAATGCTTCACTAAGAGTGAAAAAGATGATGTAAGCTTCTTACAGTTTACTTATTTTTTCTTCTTAACCCCCAGCACAAATCTGAGAGCACAGTTTCCATTAAGTTAATATTTGACTTGTATAAATATAAGAGCAAAAGATGTGCTTTTTTTTTGGTCGAAACTTTTATGATACCTATGAGATTCCAGTCACTACTCTAAGAACTTCACATATATAAACTCCTTAATCCTCTAAGCCACCCTAAGAGTGAAGTATTGCCATTATCCATTATCCCCATTTTACAGATGAAGAAGCAGATGTCTTACAGATAGGTCAAGTAACCTATCTGAGATCAATCAGTGAAGGAATGTGAGTGATTATTTATCCTCAAAGTTGATAAGTACAGTGCCAGAAATGAGAGCAAGAAACTGAAATAGCATGGGTGTCTTAACAAAAGAGTTAAATGACAAATCTCCACATTGGAATATCATGTCATTGATAAAGTTTTAACAGTTCAGGAAATGTTTCCAATAAAAATATACATAGAAGAAGCTGGATAGATAACTAATATTGCAATTCTGTGCAGGAACAGCTGCTTCACTCCACTTTTCTGTTGTTACAATTAGTTACTACACTGGGTAATTTAAAGGAATAGAGACATTTATTTAGCTCATGGTTTGGGGGCTGCATCTTGTGATAGTTTTCCTGTTGGTGAAGGCTCTCTGCAGTCTCAAGGGAGTGCAGGGCATCACATGGGAAGGGCTATAGTGAGTGTGTCTGTTCTTTTAAAACTACCAAAAGTCAACCACAGGGGCCCCACCCCAATACCCTCATCCAATCTCAGTCACTTCACAAATGCCTCTCCTTTCAACATCATGACTATATTTATATACACTCTCTCAGTAATGTTACAGTGGCTGACCAAATTTCAACACCTACATTTCTGAGAGACATAGTCAAACCATGGCAATAGCTTAGCAATACATAAATAAAGGGGACCAGCAGATGGCATAATGGTTATGTCGCTGGCCTCCCAAATGGCTGAATATGGTTTGAGTTCTGGACCTGGCAGCTTGAAATTCATGCCAGGCACATGTGCATGTATCCCCAAAATCCTGAGAGGAGTATGGATTGCAGTGTGGGCATCTCCCCAGGGAGTGATTTCTTGCTTTCTGTCTCTTTGTCTCTTCAGTGAGCACATGTGCCCTATAGCAAAAATCTCTCTTAAAATAAATAAATAAATAAATAAAGCAGAAATAGAAGACCAGGAAGTAAATATAGCCCCATATCTATGGCAACGGCTTCTAGGAGAAATGAGATTATAAATAATTTTGATTTCAAATCACTTTTTATTTTTCACAATGAATAGATAGAACAATATTACTTTTTATTGATTGATTGATTGATTGATTGACTTTTGGAGAGGTTTTTTGCTATAGGGCACATGCATCCGCCAGAAAGACAGAGAGAGACAGAGAGACAGAAAGCGAGAAATCACCCCCAAGGAGGGATGGTCATGCCGTAATACCTTCTCCTCCATTCTCCTCTCGGGATCTTGGGCACACGTGCACATGTGCCCGGCATGAGTTTAAGCCACCGGGTCGGGGACTCGAACTGCAGTCGACTACATGGGAATTCAGTGACATAACCATTACACTAACTGCTGGTCCCAACTTTATTTTTATTTATTTACATTTTTTTTTTGTCAGAGAAATAGAGATGAGTATTTTTTAGAGGGTTTTATGATATGGTATTCCTTCTTCCCCAGTTTTCTACTTAGTGAGGACCATAGGCACACACCACTGTATCCAGCCTATTTAGGCTGGGCCAGTAATTGTATCTGAATTTCCCATGTGGCTTCAGCTAACTTGCATGTTACTCTCCCGCTTGTACCACTGCATCAGAGCTATAAACAATGTTACTTTAAGAGTTACGATTTTTTTTCCTTCTTCTTACCAATTAAGAAAAAAACTAAAATATCTCAAGAAAAATGATGCTAACAATTAGAATTTGGGAATAATGTCTATTTTAGTGGTAAATGTGTTATTCTAACTAGGTATCTTTTGGACAATGTCAGTGAATTTATGGATAGGGAATGAGTCCTACCCAAACTTCAACCCTTGGGGAATGTGGGTCATTTCTTCTGGTGCTGAAATTCTGTTATGTTTCTCAGTTTATAAAAGTGCAAAAATTTGAAAGTGCAAAGTAAGAGTATAATACATAAACAAGACTGGAATAAAC
Organism: Tupaia belangeri chinensis; assembly: GCF_000334495.1. Taxonomy (NCBI): domain Eukaryota; kingdom Metazoa; phylum Chordata; class Mammalia; order Scandentia; family Tupaiidae; genus Tupaia; species Tupaia belangeri. The sequence continues at coordinate 9,295 of NW_006160091.1, forward strand.
AGTAGATGTCTATCTAAGTAGACTGCTTTGAGGTTTGCAGGGAAAAAATATGTTTTAAAAGGAGGGTATGAATCTACTATTAAATCTTAATTTATTTGGTTTGCTTTTTATTATCTCTCCAAAATTCTGACACCTGCAACTAAGCCACAATAATGTTTTAGTGAGAAAGGCAACACTTTTGATATATTTCCTGTAAGGTATTAGATCTACTTTTCTTTAGCCAGAAGCACAGACAATTGGAAAGAGCAAGACAGAGAGTGAGTCTTTTCCTGGAAAAAAAAATTACTCGTTCAGAGACAGGAATGGAGGCTGATCTGGGGACTGAGATACAGGAGACTTGCTCTGCTCTTTGCTTTGATGGAATGAAAAGGTTGGAAGGGATATTTTAGGCACTTCACGTAACTAGAAATCTCAGCTAGGAGTGTGGGTGTGGATGTGTGAGTATGTGATAGAAACATAGTGACACCAAAAACACTGGCCCCAGGGGAAGAAGGTAAGTTCGACAGTGCTGTGTAACTCTCAAGGAAAAGAGGATTCCTTTTCTGCCCCTAGGTGATTAGAAAACTGCTATAGAACTGTGGCAGTGATCCTTGAACAATAAGTGCATCTCATTTCTAGAGAGCACTTGGGCCAGCCTGCTGGGTTAGCAGGGTTCATGGACAATGAATAGCCTACCACCAATTCATCAACCTGAAGAGACCAGTCTGCTTTGTTCAATGGCTTCACTCTGAGGCCCTTATCTCCCTGATCTGGTAATTGTCTCTTCTTAATCCTGTCTATACTACCTTGTCTTCTTTCTTCATTATCAGGCAAACTGGATTAATTTGTATACATTAATCCTTTAATTCTGTCCCTTTGAAGTTAAAATATAATTGGGTTTCTTGGGTGGCTGAGCAGTATTCTTATTTGTTTATTTATTTATTTTTGCTTTCTCTTTCCAAAGCACTAACACCTGATCCCTTGGATGGAATAAGCATGCCTCAAAATCTCAGGAGTTATCATGAAAGGAAGATGCTGAAACAGAAGGAGCAAGAGTTTCTTGGAATTAGAACTGTTCCAGGAAATTGACTTAATTTGAATCTTAAACTCTTAAAGACGTACCAGGAGCCACAATGCAGAGGTGGTGGACTACTCTCCCATTTCATTACTCAAGACTCCTAACTTTTTATATCGATGACTTGGGAAGATTCTGCTTTTTTGTTTGTTTGTTTTCTTTTTAGAGATATTTTTGCTATAGGGAGCATGCATGCACTGGAGAATCAGAGAGACAGAAAACAAGAAATCATCCCCTAGGGGATGGCCACACTGAAATCCCTTCTTTATTCTCTTCTTGGTATTTTAGGCATGCATGCACACACGCCTGACATGAGTTTTAAACCACTGGGTCTGGGACTTGAACCACTGTCGACTATGTGGGAGTCCAGTGACGTAACTGCTCTGCCATCTGCTAGTCCCATCTGCTGTTTTTTTTTTTTTAAATCTATGCCCCCCCCTTTTTTTCTCTTTTTCTTGAAAAACTTACTCAAATTAACCAGCCTCAGTAGATTAAAGATACTCATTCTGGGTGCTTGTGCGTGTGTGCCTAAAATCCCAAGAGCAGAATGGAGGAAAAGGGATTGAGGCATGGCCATCCCCTCTAGGGGTTTTTCTTTTCTTTTTCTTTTTTCTTTTTTTTTCACTTTTCCTCTTACTGTCTCTGTCTCTCTCTGGCAAGCACACATGTCCTAAGGCAAAAACCTTTCAAAATAATAATAATAATACTGAGAATATACATAATAGTATTGCCCAAATTTTCATGCTACTTTAATTTGTCTGAAGTGGTTGTATGACTTTTCTCTTTGATCCATTGGAATAAACATGGAAATAGGAGTCATATCCCCATTTTTTTTTGTGTGTGTGTGTGTAAGCAATTTATTTTATTTTTAATTTACCTTTAATCAATCACTGTACATCTTTACAGTGGAAAACATGGATTTTCCCAGCATGAATATAGTACATCTTAGTCAAGTGAAAGGCATTATCATATATATCATCATCAATAGATAACTTTTCGTTTATGTATAAATGTTTTGGTTGTTTTTTCCCTGATCCTCAGTTCTAATCCAAGCAACTTGAGTGACCTCTGACCAGCCACATTCCCTTCTGGATTGAAGGTTTCTCTATGAGCAGTTGGAAATAATAGTATCTTCCTGTCTCCCTTGTGAAGTTTAGGATAGCAAGGGTATGGAGAGGTAGGGAGGAGAAAATAGATTAGGTAGAGGCTGGGGACCTGGTGTAAGACTTCAGGTACTACGTGACAGCTGTAAGAAAAACTGTTCTGCCTGGGGCTTTTGGTTGTCTGAAATTTAAGGTGTATTCATTTACTTTTTTTTTTTTCATAAGCTGCATACCTGTTTATGACTTTCAGTCTGTGCTCTGCAATTCACATTTATTGTATGAAAGGGAATTGTTGAGGATTTAAGTGACAGGATATGGAGCAGAAAAAAGATGATGAGTGTTCAGCATGGGATCTGGATTCCTTCTGCATCTCTATGAAAAATCTTAGCAGAGAATAGCTGTTGGGCTATGCTGGGCTAGTATTGCCTTGAGTAAAGGTGTTGAGAAGCTCGGCTGTCCATTGTTCAAAGAAGGTGTATGTCAGTGATGTCAACACAACGTGTTGAGGAAATGTCACATCTGTCTGCAGTTGGCTACCTCTCAATAGGAGAAACACCACTGGAAGCCTGGAGACCAGATGTTGCTTTCAATCAAATAGGGGTCAAGCAGCTGTAGATGAGAAATGTCTGCACCTCCCCATCCCTGACCCTAAGAGAAGCATGCGAGGTGATTTCTGTGGGATCCTAATTGTTTTAGTTCATGTTCCCATTTTCCCAGCCCATGGCAATGCAGCTATAAGAACAGAATAACCAAAGCCATGGCCCTTGGTGGCTGAGATTCTGAAGAAGACATCAGAGCAGTGAGATTATCATTTACAAGATCACATAGCCAGAGTTCTAGCCTAGACTTTGTCATTTGCAGACTTGGAAATATCACTTATTCTCTTTGGACTTCAGGTTTTTTTTCTTTTTTCTTTTCTTTTTTTCTTTCTTTTTTTTTTTTTACTGACTAATGAGAACATTATTTGAGATACTTCCTGACATCCTTTCTGAATTTAACATTCTGTAATTATGCAGATATGAGGGAAGCCTAGCCTTGGCTAAGTCTTGGTATGGCCACCTGGAAAATTAGTGAAGTTTCCAGGGCAGAAAGCTCTTTTGGTATTTCCTATTAGCCCATGTGGGGAAAACAGGTTAAACAGCTGGTCAGAAACATGAATAAGAGTGAGATTAACTGATTGTGAAGCAAATTTTAAAGGACTCTTTAATTAAACCTCTTAGATGCAGTACAGAAATAAAGTCTCATCTCTTGCCTACTTGCATGTTTTGAGGAGACTGGGGAATTGATATATAATTCAGGTGGGTTTGTTTCATGCACATTTGTACAAGTTTTCTGTTAGAGTGTACAAGTTTTATTTTTCATTAGAAAAAGGAAAGACATCCAGAAATCCTTCTAATTCAGTTTCATGCCAATAACCACATATCTATTGAGCCTCCGCTAAATGAGAAAGTTTTTGCTAGGTCCTATTAAGGATCAGTAGAACATTATTAAAGGGGAAATTGTCCCTCTCCTGGCATTTTCTTCCCTGTCTGAATATACTTCCTGGCTTCACTCTGCCTTTAACTCACGCCCCTTCACTGAAGTTGGGGAACTTGGAAAGAACAATTGGCTTGGTTCTGCACCTCTGCCACAAAGCCCACTTCCCTGCATAGATCATTTGCTCTGGGGTACGTTGCTGCACGCCAGCCTCTGCTGCTAAGTTGTTGGCAGAAGGACTGCGGTTCTCAAGTAATAATTTAAAAATCATTTAGTATTTTACATTTTCCATTGGCCAGAGGCTCTGAGGAATGAAAACAAATGGGTGAAATTTGGGGGAGCAAATCGTACTTGTAGCAAAGTGGGCCAGGATATCTGGGTTTTGGTCATGGACTTCCCATGAGGACAGGGTCTTTGACTTTGATCATTTGTGGAGTTTTAACGAAACTGCAGATGAGTTTTTATAGTTATGCTGTTGGCATTTACATAAAGTGAGTGGACAGAGGTTTTTGAGGTCTTTAAGACTGCCATATGGTATTTTGACCTTGCTGAATGACAGAAGTCCAAGAAAGTTTTGTCCATAGGCTAAACTGCATTTGTAGGGCCAACTACATCCTTGAGGAGCTTGAAGTAGTTCACGTGAGTGCCTGAAAGTTCACACCTTGAGTCCTTGCAAAGGGAAGTTGACCACAAAGCTAAAAGAAGTATTCGATTATAGAGAAAAGAGCCTTTCAATAGGCTTTATAGGCATTGCTGGATGTAATAATTCTAGCTGCATTTAAACAACAAGGCAACCCAGTTCTACTAAGTACCAGGTAGACACTAGTTTGAAATTGCTAAGCAGGGGGGTGCTGGATATTAACCCAGGAAATGCTGGGTTGAATTTTCTGGATTCCATTCTACATTTAGGAGCAAAGAGGAATTTTAGAGACTAGCCCTGAATTCATGTAAGCATCCTACTGGCTAAAGGTGGAAAATATACTTAGATATCCTGGGCCAGTTTCAAGAAGATTCCATTTTTATAGGTGAACTTGAATCCTTGAAAAGTCATGCCAGGAAAGTATGGATTTCAAGTTAGTGGATGCCCACATCTTGAGGAACACCTCAGGTTTACTAGGCCTGGGAGCCTAGGCATAAAAATAGTAATGAGCTTTGGACCAGGAATCTCCTTGGGGATTTTTTTTTTTTCCCAGCTGAAACAAATGTGGGAACTACATCATAACTTCAGGGTCATGCAGTTTCCTTGGGTCTAATTAATTTACTAAAAGAGGTATAGAAGTAGCCCTTATGGTGAGGACTGAATATCCCTGGTCATCAGAGTGGACACTGTAATTACAGAGAGCTCAGATAGGAGCAGCATTGAGATGACAGAGTTCAAAGGGATATCAAGAAGTGTGAGGTACACAGAACACTGTAAAATATTAAGCCCCCACTATCAAGTATCTGCTAACTAATTTCACTCAGGGCTCATGGACAATAGACAATTGAGACAGTCTGGCATATTAGCTAAAACAAAGACTCTTATACCCTGCCCTTCTTTGTCCAGATACCACTAAATCACTGCCATCATTTTTGTCAGTGTTATACTCTTGGGTCATAACTTTGTCTGAAGCAGCTCCTATAGGGATTTGGGATGAGCTCTCTCCAAGTTTCATGGATGGATTTTCTTGTAAGTTCTATTTACTCCTTGGTTGCTTTAAAACATTAAGCTCAGGAGAGCTTAGCTTTTAATTAATGTAATTTTGAAGGCTTTGAATGATCCACATTCAGTACCAAAGGAGACAATCCATGTTGTAGTTCTTCAAAAGAACTTGTGGGACCCCCCTTGGTAGAAACAGAGCAGAATAAAACATGAGAAAACATTGACTCTGGAATTTAATTTTATTGGACTTTACCTCAACAAGGTAGGAGATTTAAATTTGAACATTAATTCCTTTGAATTTCAATTCCTTTGGACTTTAGCTTACTTGGATATTTAATATTTAAACCTTAATTCATGCCTGGGAATTTCAAAAGTTTTCATTCCATTTTGGGCATCTGAAAGGCATTCATACACTTTTTTTTTTTTTGAAGAGGTTCTTGCTATAGGGCATGTGCACTTGCCAGAGAGAGAGAGAGAGAGAGACAGAAAGCGAGAAATCACCCCCCAGGGTGGATGGCTGAAACCCCTTCTCCTCCATTCTCCTCTTGGGATCTTGGGCATGCATGCACATGTGCCTGGTGTGAGTTTATGTCATTGGGTCTGGGACTCGAGCCACAGTCAACTACATGGGAGTCCAGCGACATAGCCATTACACTAGTTGCTGGTCCCAGGCATTCATACATTTCAACCATGGTGTATCCTCATGTGGTCATTTAATCTCATTGCAGGACCTCACAATACTATGTTGGATAGTACAGCAAGGTGTGTATACTTTAGTATCAGGAATTTGAAACTTTTTACTAAAGCAGAGATGGGATGCAATAAAATAAAGCTATTCTTGGCCAATTTGAGATTCTTTGCTTGTTCTCCACTGTTATTTGTCAACGGTATGGTGTTGCCTTAGCACATATGTCGGAACCAACAGAATAATCTCCTTTTCAATGGCCCAGCCACCTGGCATGGTATAACATTTTTATATACTTGATGCCCTGGTTTCTGATGCCAGAGATGGGGACAGGTGCAAATCTTCTAATAATATTATCCCTGGAACATTTGCATTACTGTTAGGTTTATCTGAAAAATCTCCCAATTATTATGACCCCTTATATAGGCCCTTGGACTTCCAGTATATTTGCTTATCATGGGAGATTTGAAAACATTATTTGACATAAAACACCTAAGGTATTTGGGTATGTAATGGTTAACCTCTCACCCATTCAACCTAGGTTGTGTGTAAGCATGAAATACCTTAGATCCCCTGAATAAAAAGATACAGGTGGTTGGTTACCTGCCAATTGTAAAGGATAAAAGAGAAAGTGATCTTGTTGAATGAAATAAAATTTTCAAAACAAAGAGGTAAGAGGGGCTACATAAGCAAAGGAAAGCATGTTTGGGAAATAACGAAAAGTGAACTTTGGCTAAAAAGTTGGCTCTGAATAGATGAGAAATAGAGATAAAAGTATAAGGTAACAAATAGGATTTCTGAGCTTGAAGAGTATTTTGTGGTCATCTGGTTGGGTCTTGAAGTGGAATCAGGAAACCTGTGTGCAAACCAAATCTTTGCAAGTGAGTAGCTATGCAACTTTATTCAAGCTAATGTAATTTGCCTTTAGTTTGCAAATTAATGAGGATTAAATGAGGGTTATTGTGGGATCAGCATGTGGTGTGGTGGTTAAGGTGCTAAACTTCCTCACCGTCAATCATGGTTCGAGTCCTAGATTTGGTAGCTAGACAATCATGCTGAGTACCTGTGTGTGTGTCCAGAATCCCAGGAGGAGAACGGAGGAGGAGGGATTGCAGCATGGTCATTTGCTGGGGAGGTGATTTCTCACATTCTTTCTCTCTGTCTCTGTCTCTCTCCAGCAAGCCCATGTGTCTGTCCTATGGCAAAAACCTAAAAAAATTGTGTATATATATATATGTGTGTGTGTGTGTGTGTGTGTGTGTGTGTGTGTATAAAGAAAGAGTGAGAGAAAGAGATGTGGAAATGCCTAGTGGAATTCAGATACATATTAGGTATTCAAAGAATTATTCTTAAACACATTGACTCCAAATCTAGTCCTTTTCCAATTACTGTGTGAGATATCCAGGGTTTAAAGAAGTTGACTTATTTGTTTGCGTTTTCAGAGTCCATGACCTCAGAGATGAGATTCAAATGGACTTTTCTTTTCTAACTGTCAAATGGGATTTCTACTACATTATGCTTAAAGTGGCATGATAATTTCAGTAATAGCCTTACAAATAACTAGTTAGATTAGGACCGTACTGGGGACCTTGAAAGATCGGGAGGCTTGTATTGTCTTTGTCAAATGATTGATGATTTTGGTAACATGAATGTGGTGATCTGCAGGACCAGTTAGGGGAAGGAAGCTTTTTAGAAGACAATGATTTCTGTTCTATTTAAGGCTCCAGGAATATGGGAGGGGGGGCTAGGTTGTCCCATTTACAATATATACTCAGCTTCAAGTAGTGTCTGAATCATAGGTGTTCAATAAATATATGTTGAGTGAATGAATAATTGCAAGGCATTTACTTAATAAGTCAAATGAATAAATATGTAAATAAAATACATGTATAAATGAATGAAATATTTTTGTATTTGGGTTACATACAAGCCTTTCACTTCCTTTGTATGGTTGAACAGTAATATATTAATCCAAAAACACATGAGAATATGGTCAATGTCTTCTGAGTCATTTTAAAAATATATTTATTTATATAATGTTATTTGTTATTATTATTATTATTTTTAATTTGGCCAGAGACAGAGAGAAAGGGAAAGTGAGAAAGCAAGCCACCAGGTCCTGGACTCGAACCATAGTTGGCCATGTGGGATTCCAGCACCTCAACCACCATTCCACCTACTGGTCCCTGGATCATTTTTTAAAAAAGAATTATTTATCTATGTTTACTTATAATAATAACTATTATTATATAATTTGCTACAGGGCACATGCACTCATCAGAGAGAGACACACAGAGATAGAGGGAAAGTGAGAAAGCAAATCACCAAGTCCAGGAGTCGAATTGTGGTCGGCCCTGTGGGAGACTAGTGCCTTAACCACCATGCCACCTGCTGGCTCCCTAGATTATTTATAGAAACACACCAGTTTAACCAAAATCCATTCTTTCTTGGGGGACAATGTGAATCTGGTCTAGTTGAGAGCATTAGATTCAGAATCAGACAGAATTATATCTGAGCTTTAGCGCTAATACTAACCGTGTGAATTTTTTTATAGGGCATGTGATCTCACCAGACAGAGAGAGACAGAAAGCGAGAAATCACCACCTAGCAGGAATTTCCATCCTTCAATCCCTTCTCCATTCTCCTTTTGGGATTTTGGGCATACATGCACACGTACCTGGTATGAGTTTTAAGCCTCTGGGTCCAGGACTCCAACTGCTGTCGGCTATATAGGAGTCCAGTGATGTAACTATTATGCCATCACTAGTGTCTGACTGTGTGATTTTTGAGCAAAGACACAAGGGGAAGAACAGAAAAGAAAGCATTGGCCAACACGTAGTGATTGACAGGGAGTTTTTACAAACATATGTTTGCAAACACATGGAGATTCCCATAAATACTTATGATCAGGATTTTTTGTTCTGAGTTGGGTTCTACTTCAGCCAAAAAGGTAAGAACCAGGAATATACACATTATTCATAGATACAGAGCTATTGAGATGTGTGTAGTGAAATATTTATTTATCCAAATATACTAGGAAGCAGGTATGGAGTCAGTACCGTGCTTTTCAGTTCATGGATTATTCATTTTCTTTGCTTCACCTTTTACACCTTCCATTTGTGGAGAGGAAGTAGAAGCAATATAATACTCAGTTTTCTATCTGCTACTCAGTTCAGCAAAGAGAGGTGCTGTCTCCTTTGAATTCAGAGTACGTACAGGTCCCCTGTCATTCTGCCCCTTCTACCTGGCAGTGCAGTTGTTTCTGTTTGTATTTTATTCTGTTTTATTTTTATTCTTCTCACCCTCGTGCTATTTAGATCATAGAGAGCATTCAGAAAGTTCTATTTGGAATTTTTTTGTTTTTTAAACAACAGTTGTTTATTATTTTACAGGGTTTTTTTTGTTTTGTTTTGTTTTGTTTTGGAGAGGTTTTTGCTATAGGGTGCGTGCGCTCGCCAGACAGACAAAGACAGACAGAGAGACAGAAAGCAAGAAATCACCCCCTGGGGGGGATGGCCATGCCATAATTCCTTCTCCTCTGTTCTCCTCTCAGATCTTGGGCACACATGCACATGCGCCCAGCGTGAGCTTTAAGCCACTGGTCCTGGGACGCAAACCACAGTCGACTACATGGGAGTCCAATGACATAGCCATTATACTAACTGTTGGTCCCTATTTTGAATGTTTTGAAAGAGAACTTCAGAAATCAAAATGTATGTATGTATTTATGTATGTGTGTATGCAGTATAGTTTTTTTTTTTCTTTTTTTGGAGAGGTTTTTGCTATAGGGCGCGTGCACTCGCCAGACAGACAGAGAGAGACAGAGAGCCAGAAATCACCCCCCAGGGAGGATGGCCACTCCGCAATCCCTTCTCCTCCATTCTCCTCTTGGGATCTTGGGCATGCATGCACACGTGCCCGGCATGAGTTTAAGCCACCAGGTCCAGAACTCAAACCACGGTCGACTACGTGGGAGTCCAGCGACATAGCCATGACGCTAACTGCTGGTCCCAATGCAGTATAGTTTTAACTCCCAGAGGGCACATGTACTTGGCAGAGAGAAAGAGAAGAGAGATGATGTGAGAGGGAGAAAGCACCCCACAATAGGACACGATCACATCATAATCCCTTCTCTATTTCTTCATCTTGTTGGGATTTGGGGCATGTAAGCACTTATCTCCAGAATGATTTTCACGTGGCTGGAGCTGGGAGTCCAACTGTGCTTGGCCACGTGGGATCTAGTTTCCTTTTCAGTGCCCCATGGGATGGCCCATATGTATTTATATATTTTTGAAGTTTATTTATTTATTCCTTGAGTATATAGAAAAACAGAGACAGAGGCACAGCACTCCCGACAGGGTCTTTTTAAAATGATTTATTATATTTTTTAACTTGCTGGAGGCATGTGTGTTCACCTGACAGAGACACAGAAAATGAGAAAACACAAGTCTTGGGGCATGGCCACACCTGACACTCTTCTCCTCCTTTTCTCATTCCCTTTGAGATTTTGGGCATTCATGCATACATGCCTGGGTTGCTTTTCAAGTTGCTGCGTCTGCGACTCTAACTGTATGGTTGGCCATGTGGAATTCAACTACCTTAACTATTGGCCACATGCTGACCCCTAGCCAGATCTTAATGCCATCATCCACCCCCAGCTTCTGCCAACCCCCATCATGGGCACAAGAATGCCCTGCCTATGCAGGAAAGTCTTGACTTGACCCAGCAAACTTCCCATGTGTATCTGTTTCACAGAGTGTTGCATTTTACCACTGTACTACTGCCCACCCTCAGAACTCCACATTTACTAACCACAAATTACTTCTGAGTTTTTTCTTTCTTTCTTTCAGGAGACAAAGAGAGAGAGAGAGAGAGAGAGAGAGAGAGAGAGAGAGAGAGAGAGAGAGAGAGAGAGAGAGAGAGAAAGAGAGTAAGATACCTGTAAAGGGTCTGGCTATGCTGCGATCTTTCTCCCAGTCTGCTGGTCCACCAGAATCGTAAGTGTACATTTGGGGCCATGCCTAAAGTGTTCAGGGCAACCTGGGACCTGAACCTGGGCTCCTCATGTAACCCTAGGGTTGTGCAGCAGCTCTCTATCACTTAGCCATGGCTGGGGCTATGGATGTTCTTTTTATTACTTTTTGTAGACAATGAAGAGTCCATGGAATTTGTTTTGCATACGTAAAGCTCTCTTTATACTGGATGATTTGGATGTACAAATATTTGACTTGGGGCAAGAGACAATTAAAAGCGTCTTCTATGTTGAAGTCAAGACACACCAGAAAAGCGATGTGTCCCCCTTCTGCTCAAGGTTCAGTTGACCACACTGGAGAATCTTCCATGTGAGGAGGGAAGAATGAAGCTAGTCTCTGGATATCGGATGACTTCTCTTCTTTTGGAAATGTTCCAAATGACCTTAGGCATGGAATTTTCTTAGAATCAGAGCCAAATTATAACTCTTATTCAACAAAATTTATATATATATTTTTTTCTAAACAGGATGTAGAGGGTGGGAGCTTCCTACTGCTAACAGAATCCCTGATTCGTGCCTTTCTCCTTATCAGAATTTTGTGCTATTTCAGCTGTGGAAAACCTCAAGTTGTTAAGGTTATAGTTACTCTATTTAAGTCAAGCACATCTCCCCCAGAGGGGGGGCATGTATGTTACAGCCCACATGTTCATGCTCTGCTATGGCAATTGATTAGCAAAGCAGAGGGGAAGCAGATTAGGTTTGTGGAGGTGGGACATCATCTCTCTCTCTCTCCTCTCTCTCTCTCTTTTAGGTTTTTACCATAGGGCATATGAGCTCACTGGAGAGACAGAATACTGTAATACTCATATACTGTAATACTCATATCAGAGAATTTTTGTCAGGGAAACTATATGAAATATCAAAACATAAAGCATTATATAATACAAACCCTGCTTATAATTTGACAAAGATTGGCCATTTGTCTAGATGATATCGTTAACTTTATCAATGATGTACCTAATTGAATTAATGTACATAGCAAGTCATATAATCAAGTCCTTAAAAGAGTAACAGAGTGTTGGGCAATTAAGAGTCCCCATGGGAGAAATATATTTCAGTTTTCTAGGTCTCAGTTTTCTCATTTAAAAATAAAAATAGATTTTGCCATAGGACACATGTGTTTGTTGAAGAGAGAGAGAGAGACAGAGAGGAAATATGAGAAATCACCCCTGGGGTTGGGCCATGCCTCAATTGCTTCTTCTCTACTCTCCTCCTGGGATTCTGGGCATGCATGCACTCATGCCCCTGTGAGTCTCAAGCCACTGGGTCCAGGATTCAAACTGCGGTCAGCCATGTGGAAGTCCTGTGCCTTAATCACCACACCACCTGCTGGCCCCCCCCTTATTTCTTCTTTCTTTTTAATATTTATTTTTTATTTCAATTTCTTTTATACATTCAATCACATGTGTCACTTAGCTTATAAAGTGAATGTTCCAACATGAATATATTTCTCATCAGTCCATTTGAAAAGACTATACACATTACCTTCAACAGATAATACCGAGTTCTTTGTCCCATAAATGTCTTGCTTTTCTAATTTTCCCTTTAATCTCTCTTTATGCCACAAACATAATGGAGAAAGAAAAGGAAAAACTCTTCAAACTTTCCATGCTGTCTAATACATTTATTTAAAATTCTCTACATAGTGTTTCCAGAGATGGTCTTCCTTTCCCCTATAGTCATTTTCTCTTATTTTGTCCTAAACACATTAAACTGCTATAGCTTTCTGACTTCTCCTGCTTTTTTCACACATAGCGTCTTCTATGCACATTTCTGATTGCCTGGCATGCCTCTTGGGCAAGTTACTCACCTTTTAAAGTTTGTTTTGTTATCTGTTAGATGAAGTTAATAAAAGCATATTTCTCATTCAGACTATTGTGAAGATTAAATAAAATAGTCTTTGAAAAAGGCTTAGCATGGTCTCTGGCACACATGAGCTTGATCATTTTACTTGGTATTATTTTAACTTTTTCCTTTGCTTGACAAAATTTTACTCATTTCTCAGTAACCATCTCCAATCTGATTTTTTTCTTTGAAACTTCTCTTGTCTCTTCAGGCAAATCATGGTGTTTTCTTTCCTTCTGTGCTTCATATGATTCTGCACATATTTACATTGCATTCAATTGGAATTTACTTAGAAGACTGCCTTCCCCAAAAGAATGCGACCTTTTGACAATGGGGGCCAAGCCTTGATGGTTTCTTCTCCCCCAGCATCTAAGAGTTTTCTGTAAATAAAAATTTAATATTTATCAAATAAATTTTTGAGAGTGCAAGGAAGTGAGTGAGTGAATGAATACATAAAAAAGGTTCTGGAAAAGAAGAATCATGTCAGAATAAATTGGGGCTCCTAAAAGTGTAATTGACAGACAGAAGATTGTGGCTGAGTGGTATTGCATTTTGCTGAAAAATCTTCAAGGTTCTAAAAGCATTTGTTTTCTGACTAATATGAAGGAAATCCCATGTTCCTGGATTGGCAGAATTAATATAATCAAAATGGCAATTCTACTCAAATAAATCTACATATTTAATTAAATCCCAATCAAAGTACCAGACACATTCTTCACAGATCTAGAAAAGACAATCATAAAATTTGTCTGGAATCATAAAAGACCCTGTATTGCCAAAACAATTCTGCACAAGAGGAGCAGAGTATATGGCATCTCACTCCCTGATCCAAAAATATACTACAAAGCTGTGGTAATCAAAACAGCATGGTACTGGCACAGAAACAGACATGTGGGCCAATGGAACAGAATAGAGTCCCCAGAAATAAATTCCCAAACATACAGTTAACTGATTTTTGACAAGGGGTACCAGTCAATCCAGTGGGAAAAGAAAAACCTCTTCAGAAATGGTAGTGGAAAAACTGAATTTCCACCCACAGAAAGATTAATTTCAATCCCTACCTCTCACCTTTGACAAAAATCAAGTCAAGGTGGATCTAAGATCTAAATCTAAGACCTCAAACTCTAAAACTACTCCTGGAAAACTCTGGGGATATATGAGAATGTAAATGAAGTGAGCTATGAGATTTGAGTTAAGCTTAATTTTCTAGATAAGGAATGGAAGAGATACACTGGGAAAACTTAAGCAACTTTGTGGATAAAAGAAGAGCAGAAAAATTGTTTAGAGAAAGGAAGAAAATAGAGAGTTAGTAAAAGGAGTTTGGGAAGAGATAATTGGGATGGCTACTGAAAAATAGAGATACCTGGGAAAAATCAAGAGATAATTTAGAGAATATTGGGACCAGCAGATAGCGTAATGGCTACATTGCTGGACTTCTATGTAGTCGATCGCAGTTTGGGTCCTGGACCTGGTGGCTTAAACTCACGCCGGGCAAGTGTGCGTGCGTGCCCAAGATCCAGGAGGAGAATAGAGAAGCAGAGATTATGGCGTGGCTATCCCCCCTGGGGAGTGATTTCTCGTTTTCTGTCTCTCTGTCTCTCTCTGTCTTTCTGGTGAGCACAAGCACCCTATATCCTTAACCTCTCCAAAAATAAATAAATAAATAAATAGATAAAAAGAGAATATTGGGAAAATTTCAAGGCAGCTCTTTTTTGCATATCCAAAGAAGCCATATTAAACCTAGTTCCAATTTACCTGACTCAGATTAGCCAGCTCTCCCTATTCTTTTTGTACAACATGTATATTTGCTGCTCTTTAATAGATATTTCACTGACATTTCTTCCAAGAACACCAGATTATAGATTAGGGAGCCCAGTCTCCTCTTGTTTGCTTCCTGTTCTGCCTTGGAGTTGGTCTCTGAAAGTCCCTTGTAGCACATTGCATGGACTTCCCAGGTGAATGATCAGGTTTTGATCTGACCATTCTATATTCCCCATCTACAACTTCTGTGAATGTGTCCTCAGATACCTCGGAGAGAACCGCTTGCTCACTGAGGCAGGTCTGTGTTGAATTTCAGCTTAAATACTTGTTTTTAGAAGTAGCCCCTCCCTGAGAAGAGGTACCCTGTCTCCTGCTTTTAATTTTCAATACTCCATCTGATTGATCCTTATTCCACACCAGTGTTCACAGAGCACATTGGGTAGCTGGGGACATGGCACATGAAATTTGGTTTCTACCTCCCTCAAAATAGACCAAAACAGTTACATCTGCCAGCCTCACATATATAGCCAGAGTGTAAGTATCTCTTTGCTTTGCCTCTTTTTCTGCTTTGTGACAAGGGAAGGAAAAAAAAAAAAAAAAAAAGGAGAAGTTATTTTGTCCTTACATACTATCCTATTATGTTGAAAATAGGTGGGCTTTGGGAGAAAAAAAAAGTAAAATGTGATGTACTTGGTTAAAACCTGATTCTGCAAATTGGTCATCTGGCAGTAAACACAATAAAATGGGTTATTGCCCCATGAGTAGAAGGAGAATTGCTACAGAAATATCAAAGGGCAAGCAAAGCCACAGGATTAACAGCCATAAACTCTTTTGAGTTTATCAGAGCATGAATTTTTGCAGGGAGCTGGACAGGATCATTGAGTTAGTAGATGACTTTATAAAAGTAAAAAACCAGACTTTTATCACATTGGGATGTTTATGAGCTGATATTTATGGGCCAAAAGTAGAAGGTGAGAATATGAAAGTAAATTCATCATATTGGTTTTGTACCACATCAGTTGATTTCCCAAAGGCGGTCTCAACACATGACAAGCATTTTCACTAACACTGTTGGAGAAGAAAAATTTATTTAGATTTATCTTGGACCCAGTTACTGGTGACACAGTGAATAGAGGTTCCTTGTTCTATCTGGTTAATTACAGGGGCAATAGGAAGAGTTTTCTTCTTTATATTTTATTTTATTTTATTTCAAGAAAGATATAAAGAAAGAAGACAGTGGTACCCTTGACAGGATTTTCATGCTCTGTCTCCCCTACACCTTCAACAATCTTGCTGTCAGCTAAGATCACAGGCAAAACCCACCATGTTCAAGTAGACCAAGAATACTAACCCAGAGCCTTCACACATGGCTTCTAACATCATACAGATGCTTCCCTCCTGTCCATGCCATTATGGTTGGGTGGGGATATCCTTCTTCTTATGATACCTGAGTCTGAAATACTAATGACTAATCCCTTTGTTGTCAAGCATTAACCTTATTATGTGACCAGTTTAAAAGCACCCCTTAAAGGGCATAGTTTATTAAAAGATTTTTGTTTGTTTCTAATACTAAGGCCTAAAGACTTTACATGGGTGAGAGTAAAGGTGAAAGAAATCCCTAAAAAGAGAGAGTTGAATAAATAAATTACTATTTCATCATATGATGAAGCTATTGGTAACATTGATTCTTAAAAAGCAACACTTGAACTGTTGGTCCTAATGATTTATTTGATGAATTTGGATGTCACGGAACTGCTGAAGACAGTATGAAATCAAAGATGTTTTCTGGCTTAAAGAAGAGATTGGTTCACAATAAGACAGATTTGATGAGAAGGGTTCTTTCTGGGGTATTTAATATGAATTATCCCTTGGGTATGTCACTTATCTCTAAATGAAATTCTGGACTTTACCCAGCGCTTAAAAATGAGCAGGAAAAGACAGAGAGTTGGGTTCGGTGATCTTGGGTCAGGTAAAATGACAGCTTATTCCCACACACTAGCTCTTATGAGACCTGACTTTGATGCCCAGTTGAAACATATTCAGAAAATACGAGGAAATATGACGAAACCATGCCCACATACATCCTTGAAAGGGAACTTTTATATGTGGCTGTTGAGTAAAGCCAAATCATAGGCCAAAAGTCCATCGACACATGCAACTTCAGATCTAATAGAGGAATGATTTTATAACAATCCATGCTATGTGCCAGTGTTAAAGAATCCCCATAATTACCAAAAGAACAATTCATTCTTTCTGGTACTGTAGAATATGCAAAAAGTTTACCCTTTCTGGGGGGATTAAATAGGGATTACACTCTCCATTTTGCAGATGGATAAACTGAGGCTTCCTGAAGCTTAGTCTCTTCTCAGGATCATACAGGACAGCCCAGGCTTATATGCTTATCACAGATCCTACTAACCACACTAATGTTTGAAACCCAATTCAACATTGTCATGGTATGTCACATTTTTGAAAATTATATTCTTTACTTATCCTATAAAAATGAGGCTAGCACTGATATAGTGAATCCAAGTAATATTGCAGTAAACTTAAGAAGTAAGATGGATTTGCCCCTCCATCTGTCAGTTCCATTGTAGGCACAAATGGGGTGGAGACTGTAATGTCCACATAGAAGACAGTCACTTTATAACATTGCTGTACATCATCATATGGGTCAGAGAACCAGACTCATCATCTAAATAAATACTGTCAAATTAAATTTCATTGTGAGGATTTGAACCTCATTAGACCTAAAGTAGAAAGAACACCATTAGCTCTGTGTTTATGGCTAAGTACTGTTTTCTGTTTTAGATTTTGTGTGATAAATTTAGCAAATAACATTGAAAACAACTCTTATGCTTGAAAGATATAATTGGATTGCACTATAGCATTAAAATATTACAACCAAACACAAGCTTTATCTATTACCAGTTCATTTTCATTTTTAAACTTCAAATTTGAAGGACCCATAGGCACAGCTTGGTAAGTGGAAGGAATGCAATTAAGTGTGCCAGTGACAATGATCTTTTTTGTTTCCATCTTTGTTCCTTTAAAGAGAAGGTTGAAAAAGCTTGAAGAGTTTAGGCGTTCAGCTGCCTCTCCAGGGCCGGCGTGTGGCCTGTGGATCAGCAGGCTGAAGCGGAAAACAAGGTCTGAGAACTTGCAACTTGAGAAGATGATGGTTACCAGCCCTGCATTGCCTCAGGGAAGAACAGGAACTACTCTACCATTCTTGAAGTGAAGGTACTTAATGAGAATAGGACAGTGTGGAATGGGGTAAGTGAAGAGAAGAGGATAGAGAAAGATAGCAAGTGAGCAATAGAGAGACAGGACGTCAGTGAGAAACAGATAGGGTTTATTAACTGTTGATGATGACATGTATAGAATTCTCAACTGGATTGGTCTGAGAAGTGTTTCATGATGGGCAAAGTATTTTTACAAGCAAAACGAGAAATAGCAATTGACTGTTTTATAAAAATAATTAGAATAATAAAGATAATGATTGGGGAAAACAGAAAAGATATGGAATGTTGAAGTGGGGAGATTAATGTCTCTGTACTGACTGACGTGCATGGCATTCCCTTTTGAAGAAACAATGTAATACACTGTAAAGTTATATGTAATCCAATGTAATATGAAGAAGATATGATGATAAAAAATAAAAAATAAAAAATAAATGAGGCTAGCACAGATATAGTGAATCCAAGTAATATTGCAGTAAACTTAAGAAGTAAGATGGATTTGCCCCTCCATCTGTCAGTTCCATTGTAGGCACAAATGGGGTGGAGACTGTAATGTCCACATAGAAGACAGTCACTTTATAACATTGTTGTACATCATCATATATGGGTCAGAGAACCAGACTCATCATCTAAATAAATACTGTCAAATTAAATTTCATTGTGAGGATTTGAACCTCATTAGACCTAAAGTAGAAAGAACACCATTAGCTCTGTGTTTATGGCTAAGTACTGTTTTCTGTTTTAGATTTTGTGTGATAAATTTAGCAAATAACATTGAAAACAACTCTTATGCTTGAAAGATATAATTGGATTGCACTATAGCATTAAAATATTACAACCAAACACAAGCTTTATCTATTACCAGTTCATTTTCATTTTTAAACTTCAAATTTGAAGGACCCATAGGCACAGCTTGGTAAGTGGAAGGAATGCAATTAAGTGTGCCAGTGACAATGATCTTTTTTGTTTCCATCTTTGTTCCTTTAAAGAGAAGGTTGAAAAAGCTTGAAGAGTTTAAGAAAATTCCAAGTGTATCTGTGAAGTCAGTTTTAAAATGTCGGCCTCTGACACTACAATGTTGCTGCTGCAGCTGGGCACCACATTTAATATGCTGGAGGTCTGCTGATTGCACAAGCAACAGGCCACTTGCATTTGCAATTAACCACTCACACCCTTGTTTTCCCTGGCAACCCAAGAGGTTGATTTCGTGATTGTAGGTATAATAATTAGCACACATGAAAAGAAAAACCCAGCAGAAGCCTCCTCGGAGTGTCCTTTTATTGAAAGCCTCAAATATGAACTAATTAGGTTTGAAGGTATAGGAGATGGTCTTCAATGTATGCTATATCAAAGCACTTTGCCTGTTGTCTAATGGTTCTTTTTGTGCATTAGAAATTGGTCCCCCACCAGTCCTATGTAGGGATAGATTTCTGTTCCACTGTAGAAGGGGAAAAGTGGCATATAGAAAGAGAGCCTTCTGATTCTCAATTTCATCCTCCTCACTACAGGCAGATGCCGTAGATCATTTAAAACACCCAGATAAAGCACAATCCAGAGTAACATTCAAACACCTACCCATCTTTCATAAACTCTCTTTTTTTTTTGCTTCCTTCCATATTTTCCCCTCCCTTTCTCTCTTCCTCCCTCACTTCCAATTGTATTTCTATTTCTGGTAGTATGGTAAATTAAAAAAATACAAAACTTGAAAATACTTTGAGTAAAAATACCTAGAAAAGTTAGATAAAATATTTATAAATATTATAAATATATAGTTGAACTTATGGGAAAGAAAAGATAGTATGCATATAGCTGCCAGCAGCAATTAGTTAAGTATATTAACTAATTTGGATACTTGGTGTTGCTATATAGAACAAAAGACAGAAGAATTACAAGAAAAATATGTAATATGCCTCTACATATGAAATTTAGTACATTAAAAAAATTTAGGGGATCAGCAGGTGGTGTGGTGGTTAAGGTGCTAGACCCCCACATGGGTAAGCACAGTTTGAGCCTCAGACCTGTCTCCTTGAAAATCATACTGAGCGCAAGTTTGTGCATACTGAAAGTCTCAGAAGGAGAAGGAGGAGAGTGTGCCCCATTGCAAAAAATGTAATAATAATAATAAAATAAGATAAAAAATAGAACTAGACTTGAGACTAGCCTGGTTGGTGCAAGCAATAATATGCTACTATGCAAAGGTGGAGCCACACAGGAAAGTCTGGGATTTGGATTGCAGTCAGCCTGAACATGCTGGGCATGCCTGTGAGTGTGCCCATGAGCCTAGCTGTCTAAAAGACTAGGGGGAGGAACACAGTGTGGAAAGACCATGTTGATAGTCTTTCTGTCTTTCTCAATAAATAAGTAAGCTTAAAAAGATGAGAACTGATATATCCAGCAGTAACCATATATGGAAAAAGCAGACTTTTCAAATAATTCAACTGATCCTATGCTCAATGAACCCAGTGGTAATGAATCATATATCTGGAACTTAGAATTCTACATTAAGGAATGCATACTTTTCAGACAACATAATGTTTTTATGAACATTGACCACATACATACTAGGCCACAATATAAAAATATGATTTATAGACCATTTACTCTGATTATGTGAAATAAAAGTAAAACCAAACAGAAGAAAGAGAAAAATAATCCTATTTTTTATACATTTGAAAATAAAAGTGAAATAACACAATATAAATAGGTTTTGAGTGAGAAAATGAATAAAATTAGAAATCAGAAAATGTAGAGGGCCAGCTCCAATGATCTGTAGCTAAGGGAACTGAATCCCACATGGCTGATCATGCTGTTTGAATCCTGGATGGAAGGCTGGAAGAACACATTGGATGCATGCACATGAATGACCAAAATCTCAGCAGAATGGAGAAACGGAGGATAAGAGATTGGAGAGTGACCATGACCCATTGCGGATTGCTTTCTCCCCTTTCTTCTCTGTCTTTGTTTCCTTCTGGAAAACACACGTGCCCTCTGGCATATTAAAAAAATAATAACAAGAAAGAAAAGGAAGTGTGGAAATGTTGAGAACTGAATGACAGTGAAACACTACATAAAAGCTAGTGAGATATAGCTAAAGCAGCACTAAAAGGTAAATGTGCAGCATTAAATGTCCCTATTAGCTCTGTAGTCTAGTGGTTAAGGGATCTAGATACCACTTGACTGACTGTGTAGTTCTATCAGTGGTTTGAGCAATACAATAGCATGTGTGTGTGTGTGCATGCCCTAAATCCTAATACAGTGGAGCAATGGAGGAGAAGTGATTGTGGCCTGACCGTGTCTCGTTAGGTAGGAATTTCTCCTCTTCCTCTCTCTGTGTTTCTGTCTGTAAAGTGCACATACCCTCTAGAAAAAGAGAAAAAAATAAAAAAAGGAGGAGGAGAGAAAAAACAGAACAAACAACAAGAAAACTTAATAAAGGAAACTATAAGACAGGAATAGAAAATAATCATTAAAGCAAAGGAACAAAATGAAGTATTGATAAAACCAAATGATTTTTTTTGAAAGGAAAACAATAAATAAGAATAATAATAAAAATATTTAAAATGACATAAATATCACATTATATGAATAAATAATATTAATTTTGAAAATGGGAACATGATTACAATTATTAATGAAAGGGACCACAGGTAATATTATACATAGAATGATTTTATGATAATGGCTGGAAAATGTAAATGAAGTGGATAACTTACTAGGAAATTAAAATATTACTGAGTAAAGAAAAAGTAGAAGCAACTCTATAATTATTGACTATATCAAATTGAAAGTAAAAATTCTAGACCTTAAGCCCATTAGGACCAGATGGTTTTTAGACAAATAAAAAAATATGTTAAGAAGCATAATACACAGACTTTTTCAGAAAATAGAAAAAGAGGAAACCCTCTTCAATTCATTTAAAAGGTAATATTACTTTAATACAAAATCAGTCATAAGCAATATCAGAAAAAAATATAGACACATATTACTTACAAAAATAAAATAAACCTGGCAAATCAACTTAAGTAGAGCATGCAAAAATTAGTCATCATAGTGAAAGAGGTCTTATCCAAAGAAGAGAAGATGATTTTAACCTCAAATCAATAATTTAATTATAATTGTAATCTCTCCATTTGTTTGCTTGTTTATTTATTTATTTATTTGTTTGTTTATTTATTTATTTGCATTCAGATTTTTGTTATAGGGCACATGTACTTACTTACCAGAGAGACAGAGTGAGAGAGAGAATGAGAATTTACCCTCCAGGGGATGGTCACTCAGCAATCCCTTCTTTTTCATTTTCCTCTTGGGATTTTGAGCATGCATACACATGTGCCTAGAGTATTTTTCCAGCTGCCAGTTCTGGGACTCAGATCATGAAATCAGCCATGTGGGTCCAGTTACCTCAAAAACCACACCACCAGCTGGCCCTATAATTTCTCCTTTTTAAAGGAGAAAAATTTTAAGATCATTCTAGTAAGTGAATAGAAAACGTTTGATAAAACTCAACTTGTGTTCTTAGAAAATACTCTTAGTAAATTATGGACAAAAATGAAACCGCTTAACTTGATTAAAAGGACCTATCAAAAATCTACAGCAAGTATCATTGCTAAAAGTTCATTGTTAGTAGTATCTTATCTAATGTCAAGAAAATAAAAATCTGCTCACATATCACCATTTCTAGTCTACATTGACAAGGCCTAGGTAGTGTGGAAACATAAGAAAAGTAATACATCTAAATATTAGGAAAAAAGGCAGAGTTATTATTCTTTCCTTACAATTTTAGTTTTTGCATAGGAGAAAAAGTAAATTTTATACACTATCAGAGCTAAATACAAAGTTTAATAATGACCAGCAGGTGGTGTAGAGGTAGAGAGAACAGGGTCTCATATGGCTGACCATATGGTTGGAGTCCCCAACTGGCGCCTTGAAGGCATATAGGGCACATGTTCTCAGGTGCACAAACTCCCGAGAGGGAGATGGAGAAGGGGTTATGCTGTGGCCATCGCCCCACTTTCCTTCTCTCTCACTCTTTGTCTCTGGTGAGTGCACGTGTCTTATTGCAACAACGACAAAAATTAATAAGATCATTGGATATAAGATCGATATACAAAAATTAATGGTATTCTATGACTGAACAATAAATAAGAAAAATGTAAATTTTACAAAATTTTCATTAATAATAATAATAATAATAATAATAATAATAAAAGTAAAGTACCTCTGAGGAAATCTAACAATGGTGAATATTATGAGGATCAAGTTTCATAATTGAAAAATATATATGAATTAAATAAAGAGAGAGAACAAAAGCTCTTATTTCTTTTTTTTTTTTTTTGAGAGATTTTTGCTATAGGGCACATGAGCTTGTAGGAGTGACAGAGACAGAGACAGAAAGCAAGAAATAACCCCCTAGGGGGTGATGGCCACACCTCAATTCCTTCTCCACCATTGTCCTCTTAGAATTTTGGGCATGCACACAGATGCACCAGGCATGAATTTCAACTCATCAGGTCTGGGACCTGACCCATTGTTGGCCATGTGGGAATTCAATGACTTACCACTAAAACATCTGCTGGCCCCAGGCCCTTCTTCCTTTAGAGATAAACTCCATACTATAAGGATAATAATTACTTCCATATTAATCTATAATTATAATGAGACTCCAACCAAATTATCATATAGGAAAGATATAGCCCATATCGAAAAAAAAGTTAGATCCCTTTTTAAAAAATGTTATCTATTTATTTATTTACATTACATTTTGTATACATTCTATCGCATTATTTAGCTTACGAAGTGAACATTTCAGTATGCGAACATTTCTCCCCGTTCCAGTTGATCAAAATATAACAACACTACCTCCCTGTCCTGACAATGCTCTGTCTCCGTATCCCTCCTCCAAATGTCCTTCCCCAGGCCCCACTCCTCCACACACACCAATACACAGAAATAAATTCCAGATGAATTAAATACCAACATGTGAGTTGAAAAGTTGTTAGGCATCTAGAAGAAATACAAGAAACAGTTTTATAATACTATGACTGGGAAGGATTTCCTAAATAAGGTTTTTAAAAATAAACCATAAAAATTGTTTTCAAACCAATACTTCTAATGCATAATACCATGAACAAGAAGCAAAAACCTTGGTGAAATAGCAATGATGGCTGCCTAGGAAGCTTGTTCCTTAATTTTCTATACACTTAATGTATATAGAAACAGTGTGTTTTTCAAAAGATTCATAATTAAAAATTAAAAACAATGGAGACTAAAAATATCTGTAGGATAAACAGAGCAATAGAATTGAAGAGAAACTTTTCCACCTTCTTTTCTTTCTCGCTTTTTAACCTTCCACCCTGCTACAGTATATAAACTACTTATAAACTCTTGCCTCTAGTCTCTTAGTTCAGCTTAGGACATGATGATTTAACCATGCTAAGAGTATTTGGGATTGACTACAGACAAAATTATGACTAAGAAGTGCCTCTCCTTCAAGCCCCTGGAGGCATTTTCTGTCCAAGATACCATGAAGTATTTATTGGGTCTGTGACAAAATATCTCTTATGAGGTGGATGTATACCCATTGCCATAAGACAGCACCCAGTTACAGCATGCCTGTTTGCTTATGCATGTTGAAAATGCCTATTCAGTGGTAATCCAGTTTGTAAATTTGCACAGACAATTCCAGAATAGTTCAACTGGAACTTACTTGCTGGGGCCCTCCCATTGGGCCTCACCTTATTTTGCAATTGTTTAAATCTACCAGTCCGTACATCCCCAAGGATGGCAAGTAGATGAGGGCCTCATTCTACCAATTAATTTTTATTATATGAGTTCTCATCCCTTGCATATTGGATTTCATATGGGGGTCTGTTCTTTACAAAGGCCAGGTTTGGATTTTACTAGGTCATTAGGCTGCTGATGCCAGGGGAAAGCTGAATTCACACTAACATGCAACGAATATTGAAGTGAGCCTGGCTCGAGCTGCTCTATTGTCACATGAGTGTCCATGGAGGTAGGGGAATGAAACTGTTATTAATAGTTTACTGCTTGCCCCTGGGAGATGGGCTTCCAAATGCAAAGTGACATGTAGCATCAAAATGAGTTCAGAATATAATTGGATAATACTGCCTTAGTAAATAAAATTAAATTATATGTAGTTATATGTAATAAAAAGAATATTTTTTTTACCTAAACTGTCTGGCTCACTATGGTTTTCAGTGAAGTTTAGACTTATTTAATAACTGCTTAAAGTCTATTTTCAAAGTCTATTTGATTGGGGGGAGCTTTAGGGAATAGATATTAAATGATCTTTCAATTCAAAATGTTGACTTCTGAATTTAAAATAAATTACTAAAGGGCATGGGTCTTCACTAAGGAGAGAGAGAAACAGAGAAAGCATTCTCAAGCGAGTGTGGTCATGCTGCAATCCTTTTCCCTTTTTAGGCACACATGCATATGCACCTAGCATGTTTTTCAAGCCTCTGGGGCCACGATTTGCACTGCCATGGGCTGTGTGAGATCTGGCTCCTTTAACCACCGTGCTGCAGAGCCAGTTCAATTTCTAAAATTTGAAGGAAACCTCATTAACTCGAGAGTTTGACCACTACTAAAATGCAATGATCTATCAACTCCAGTAGCAGGCACTGCTGGTGCTCTGTTCTAACTTTCCCAAATTACTTTTTTTAATTAAAATTTCTTTTTTTTAAACCTTTACCATTGCTGCGCTTCTCCTCATTCACCTTGCCATGTCTTTACCTTCAATGGTTCCAACATGAACCAACGAGAGCTGTTCTGTCACCTTGAAATTGTGCACAGAGCAGAATTGCCTGGGAGATAAGATCCCACTTCTGGGCAGCCCTTAGACAGTGACTGTTTGAAAGACTAACTTTTAACTTAAAGATTGGGAAAATCTTGAGGAACTACTCCCCAGAATTCCACAATGGACTTAGGCTTCTGCCTTGCCCCTGTTCTGATTCCCCTACTCCAGTGTTTTCCTCTGGAAGCACCTCCATAATGTATAACTTGCCTGAACATCTATAACTCAGCTTTTACTTCTGGAGAACCCAACTCAGTACATGAAGGACTTTTTAGAACTTTTCAGAGATGAAGAAGAGAGCTGAAGGATCATGAGATGACTAAAACCGAACTCACGTGGTAAGGAGAGTCAGGAAAAGAAAACCCTTAGCAGTTTTGGTGCTCAAAGAAGGGATTGAGCCACTTAGCAGCTTTGCCTCTGCATAACCTCAATCTAAGTTTTGGATCATTTCCTCAGTTCTTAAGATTTGTCTTGCTCGTGAAGTCTGTCACGGTATTCTTTTCTTGAATCTATGTCCTTTGCTTCCACACCCTATTTCAGGATGATATTCATATGTGAGCTTAAATAAATATAAGTATATTGTTTTCTCCTGAGACAGACTTTATGATCCCTGGCTGGATAGGCTACTTGGATACATATCATAGATTTCATCTGGTTTGGGAAAACATTCATGTTTTATAAGGATATAAATTCCCTACCACTTAAGAATCCAGTCATCTGAGGGGCACATTATGAACTTAGGCACACTAGAAGAATTTTGTCTTTGTTTATGGATACACATATAGTAAAAGTTAAAAGCATGACTGGAAATTATAAACACCAAGTCAAGATGGTGATTTCTTCTTAGGAAGAAGGAAAGAAAATAGTACTGGGAGAAGATTCATAGGGATTCAGTTATACTAATAACTGAATATTTAATATAGCTATTCATGTGTATATATTAAACTTTAGTTATGCATTAAGTTATACATTGTATATCTCAAATGTGTAAAATTATATTTATATAAGAAATAACATATTATATTTATATATAAAGTGTATATATTATTTATATGTTAAATATCTATTAAGATCTACGCGTATATATACAATTTAAGCTAACTAGTAAAAAAACAAAAGTAAAAAAGTAAAAGAAATTTCCTTCAAACATTTTTATGTGAAGGGCCGAAGGGAGTATAATAATGGAGATTGAAGAGTGTCATCTCTTAAGGTACATAGTCAGCTGGTCAGAGGATGAGAGCTGGTTCCTAAATTTTAAATGCATAGTCTTTAGAAGAGCACTCCCTCAAAGATCTTTTTTTCATTGATGGAAATACTCTATATCCGTGTTGTCTGAAATGATAGTCACTAAACTCCAAATTTTAAAAGATTAAAATTTTGGTTGCTCAGTTGCACTATTCCCATTTTGAGTGTTCAAGAGATGTCTTGGCTAGCAAAGCTCTAGAGTGGAGCCTCAAAGGACAGATTTCACAAAGCCACAGATGGAAAACTGAGGCCCTGTTTTGTCTATTAACGTGAAGGAGCTGTTTCATTAAGCTCTCTGCTAGTGAGGTGAGGCGATCACTTACCATGTTTCTGATACTCAGTTAATATTTTAATCCTTAATACTCACCACCTCAGCTGAAGCTTGGGTGGAAGGTGAACTGGTGTGTGTGTGTGTGTGTGTGTGTGTGTGTGTGTGTGCAGAAATGGGTGCTTTTAGTGTCTTGTGAAGTTGGCCACACATGCACAAGCACCCAGCATGTTCTTTAAGTTGCTAGATCCAGGACTTGACCTTTGCAGTCAGCCATGTGGTATCCAACTGCCTAAAACATCACACTGCCTGGCTGGTCTTGGTCAATAATTTTTAACAAGAGTGCTAAGACTAGTCAATGGGGAAATGACAGTCTTTTCAATAAATGGTGCTGAGAAAACTGGGTTCTTATATGCAGGGGCATAAATGGTGTGGCCCCTTACCTCACACCATTTACAAAAGTCAAATCAAAATGGAATAAAGACTTAAATGTGAGACTGGAAGCTATAAAACTACTAGAAGAAAACTTAGGGGGAAAGCTCTACAACATTGATCTAGACAATTGACTTTTGGATAGGAGCCCAAAAGCATATGCAACAAAAGCAAAGTTAAACAAATGGGATTGCATAAATCTAAAGGAGTGAAACCACCACCTGTGGGTTGTAAAAAATATTTAAAAACCATATATGTAATAAGGAATTAAGGTCCAAATGAAAAAGAAACTCAAGCAATTTAATAACAAGGAAACAAATCTGATTATAAAATGGACAAAGCAACTAGAGAGTCATTTCTCAAAAGAAGACATACAAATTGCCATCAGTGAAAAAATTCAACATTGATAATCATGCAGGAAATGCAAATTAAAACCACAATGAGTTATCACTTCATACCTATTAAGATGGTTATTATTATTATTTTAAAGAAAGTTTTACGAGAGGGCACATATGCTTACCAGAGAGACAGAGACAGAGAGATAGAGACAGAAAGCGAGAAACTACCTCCAGGGGGGATAACCGCACCACAATCCCTTCTCCTCCATTTTCCTCTTGGGATTTTGGGCATGCACGAACTTATACCTGGTATGAGTTTTAAGCTGCTAGGTCTGGGACTGGAACCATGGTTGGCCATACGGGAATCCAGTGCCTTAACCACTATGTCATCTGCTGGCCCCAAGATGGCTATTCATATTAAAAAGATGAAAGTAACCATTGGCAGGGATGTGGAGAAAACAGAACACTTGTATACTGCTAGTGGGAATGTAAGTTACTACAGTCATTAATAGATAACAGTATGGAGAGGCCTCTTAAAATTAAAAGTAGAATTACCACATAATCTACCAATCGCACTCCTGGGTAGATATCCAAAGAAATTTAAATTTGTATGTTGAAATCTGTATGTTTCTGCGTTTCCATGTTAGTTGCAGTATGATTTACAATAGCTAAGATATGGAAGAAACCTAACTGTCCATTAATGGATGAATGAATTTAAAAATGTGGCATATACATGTACAATGAAATACTATTCAGCCTTAGAAAATAAATAAATCTTGCCATTCAGAACAACATGGATAAATCTGGAGAAACTATGCTAAATGAAATAAGCCAGGCATGGACAGATAGCTACTACACTATGCCACTTATATGTAGGACCTAAAAAAGGCAAAATCATGCCGTGGCAAGTAGAATGGTGGTTATTAGGGGTTAGGGGAGGGAGGTGGATAGGAAAAGAGGAGAGGCTGACCAAAGGCCACAAAGTTTCAAGTAGGCAAGAGGAATATATTTTGAGTCAGCAGGCAGCATAATGTTTAAGGCACTGGATCGCCCATGGCCCACTGGACAGTTTTGAGTTCAGATCCAGAGACTTGAAAACATATTGGGCTCATGTTCATGTGCAAAATACAGAGAGGAGAATGGAGGAAAAGGGATTGCAGCATGTCATTGCCACCCCCTCACCCACCCTGGAGTGTGATTACTCACTTTTCCTCTCTGTCTCTCTCTCTCTTTTTTGTTTTTTTGAGAAGTTTTTACTATAGGACGTGTTCGCTCGCCACAGACAGAGAGAGACAGAGAGACAGAAAGTGAGAAATCACCTCCCCAGGGGGATAGCCATGCCGTAATCCCTTCTCCTCCATTCTCCTCTCGGGATATTGGGCACGCATGCACACGCGCCCAGCGTGAGTTTAAGCAACCGGGTCTGGGACTTGAACTGTGGTCTACTACATGGGAGTCCAGTGACACAACCATTATGCTAACTACTGGTCCCCTCTCTGTCTCTGATGAGCACATATGCCCTATAGCAAAATCTAAACAAACAAACAAAAAACAAGTTTTAGTGATCTATTGCACTGAATAGTGGTTATAGTTAATATTAATAGATTTACTTTTCAAAATTGCTTAAAAAGTCGGTTTTAGGGACTAGCAGTTGGTGTAATGGCTATATTGCTGGACTCCCATGTAGTTGATTGCAGTTTTAGTCCTGGACCTGGGGGCTTAAACGGCTTAAACTCACTCCAGGTGCATGTGCGTGCGTGCCCAAGATCCTGAGAGGAGAATGGAGGAGAAGGGATTGCGGCATGGCCATCCCCCCCGGGAGAGTGATTTCTCACTTTCTGTCTCTCTGTCTGTCTGTCTGGTGAGTGCACATGCCCTATAGCAAAAACCTCTTAAAAAAAAAGTAGGTTTTAAATGTTCTTGCCATAAAACATATATTAATTTATTACATACATTTATTCCATGTATTTATTTTACAGGTTTTTGCTTCAGGGCACATATGCTTACCAAAGAGTGAAACAGACGGTGAGAGGGAAAATGAGAAATCACCCCCCAGGGGGATGACCATGCCACAGTTCCTTCTCCTCCAGTCTCCCAGGATCATTCTCACATGCCCACATGCCCATAGTGATTTTCAAG
This sequence comes from Tupaia belangeri chinensis, assembly GCF_000334495.1. Taxonomy (NCBI): domain Eukaryota; kingdom Metazoa; phylum Chordata; class Mammalia; order Scandentia; family Tupaiidae; genus Tupaia; species Tupaia belangeri. Next base: position 39,373 of record NW_006160091.1, read on the forward strand.
TCACTGGGTCCAGGACTCAAACTGTGGTCAGCCATGTGGGAGTCCAGTAACATAACCATTATGCCAATCTGCTGGTCTCCATTAGCCTAATTTAATAATTTACAATGTAAATATATATCAAAACATCACGTTATACCCCATAAATACATACAGTTAATACTCATCAATTAAAAATCAAATTTAAAAAATTGGCCAAAGGGAAGGGAATGAGAGTAGCATTATATGTTCTCCCAATTCCCTTCGTGTGGTCACTGAAGACCCAACTCCTGATCATCAGACCTCTTCACAGCCTATGAATCAGGTAGGGTTCAGTAGAAAATGGATAGCAATTTGAACTGAGTTATTTAAGGAGAATTAAATAAATGACAATTTCCAAGTAACAGTGGGAATCCAGTATGGCCCCTAGGCATGAAAGGAAGAGGTAAAGGAACTTTTTCTCAACACAAAATTGAAGTCCTTCATTTTCTACTCTCTACTAAGATACATGTAAGTTTTGTTGGTGATGAGCTGGGGACAGGGCCATAGAAAAGAACTTGTATTTTCTTCCCACCTTGGGATTCTTTCTATATTGTGTAGCTATTCAAGTAAATTAGTGTTGGGTATTGTATTGATAAGGTATTGTATTAGCCAAATTTGAGTATATGGATGACTAAGCTCTTGTTCTTCCCTTCGAGGCTTGCAATGTGAGACACATGTGTATGAAACCATTAGACTATAAATAAATCTTGAATCAAATATATATATATAATATATTTCCACATTATGTATGTGCATATACTGTCTGCCACTTTCTGATTATGTGACTTTGGACAGGTTATTCTCTTATGAGGTTTTGTTCTGAGATTTTCTTCAGTAACTCCTGAAAAATTAAGAGTTATTATGATTAAAATGATAGTTTGAAAAATGCATACACTTGCTTAGCAGGCATCTCTATCTGGATGTTGAACAGGTACCTCAACTCTTAAATTTAATGTATTCCCAACTGAATTCCTGATTTACTCCACCAATCTACTTTCCTCATAGTCTTCCTATGCAAGCAAATGGAATTCAATGAAATCAAAAGCCTATTTTCCTGCTTTCTCTCATTTCCCATATTCTGGCCATTAGGAAACACCATTGGGTCTACATTTGCCTTATCCCACTCACTTCTCACCACTTGCACTGTGACCACTGTGCTCCAAGCTACCATCATCTGTGATCTGGATCACTGGAGACTCATCAGTGGTCAGTCATGTGGGACAGTCCAGCACCTTTAACTACCACGCCACCTGCCAGCCAGCTCTAATCTTTTCTTAATCTTAACTTTAGTGGCCTTTAGATAGTTGAAGTTTAGTTTTTGGTGTATAGTGAGGCAATGACCTATTCTCTTTGAAGACCTCTTGGTGATCATTTTTACTAAAGTTTTGTGACTTTTATGCCTTCTAGTAAGGATAATATACATTTTTATTAGGTTTTTATCTTCCTTTATGGAGAACCCTAGAGAATCAAACATATATGTTTTAAAAATTACATTTAGTGATCTTATTAATTTGGGTAGGTACGCATACTGTCCTCATTTTGCTGGGAAATCTCTAAGTAATAATTCTTAACAAAAATCAGAAATTTATCTAATGATCTTTGACGTGAGACATTCTTCTTTTTCTTCCATTGATGGATATTTAAGAGTTTTTTGTCATCCAGAGTTTCTGAACCAACATCAGCCATAATATACCAAATAAACATTTATTTTGAGATGTGTGTATAAAGGATTTGGTTAGGATTTAGTGAACACCAACATTATTCAATGTGTGCTAAACTAAGTTGGAGAAGAATAAGGCATTGACCTAGTCCTTGAAAAGCTTATGTTCTGTTGGCAGATAGAAATGTACACAACTTATTTTAATATACTGCATAAAAAAATATGAGGGTGTTTTGGTCATGTCAGAAGATCAAGCAGCTATTAATGTCTTAAGTATGGAAAATAATTAGCAAAATGATTCTAAACCAGAGTTCATTTACACTTTCATTGTGAAAGAGAATCATTTGCCAGTTTAACTAAAATGTTATGATTTGATAACAGGTGTTAAAATAGAAAACTGTTAATAGGATTTGGGCCCATGCCATAAAATTTAGAGGTTATGAAAATTCACACAGTTTACATTTCTTCCATAGCACTACAGCATTTTTAAGGCTAGGAATACTTTCCCTTAAAACAACTAGTCATATGCCTAGAGATGATGCTCAAACAAGATCCTCATTCTAACTGGTCTTCTCTGTATAGAGACGAATGTAGATACTTGTCAAATTATGACACGTGAGAACCAGTAGATGGAGTAATGGTTGTGTCGCTGGAGTCCAACGTAGTTAACGGCGATTCAAGTGCAAGACCTGGCGGCTTGAAATTCATGCCAGGTGTGTGTGCATACATGCCCAAAATCCTGATAGAGACTGGAGGAGAAGGGATTGTGACATGGCCAACCCCCTTGGGGGGTGATTTCTCACTTTCTGTTTCTCCGTCTTTCTCTGTCTTTCGGGTGAGTAGAGGAGAATGGAGGAGAAGGGATTGCGGCGTGACCATCCCCCCTGGGGGGTGATTTCTCGCTTTCTGTCTCTATGTCTCTGTCTGTCTGGCGAGCGCACGCGCCCTATAGCGAAAACCTCTCCCCCCCAAAAAAATAATAATAATAATTATGACATGGGTATCTCTGTCTTGCAGGTCAACATCTCCTTCCCTCTATTTGGTTAGTTCAAGTCCTCTTATCAATCTCGTTTTTATTTTATTTTATTTCAATTTGTATTTAAGGAATATTTTTGAGCCCAAGTTAACACCTTCAGTTATTTTAGATTTTTTCTCATGTCTCCTCTATAGGCACATTTCAGATAGTCACATGGTTTCTCCTTTAATCCCATTTCAGTCTAGAATTTGTGTGTCACCTGGAGTTCAGGTCTTCTCTGAGACCAATGTGTATGTCTCTTGCCCTGGGATTTGTTGATATCTTCCCACCAAGCCCACTGATAAATACTGAATTAAAAACTTGCTTTCAGCTCTCTGTAAGAAGAATGAGTTTCAAGTAGTTATTTCCAAAGTGAGAGCAGATGTAAATGTACATATTATTTCATGTTGTGAAGATAGCTTATAACAAGTTCTGTGTCTATGGAGACTATTCAGAGGAATTGTTAACACTTTCAATAATTTTATGTTTTGTCTCTTTCTGCTTATTGGATATATAATTAAAAGGAATTTGAAAATAATAAATAACCCATAAAATACAAAGCAGGTGTTGGTATCATATCCATTAGGAAAATAATAAATTTTTGTGGCTAGTGTGTAAATTCTTATTAAGACTTCTGATAAACTGTAATAATTTCAAAGTAAATTAAAACTGGATTTTGCAGATATAAAATATTTGATAATGTATGAAGAGATGGCAGTAATTCTTAACACTTAACATATGCCATTGAAGGATATAGCAATTTTGGATTTTTAACTCTTTAATGTTTAAAAGATCAATGTGGCAGGGACAATAATGCTCAACAAATGTCAAATTACACCTCCGCATTCCCTAGTCTCTCCTGTAGTTTGTGTAACCATTTCTGGCCAAAGCTCTGTGGATGAAAAGAATTGTGATCAGTGCAGATTTATGGAACTAAGGGTGGGTGTGAGTTCTCCATGCTGTTTTCCCTTGATGGAGCAGTCTTGAGTGTCATATGTGGACAGACAGACATGGATATGTTACAAGGAGTATCTATCTTCAATTTGGGACCCTGGGTGAATATAGACAAGAGCTTTTTGCTGATCTGTGTTGGCTATATAATGTGAGCACCATATAAGCCTTTATAGTATGGAGTCACTTGGTTTTGGGGTCTATCTGTTACAGTGGCATTACCTTGCCTAATGTAACTACCTTCTTTAGAAGAGTATCTTTTTTTTAAGCTGATGACTTTTTTTTTTTTAATATCTTTGCCTTAACTAATAGACATTATAGTCACACTAGGGAAGACCATTTTGTATGCTGTAAAGATGTACAATGATTAAATAAAATAAAATTATGCATAAAGACATTGAAAAATAAAGGATTGTAATAAAAAATAACATTTATTTTCTGACTTCTCTTAACATACTGCTTAAAGTTAGATGTGGATATTTACCATAGAACTAGGGGGCATGACCCTTTGCATGGTAAAGAGAAGGAACCATAACACCTAAATTTATAAATAATATCACTGAACAAGCTGTCCTCATTTGTATTGTTTAAAAGGATAATAACATAAATAAAGGGGAAAAAGGTTTAAAAAGGCATCTATGAATGAAATTTTTTTTTTTTTTTTTTACTTTTCTCTTTTTCTAAATATACTACCCAGATGTAAAGGCACCTGGATGGCTTAGGAATCAAAATTGTGACTGTCTAATGTGGGAATTCAGCATATTAATATGTAAAAATGCAATGGGACCCATTTCCCTGCAGCTGTTTCTGATGCACAGTTCATTGTCTGTCTCAATTAGAAACTCATCTTTTGCAATACCATTTCCTTCTCTGTGGTTGATTTGATCAAACATCCTATTGTTTAAGCCAAAAACATAGCTTTACCAAATCAGCCATAGTATTGTTCAAAACTCATCATTCATTACATTTTTCTTCATCAATGCTTATGATACTAATATCTGCAAAGAGGAACTGAATCTCAAATGAGGCTTTTCAAATCCACTTGACTAGAAGTAGTCTGTGAACAGAGTTTTTCTCCCTTTCTATTATTATTTTTTTCCAAGGAAAGCAAAATGATTCAGTCTTGTATGGATCATGACAATACCAAACAGATGCAAATAAATATTAAAGTAATATATTTTAGTGTTGGATCACAGCCCAAATTCTTTGCCCCAGAAAATTACATAAATGCTCTAGTGTGCATGTGGTTTATATTTAAGGTGTAATGAGCTGTTCAAATAGAGAAGGGCAGGCAACCATATTAAAAATAAACATCAAATTTTAACAAAGACACATCCACTTAGTTTGCAAATAGCCCTAATGGTTTCAGTTTATTGCAGCTACTCCAGTATGCAGCGTCTTTGGTTGAAAACCAATTTCAAATTGCAAAGTCTCACAGTGAATCTGGAAAGGTTGCCAGGTATAATTCTTTTATGGAATAATTGTTCAACTGTGATCATATTGCCAGAGTGAGCTCAGTCTGTAATAAGAGGATAGAAACTAGAGTAAAATAGGGAAGTGAATGATATATGAATATGTGAGACCATCTAACCAAGGCCACTGTCTCAGAAGTCAGTCACAATGTATTTGAGACAGGCATCTTCATGGTCCCCTTACTGACTAGCGCTGTGAAACCTCCCCCACCGCCCCAGATTCTGATGTCATCAAGTTACACAGAACTATTTAGAAAACCTAAGAAGAAACAACAGGCAAGCTCTGCCCTGATTACTTTAGGTTTAATAATCTCTGCAAGTCATATATCAAGTACTTATTCTACCTGGACATACCCAATAAGTTTGGCATTTGCCATCTTCTCTGCCTGTAATGACAGATCCACCCTGTTTTCTGCCTCAGTCAGAGTGTGTTTATAACCTGGGAAATGATCCTGATTCTTAGCCCAAAGAAATGCTGGGATGCTGTATTTGTAAAAGATCAAACCTGAGATCTATGGTTCCAATAAACCCCTATGTCCTAGTTTATGGTTTATAAACTATAAACTTAACTTTACCTGGGGTCTTCTAAATTTCAACTGATAAAATACCAACCAGTCTTGAAATGAAACAGCTAATCCTTGATTTTTTACATTGCCTGGGGTTTTATCATTGGCAACACTACTTCCCTCTTTGTTTGGTAGAGACAGAAGAGCAATTGTATCACCCACTTGGACTGACTAATGAATGAGTAGCCAGGGACCATTTGAGTGGCAGGTTTCCAACTTTGCAGAAATTATGTGGATAAAAAAAAAAAAAAAAGAAACTAGGTGTAATTATACTCTTCAGATTGCCTCACACCAGCCAGTGCATAACTCAATCATCAAATTAGTCACCAATTCCAGTATTTATTCTGTTAGAATGGTCATCAAGGTGAATCTGAATTTGCTATATTGAGATAATTCCAAATTTCTGCTTAGGTTCTTATAATTCTTATAAATTTTCATTTCTTAAAGTCAGATGTTATATTTCACTTACACATTGTGTGAGATTTTCTTCAACTATCTGAAATTTCTCTGATTTCCAAAAACTATAATCAAAACAGATTTACAAAAAAAATTTACTTATAAAGAAGTTAAAGTAGAATAAATTCTAGTCAGTTATCCAAAATAAACTTAACATTTATAATTTACTTGGACTTGATTTCTGCAGGGTAGGCAGTGAAAGGGTTTCACAGAGAAATGGAGTTGACCTGTCTGTGTCCTAGGGTTATTTTATGGCTGACTCTCAGATGTCCTCTCAGGAGTTGCATTGTCTCAGGAAGGGAATTCCACTCTTCCTCCTCAACAGGCAGAAGTCTATGACTTTTTGGAAATTTTTGCATTTCATAAAAATGCGGAAGCTGGAGGGACTTTTACAAGACACTAGCTGAACACGTGTTGGGGCCACTTGTCAAAGAGAAAGAATTAAGACTTGAGAAAGTTAGAAGCCTGTAGGTGGTTGGAAAATGAGAGAAGTCAGGTTAAAGATACAGAATATAGAATATAGAATATAGAAATTTTTTAGTGATATTACAAAACTCGTTTACTGTCTAGGGAATGAAAGAAATCTAACTAGTTGTTACTGGGAAGTAAAAAACAAATTCACTCACTTACTGTTTTTAAAAATGATCTCATTGCCTGTATCAAATTTTCTATTTTTTTAAAATAAAGTAATATATGCACTAAGACTAACTCCAACAACGCATTAATATATAAACTTAAAAATACATTGCTTTTGGGGAGGCGGGCCCTGCGCACCCCACCCCCCCCAGGCCCTGCGCCATGGCTGCTATCGGCGGC
>NW_006160091.1:47705-53639 GCF_000334495.1 Tupaia belangeri chinensis
AGTTCAATAAGATAATTCTAAAAAAAAAAATAAAATACATTGCTTTTCACTGTCTAACTTTTGACTTCAAAATTTCACCATTCTCGCTCTCATTTTAACAATTATCAAAATAAAAGAAAGTATATGTCCTATAATCTTGCTACTCCAAACATGGTCCATAAACCACTGGCATTGGAATCCTGGGACTTGGGTATAAAGTGAGAAATTCAAGCCATGTCCTAGACCTACTGAATCAGAATTTGCATTTTTAACAGATCCTTGGTGATGTATATGTTTATTAAGATCGAGAAGGACTGAAATCTCATTGGCGGAACCTATGCTGTAGAATTTCCAGCACATGATTGTGTGTATATGTGTGTGTATGCATTTACAATAGCCAAAAACAACAAAAATGTCCATCGGTAGAGAATAAATAAAGCATGATAAAGTTACAAGATAGAACACAATGCAGAGTGACTCTCAGTTTCACTCCCTTATCATTCAGCTGATGCTGTGGGCCCTTTTCATAACCAAAGAACTCATCAATATGTTTTGTTAAATGGAGGAAGAACTACCATGAAGAGATGTTATTTGAGTTTAATAAGGGTAGAAGAATCTAGAGAGAAGCTTCTTAGTAACATATTTTTCAGATTGTATATTATATAACTGTACACTATAATTTTCAGATGATATGATACATAATATATTATGCAATATATTAAACAAATGCTATATATCATTCTAGTTTCTGTCTTGTGGCTCTCATTTTATCTCTAGTCTCTGATCTTTAGTTGACCAATCACCATGGTAATTTAGTCAGTTCAGTTCAAGGGGAAACAGATCTGCTTCAAAATGCCAAAAGTAGAAAAGAAACAAGACTGCATGATCAATCCACTAGGGGAGCCTGGTTCTCTCCCATCCTTGCTTTGGTTGTTGCTGCCTGGAGTCATGGTTGACCAAGTGGCTCCATGTAATCCAATCTATTTTGTCAATAAATGTAAGGCTGCCCTTCCTGTGCCTGAAACTTGTCTGGGCCACAGGGATATTTACAAGGTCCCTAACCGCACTCCTTAAGATACTCGCTCCTACATGGATTCCAGAGGTTTCTTGTCAAGGATTAGTCATGATACCTGAAGTTTATTGAGTCTGAATGCCTTAGTTTGAAAGAGCTTCCAGTCTAATCCCATGCAGTGTTGTGGCTGTGTATTTCAGATCAAAATTCTACAAGAGAGAACAACCTCCAGAAAAATATTTTAACTCACTAGTTCTCAATCCTAGGAAGCACCTATACAATGCTGTAACCCAGAGTCTGTCCCTGAAATTCAGATTTAATCGGGCTACACTGGAAAATACCTAAAGTAATTTCACTTAATCATCACAATAACTGGAAAGGAGTAACAATAAAGAACTGAAGCCCTTAAAAGCCCCGGAATGAGCACCTCCCTTGCCAATAGGCCTGTGCTATCCCATGACTCACTGTTTTGTTTGCAGTGACACTGGAAGTTTATGTACTAGAATGCTGCTGAGGTCCAGTATGGGATTGAACACCTGAATGTGTCTGCTGTAGAATGAGGCACAGAAGTGTGAGCGAGAGAGTATAGCTTACCAGCTAGAAGTATCTGAATTCCTATTCAGAGCACAATCTGAGACCCATCAGATACTCCTGGTGGGAAAGAGGAAAAAGACTGCAGTGTTCAATATTTTTTCTTAAAATGTAAAGTTAATGGAGCAGCCTTACTAACATAATGTACTTATTTTGATCTATAACATACTGTTTGATATATTAGAATGAATTTCAAATTAGCAACAGTAAATAACAAAGAAATGTACCAAGATCATTCTAGGAAAGGCTTTTTTTTTTTTTAATATACAACCAGAATAATTTTCAATTTGATATGGAATTCAGATACCAGTAGAAGGAGCTATTGTTGGATGGTTCAGATATATGAATAGATGCTTTCTGAACAGGATCTATGAGCACTGGATGGGGATTACTGAGCCATTTACAATTCACTACTGCATTGTAGGTATTCATATCCCTTCCATTTTTATCACATCTTGAGGCCAAGAATTTTTTAAAAAGGTCATTTAGCTTTCAGGAAACTATGAATTATGGTGAAAGCATTGTTCTTTCTCTGACTTTAATGTGCTCATTTAGAGAAAAGTTACAGGAAAATACTTTTGCTTAAGCTCTGAGTCTGACCCTCCTGCAATCCCTTACATAAAATATCTTGTCATTAATGACTTCTCGTATTCTCTGTGCTCATTGCTGATTGCATAAATATTTTCTTAACCTACAATGGTGTCCAGAGTAAAAGGATGCTTGCCATTTTTAGAATAATAGAACTCCAATTGCAACAACTCATGTATTGACTCACTAGAACAATTTAAGATTGCAGTGGAATTCTTTAATCAATCAGAGGGGGCAAGGGTAATTTTACCTGTTAAGTGTCAAGTATAAAAATAAAGGCCCTTGGTTTTAATTCTAATAAGAATGAAAATGCTGACGTGTTGTCTTGTTGGATGAGTTTTGAGAGATGATTAAGGCGAGGAGTAGCTAATACTCAATAGGGAAAAAGAATAGTACGAAGGAAAACAGGGTTTCAAAAAAAGAAAAGATTTAAGCACAACACTTCTCTAACCAGCTGCTAAATATTTATTTTTACTCCTCTTTTCACTCCCATTTCTTAAGAAGAGAAAGAAGGAACTAAGATTTAAGATGGAAGGGGTTTGAAGATGAACTGACTTGATGACTTTCAGTTTTACTTCAGCATCTTGGAACAGCTTCATTTCCAGTAGTCATTACAGAACTATTTGGTTGCCATTAAAAGTAATTCTAGAATTTCATCATATGAATATCATTATCATAATCACATTAAAGAGAACATTAATAAGGAGAGGTTGACAGCATAATATTTATTGGAAATTGAATCCAAACTAGGCCACTTCTGGTCAAATGATTACTTAGGCATGTGGTCTGTGTTCATCTTTGCTTAAGACTATTACATTTCCTAGGATCAGTATCTAAGAATATCTTGCTTATGATGAACACTTACATTTTTTGCATCATAAATCAATAACAAAATTGCCTAATTCTCATTGATCTGTGGCTAAATGGAAATGGGCCAGAGCTAGAAACATGCTCATAGAACCTTGAAACTTCCCGCATCCCATGGACCTACAAGTCATACAGAATGATTCCTGTGTACACACTTTCTCCCTTTTCGGAGTTCCTATAACCTGGAAGTATGAGACAAACTCAAAGAAGGCATATAATTTTTAAAGATCCAAGGTCAATCAAGTCAAAGTTCTGAAAAAAGGCAATAAATCTTTATGGGCTTATTATTAATTAATAATAAAGAATTATGAACTCTCAGGTGTCAGGTTTATGGATATCTTTTTTTCTTTTGGAGAGCTTTTTGCTATAGGGCGCATACGTGCACTTGCCAGAGAGACTGAGACAGAGCATCAGAAAGCGAGAAACACCCCCTGGGGGGATGGCCATGCCACAATCCCTTCTCCTCCATTCTCCTCTCAGGATCTTGGGCATGCACGCACATGTGCTCAACGTGAATTTAAGCCACCAGGCCCAGGACTCGAACCACAGTTGACTATATGGGAGTCCAGCGACATAGCCATTATGCCAACTGCTGGTCCCAGATTTATGGATATATTACAAGTAAATTTATTCTTCAAGGAACTAGATGGTGGTGTAGTGGTAGTGCAACTGGACCCATGTGGGAAGATCCTGGGTTCAGGTCTTAGGGCCTCCATTTATGTGCCGGTCGCATGTGTACACATACTCATGATTGGAGCTGGTGGAGGGTGTCACTCTTTCTTTCTCTCTCATGGGAGAAATTAATATTCAAACATTATATATATGTATATGTATGCCACGGAGCATTTCACTATGAATAAGGAAGAATAAATCCTTTAAATGATCTGTGGGTGACATGAAAGCAAACTAAAAATGAGCCAAGAAAGGTAAGAGTAACTATGGTCCACTCTAATTTTCTTAAGAGGCAAGATAAGTGAAATGTGCTCCAAGATGAGAAAACAATTTGAACAAAAGAAGTCATAGAAAACCCAACCTCCGGACATACAAGCAGGTCCTGTAAACCCACGTTTTGCAGATCTATGGCTCACCTACAGATGTCAGAGCACAGGCTCCAGCTCTAGACAGAGCTGCAAAGATTTAAATCCTGTGTCTCACAAGCACTAGCTGTGTGACCCTAGGCAAGTCAGTTTTCTCAAGCTTTGTTTCTACTCTCAGAAAAAGTGGGTTGGTAGTGAAATTAGAATAATTGTATAGTTGATCCTCATTCTTTGAGGATTCCATATTTGCAAATTTGTGCACTTGCTCAAATTTGTGTGTAAATGCCAAGTTAATACACAGTGGTACTCTTGTAGTCATTTGCGGATGTGCACATGCACACTGTTCCAAGAATTTCAGTTGCCAGATGCCATATTGCTCCTTGCTGAGATAGATCAAGGTAGCAACAATGTGTACACACTGACTTATTTTTTCAGGTCTCATACTATAAACAAATGTCCTTTGTAGGTATATTTAGTGCCATGTTTTCCTTATGTTTGTGTTTTGTTGGTGAATCTGCTGTTTAAAATAGCCCCCCAAATAGAGCACTGAAGTGCTCTATAAGTATTCCTAAGTACAAGAAGTCTGTGATGCACCTTACAGAGAAAATATGTGTGTTAGCTAAGCTTTGTCCAAACATGAGCTATAGTACTGTGGACTGTGAGTTCAAGGTTAATGAATTAACAGTATATTAAATAAGGTATTGTTAAACAGAAACACACTTAGAACAAGGTTAGGTAATGCCCAGTTGATCAAAATGTCACCAGAGGCTTGCAGGTATCTAACTCTGTCTTTCCTCTAAGAGCCCTTGCTTGGTATCTGCAAGGACATAGGACATAGCTACAAATAATGAAAATCGACTGGGTATGAAGAATGTGTACAATTTGGATTTAATCCTATTTTCAGAACTGTAACTCCTTACCTCCAACTTGGTAGGCCTAGAATATAACTATGAACCTGGCTTCTCTCTATTTTGTCAACTCCATCTACCCCCAACCCCATCCTCTATCTTTTTTTTCATGCAGCAGATTGGTCATGCTATAAGAAAATAAAAAGAGCATATTTATTAAGTATAAATGTATACCAAGCACTTTGGTGAGAAGATGCCCTGAAGCTGGAGGTAGAAATTTGCTGAGGAGATAGAGACATAAATATCAATTCACCATTCAACAAGGCCAGTGCCACTATGGATTATGGACAAAATGTGGTGGCAACATGAGGATGAACTAGCTGAGTGACTTTGAAAAGGAGGGAGATAGAGGAGTTAGGCGACCTTAACATGAAATGTGGCATTTGGCCTGGGTTTAAAAGGATGTGATAATTTTCACCAAGTAAAGAAAGTAATAAATCAGGCAGACACAAAGATGTTTTTATACCTGTAAATATCTGTGGTCGGTATGGCTAGAGAGCATTTGTGTGTGAGATGGGGCAAAGGAGAGGAGGACTAGGGAATGCTTAGAGATGAGGGTGGCAAGAAAAGCTTGCATTGTGAGGGCAAGGCATCCACAAGAAAACAATAGATACTTTTAGGTAGTTTTCTTTTTTAAAGAATTATTTTATTTAACTTTATTAATTTATTTATTTTAATATGACCAGACAGGGATAGAATGAGAGAGGGAGAGAGAAAGTGAGAAAGCAAGACACCAGGTCTAGGGCTTGAACCATAGTCAGCCATGTGGGAGTCCAGTGCCCTTAACCACCATGCTACCTGCCAGCCCTTACTTTTATGCAGGTTTTTAAACTTTTTTTTAAAAAAAAATCAACTAAGGGGAGACAGCAGTTAGCGTAATGGCTATGTCGCTGGACTCCCATGTAGTCGACCACGGTTCGCGTCCCGGACCCGGTGGCTGAAAACTCACGCC
>NW_006160091.1:54066-60673 GCF_000334495.1 Tupaia belangeri chinensis
GTGCATGCGTGCGCAAGATCCTGAGAGGAGAATGGAGGAGAAGGGATTGCGGCGTGACCATCCCCCCTGGGGGGTGATTTCTCGCTTTCTGTCTCTATGTCTCTCTCTGTCTGTCTGGCGAGCGCACGCGCCCTACAGTGAAAATCTCTCCCCCCCCAAAAAAAATCAACTAAGTACATATATTAAAATGCATTAAGTATAAGTATACGGCTTGAAACATTCTTTAAAAGTGAATATTCTGGATTAAAAAATATCATTCTTAACCCCTTAGAAATTTGTTTCTGCATGTTTCTTTCTAATTGAAGCTGTTTCCTCACCATACATATAAAAGTCCTTAGGATCTTATGGGCATCAATTTTTTGCTTTTCTGTATTCTCTTACCACCTGTGGTATGCAGAACAATGCTCCCCCCACATCACCCCCACAATCTTGCATATTCTGGTCCTAGACCCCAGTGTTGTGAGCAAGTTATCTTGCATGGCAAAAGAGATTTTGCAAATGTGATTAAGATTAAGGATCTTGAGATAGAGAGAGTATCCCGGATCATCCAGGTGGTTCCAATGTAATCGGGGTCCTTATATGTGAAAGGGGGAGGCAGATGAGGTCAGAGCAGGACATGGGAAGAGAAAAGTAGAGGCTGGATGACCTGATAACTATAAAGGGGCCACAAGTGAAGAAATACAGGAAACCTCTGGAAACTAGCAAAGCAGAGAACAGATTCTCCCCCCAGCAGAAACACAGGTCTGTTTGTTCCTTAATTTTAGCCCCATAAGATCCACTTTAGACTTTTAACCTCCAGAGTCATAAGATAGTAAATTTTGCTGTTTTTAGTCACCAAGTATATGTTACAACAGCAACAGGATACTAATAGCTACCCAAAAGTGCATCCCTAAGTACTTTTTAACTTTCTGTAAGTAGAGTCTCTGAAAATGTTCTTTCATGTCTGACTTCTTTCTCTGAATTCTGTGCTGTTGAACTTAGGTCATTTATTTCAAGGCAGGAGGTTGATGTGACCAGATCTACATTTTGGAAGTTTACTATGACCCTAACGTTCTGCCAGTATCTGAGGAGGATAAAAACTAGGGGTGGCAAGACTTGGCAAGGGACAAATTCACTAGGTAAACTAGGGGTGGCAAGACTTGGCAAGGGACTATTTCACTAGGTCTGGTAAGAAATGACTAGAACCTGAAGTAAGATGGTGGAAACAGAATAGGGAGGAAGGCTCACACCTTATAGGAGTTCAGAACATGTAATTGATAAGTATTGACAGCCCAAAAGATATAAGGTATGAAAGGATAGCTAAGAATAATTCCAAATATTCTAGCTTGGGCATCTGTGAGGGTGGGGATTGGACACGGGAGGAACAGCTGGTATAAGAAAGATAACATCTTGACTTAAAGATGTTTGAAGTTCACACTAGTGAATTTTTCCAGATATCACGAAGTTTCACCTGTGGATAACATTCTAGTTGCTGGATTGACCTTCTTTACAAGTCATGCCCATGTAAAGAAGCAACAGAAATTTCGATGAATGAACCTAGTCTTAAAATACAATGGAGATGTCCTGCCTTATCTTCAATAATGGATAATTACTTTGTTGTTCAATGAAAGTTAATTTCTACTCCCCTTTCCCACTCGCGTCACATAATACGTGCAATTATATCTTACACTCTGGGTAATATAATTAAATATCAACCTTTGTAGAGATACATTTTCAGATGCACTTCTTAGGCAGCTGATTTAGACACTTGTCAGGTTTATCACACAATAGATAAATGTTTTCTTCATGTAGCTTAATATAACAGGGAATCTGCCTCTGAATGGGAGTGTTTCCAGATAGTCCAGGCAAACGGTCCGTTTATTGCATCTGACAGTTTTATTGCTTTATCAGTTATTTGCTTAGGGAGGATTTTATTATATGTAAAATACTGACATAAATTATAGGGAGGAGAATTGATTTTTTTTACATAGATTTGATTCATTTTTCATTGTTTGTATGTGCTATGTGCCAAGTTTGATATTGCACATTTTCTCCTGGTATATTTATTTAGTTTACAAGTTGTTTCCCTCGTTCTACAAATACTGGTATTTAGTTCTCAATTTTTTTTTTTTTAATCCTGGAACTGCTCATGTTCTCAAAGTAAATCATACATATAGTTAGTAAGTAAAATATAGTTATAAATACATGTATAAATAAAAATATAGCTAACAAGATTAAATACATGAACAATGAGAAGCAGTCCAGAGTTCTGCATTTCAAAATTAAGAGTGAACTGGGGCCAGCAATTAGCATAATGGCTATGTTGTTGTACTCCCATGTAGTCAACCATGATTCGAGTCCCATACCTGGTGGCTTAGAACTCATATTGGGCATGTGTGCGTGCATGCCCAAGATCCCAAGAGGAGAATGGAGAAGAAGGGATTGCGGCATGGCCGTGCTCCCTGGGGGGTGATTTCTCTCTTTCTGTCTCTCTGTCTCTCTCTGTCTGTCTGGTGAGTGCACACACCCTATAGCAAAAACCTCTCCAAAAAGAAAAAATTAAGAGTGATGTGATGCCTGTTTCTTTCTTGGTGGTTACTCAAACCAAGCAGAGCTAGGGATAGAGGATATGTTTTCACTTGGTAGAGAAGTTGAAATAGACAAACACCGAGTATGGAGAGTTGACAAGAGAGTCTATGAATTCAGTCATAGAGAGGTGTCATGGGCACTGTGGATAGTCTGTCTCAAGAGGCTTGAATCTCCTTTCCCAGTTTTGTGGGCTCATGTTTCAGACCTTAAGACAATTGCTCTGGGTCTCTTGGAGTTGTCTTACCCTAATAAAGAGCCCAAAGTTCTCAGAATTTACACCCTCCCACCTCTTAAGGATTCATGTAGGGGTACAAAACGTCCAGCTCCGCTCCTTTGCCTTGAAGTGGGACAAATTCTGACATATATTTTATACTTCACTGTTCCAGGTTGAGGCTGCGTGGCTTCATTCCATCTGAAATTGCACCATCCCCTGTCCTTTTTTTTTTTTTTTCTTTGGAGATGTTTTTGCTACAGGGCATGTGTGCTCACCAGAGAGACAGAGAGAGACAGAGAGACACAAAGCGAGAAATCACCCTCCAGAGGGGATGGACACGCCGCAATTTGTTCTCCTCCATTCTCCTCTTGGGATCTTGGGCATGTATGCACATGCGCCCAGCGTGAGTTTAAGCCACCAGGTCCAGGACTTGAATCACAGTTGACTACTTGGAAGTTCAGCGACATAGCCATTATGCTAACTGCTGGTCCCACTATCCCCTGTCTTATTCTGCTTTTCTAAGTCTGTGTTTATTTCTTCTAAGAGCAGTCCCTTAATAAACCACTTGCCTTTGAAGCATTAGCTGTGAGTCTGTTTCTTGGAAAATCTGCCTTAAGTCATTCAGTAAACCAATAGCTATGGCGATAGGGGTATAATAATGATTTTGGTAATAGTAATAGCTAGCTTTGACTGGCTTGTCATTATTTCCCAGACATGGTGTTAATTGTCTTATATACGGCTTTTTTTACTTACTTCTTTCAAGGTTCTATTTTGATTTATTTATTTTTATTTTTTAAGGTTTTTGCCATACGGTGTGTGTGCTCACCAAAAAGAGACAGACAGTGAAACGGAAAGTGAGAAATCACCCCTTTCTTCCAAGGAGGAAGCCATACTACAATCTCTTCTCCATTCTTTTCTCAGGATTTTGGGCACGGTGCTATAGTATATATTCATATTTACCTCATATAAATAGATGAACATTTTACATCATATAAATAGATGAACTCTCAGAATATGAATTAAAGTCAATCATTTCAGTGATTCCAGTCAGTAGCCTTGCAAATTTATAATCTTGTGGTTATTAGGAAGCTTAATAAGAGAGTCTATATGGTTTGAGGCAAATCCAATACTATCGCTAGAACAAAACATTGAAAATGTTGCTTGATATCTAGTAGACAGATGTTAATTGTATCGAGTGACCATATTGAATGTGAGAATATGTTTCGGTGATCAATATAGATAATGTGTATAGTAAATGAAGAGTGAGAAAAATTGGAATCTTGTACTTTTCAATCAGGATTGACCCTTTGCCTCTGTAAGTGGCCTGGGTAACTGGAATATGGGAAAATATATTATATATTTAGCTTTTTCACAATGCAAGAGTTTTTGAATTTGTGTACACCTGGTGGAAGAAGAAGTTTTAAAAATCCCAACTGCTTTATAGAGAACTTCAAGATGTCTTCTTATCCAGAGAAATCTTGTGTGGTCAAAGAATGGCAGATTATGTCATAATGTCTTGTTTCTCATCTAACCCTACTACCAAATTTTTGACTTTGTGAAAGTCATTTTTTGTTCTAAGAGGATTTAAGGATTTCCCACCTGTAAAACCGAAATAAGAGGTGACTATTGGTAAAGATGCAATTTTTCCCGAGATCTTCAACCCTCTTTCCTTGACAAAAATTATGTGTTTTGACATCAATATATCTGATATAGAACCATGCATAAAATTTTTATAAGATATATCAGCATTTTTCCATAAATTCATTTAAGTAACTCATTGAAGTATAAGAGTGATAACAAAAAGTACACAATTTATAAGATTGTAAATCAATAAATGTTTCCAGGGTAAACATATCCATGTAGCCAGCACATAGATCAAAAAACAGAACTTACTGAAATTCTAAAAGTGCTCCCATGCTCTTTCCAGTAATTAACTAATCCCTCTCATCAAGAGCATCAAGAGTGTCTTAGTCCATTTTCTATGTTGCTATGACAAAATATCATAGACTGGATAATTTATAAAGAACAGATGTTTATGTGACTCACATTAATGTAGGCTGGTAAGTCCAAGATCATGGCATTGCCATCTAGTGAGAGTCATCCCATGGGTAGCAGACATTGCGTTGCATGGTGAGAGAGCAGGTGATAGAGAGACAAGAAAAGGGCTGAACTTGTCCTTTTATCAGCGACAAACTCCTGTGATAATAGCATTAATATATCCAGAAGTGCAGAACCCTCATGACCTTATCTCTCTTGAAGATCCCACCTCCTAATACCATTACCCTGGCAATTAATTTCAATGTAAGTCTGGTGAGAACATTAAAATCAAAGCCAAGAGTAACCATTATCCTGACCTATAACTTATTGCTTAGGATTATCTGTTTTTACACTTAATATAAATGGAAGCAAACTGCATGTATCCTTTTGTGTCAGACTTATTCCACTCTGTATTGTTCATGAGATTCATCCATGTTGTTGTGTGCAATTGAAATTTGTTCATTCTTTTTGTTGTATTCCATTGCATGAGCATGCATCAATTGACCCTTTCTATTATAGAGAACCATGTGGTTTGCTGATTTGTTTTATGTTTTAAAAACATATATACACACATGTATATATACATTTCTTAGAATATTATTATGAGCATTCTTTTTTATTTCTTTTGCTGAACATGTGTGATCATTTCTGATGAGTGTACAGCTAATCAATGAAGGGCTAGATCCTAATGCACTCATGTATTTGGCTTCTGTCAACATTGCAAAATAGTCTTCCAAAGTTATATATTGCAGTTAACTTACAAAACTAGGTATAGTAACTCACTGGGAACATCAGAACAAATTTCACTTGATGAGCGAGTAGTTGTGAATCAGGAACATCTTAAGCTGCAGGAGAGTACAGACAAGAAAAATGAAAACACTCCACTTAGCCGTGAAAGAATTGGGAGCTGTGGAAATAGGGGTGGGCCTGCCAGGCTAAGAACAGGAAAGGGATAGTTCCATATTAGTAACTGAAGAATAAAGCTGCACTTCTTTTGTTGTTGTTACTGTTGCAGTTTTAGTTTTCTACTATAGGGTGCATGCTCCCACCAGAGAGAGCAGAGAGACAGCTAGAGATGGAAAGTGAGAAATGACCCCCTCCCATGGGAGATGGTCATGACACAATCCCTTTTTTTCCATTATCTTCTTTGGATTCTGGGCATGCACACACATGGCCTAGTGTTTTTCAAGGCACCAGGTCTCAGACTCAACCTGCCCAGTCATCCATGAGATCCAGCTGTCTTAACAACCTCTATGCCACCCAGCAGCCCAGAAGCTGCATTTCTTAATGAGGGAAGCCATTATCTGGCGTGATGGGTACCCAGAGATCTGGACATTTTTGTTAGTATTGAATACCTGACCAGGAGCCTTGCTTTCCTTTAAAAACAAAAATTGGCTAGAACTGGTTAACGAGCATTACAAAGGCCAGTCCAGGCAGGAGGAGACAGGAGATTTAGGCCCAGGACTGCACATTAAGACTCTTGGGTTGGACATAATCCATTTTGTCTGAGAATTAGAGATGTGGTTAGGAAATAATTTGTAACAAGAAGTAGATAAAACCACTGTGGTTGTAATTGTTCGAGAATGTTCTCTATATTTTATTCTCCCCATAATTGCTTTTACTTAATGTCTTTGAACACATTGATAGCTTTTTGTGTGGTTTCTGCAGTATAAAATGTAGAGTGAGTAATTTGTAGACAGTCAAGATAGTCACTGGGAGAGATTGGTCATAAAGAATCTTGGTGCATCTTCTGTTAATCCTGTGGATCTTGGATTTTAAAAACAAGGA
>NW_006160091.1:60713-75499 GCF_000334495.1 Tupaia belangeri chinensis
GGCACTGGACTCCCACATGGCTAACCATAGTTTGAGTCCCAAACCTGGCAATTTGCTTTCTCACTTTCCTTCTCATTCTCTCTGGTCAGTGCATGTGCCCCATAGCAAATTGAAAAAAGACAAATAAACAAACAAAAAACATTAAAAATAAAAAGTCAAGGGACCAGCAGTTGGCTTAATAGCTATGTCGCATGTGGTTGACTGAGGTCTGAGTCCGGGACCCAGTGGCTTAACCTCAGGCTGCGCACGTGTGCATGCGTGTCCAAGATCCCAAGGGCAGAATGGAGGAGAAGGGATTGCAGTGTGCCTGCCACCTCCTGGGGGGGATTTCTCGCTTTCTGTCTCTTTCTGTCTTTCTGACAAGCACACATGTTCTATAGCAAAAAAACTCTCAACATATAAAAAATAAAAGTCAAAATCTTAGCAATTTTCAGGGAGAAATATTAGCAATTAGGAGAAATTGAGCAGGCAGAAGAGTTGGACCCCAAATATCACTTAGTAGGTTCTCATGTGCCTATACATCTGTTCAAATGTGTATCTGTTCAAATTTTTGGGGGAGAGGTTTTTGCTATAAGGCACGTGCGCTCGCCAGAAAGACAGAGAGAGACAGAGAGATAGAAAGCGAGAAATCACCCCCCGGGAGGACAGCCACATCGCAATTCCTTCTCCTCCATTCTCCTCTTGGGATCTTGGGCACGCACACACACACACACCTAGTGTGAATTTAAGCCACTGAGTCTGGAACTCAAGCTGCAGGCAATTACATGGGAGTCCAGCAACATAGTCATTACGCTAACTGCTTGTCCCTCAAATCTTTATTTTAGAACTCCCAGAGTATATAATTATGGGTTTGTAATAGACTTGTTCTATTTTACCTTCTGATAAGTCTGATAATATCAATAAATCAATTCATTGATTATTGACAGACTATTATAGTTGATTGCTGTATATCTATAAATCTGTAAAAAGAAGGGAGATGGAAAGAGAGCACATGAACCTAGAACCTTCCCACATGGGCCAGCTTCACAGAGCATCAGGTTTTACTGTCATGTCCCCAACTGACCTCTCCTTATTATCTTCCTAATGTCTTCAGAATTGCTTATAGTGGTAATCTCTCTAATTCCTATTGTCTATTTACTTATCTCTTCTGTGATTAATTTGGCTAGATGTTACCAATTTTGTAAATCTTCTCAAAGCATACACTTTAGGTTCCATTGCTTTTCTCTGTTTTTCTGATTTCTACTTCATTGAATGCTTTTCTGACTTGTTTATTTCTTCTTCTCTGCTTACTTTTATTTTAAGTTGCTCTATTGGTCCTTAGTGTCTGATGATGGAAGCTGAAATCTGGTTGCTTCAAGGCCTTTCTCTTTGTCTGACATAGGTGTTTGGTACCATACATTGCTTTCATGTATTATTTCAGCATCATTCCACAAATCTTGATATGTTTTCATGCAGCTCAAAATGTTTTTTAACTTCTCTTTGATTTCTTTTTTGACTTACAGGTTTTTAGAAATGTGTTATTTTGTTTCTAAATATTTGGGAATTTTCCAATTTAATTTCATCATGATTCAGAGATCATATTTTGTATGAGTTAAATATTTTCTTCCTCTTTCTTCTTTTTCTTTCTTCCTTTCTTTCTTTCTTCCTTTCTTTCTTTTCTTTTTTATATTTTTTGTTATAAGGTACATTCATTCACTAGAGAGAGAGAGAAAGAGACAGAGAGAGAGAGGAAGTGAGAAATCATGCTTCAGGGAGATGGCCACACCACAATCCTTTCTCTTCCATTCTCTCAGAACTTGGGGCATGCATGCATTCACCAGCACCTGGCGTGATTTTCAAGCTGCTGGGTCCAGGACTTGAACTGCAGTTGGCCATGTGAGAATCCAGCCCCTTAACCACCATGCCAAATGCTGGCCCAACACACCAAATATTGTCCTGAGTTGAATATTTTTACACTTATTAAGACTTGCTTTATAGCCCAGAATATGGCATATCTTGGTGACTGTTTCATGTCCTTTTGAAAAAGATGAATTCTTCAGTATGGGGATAGAACATTTTATAAATGTCAATTAGGTCAAGCTGTAATAATTTCTGTGTACTTTCCATTAAAAGAATGGTACTGAAACTCTCTGTTATATTGTGGATTTATCTATTTCATTTCAGAGCTCTCTTTTGTTGCATCATGTATTTCAAAGTGCCATCATTAGCTGCATAAACGTTGAAATTATTATGTCCTCCCGATGAATTGACTTTTTAAATTTTTCTTTTTGCTGTAGGGCATGTGTGCTTGCCAGAGACAGAGATAGAGACAGAGAGGAAAAATGAGAAAGCACCCTTCAGGAAGGATGGCCACAACACAATCCCTTCTCCTCCATTCTCTGCTTATGGTTTTGGCCATGCACGCACATATCTGGTGTGATTTTCATGCTGCTGGGTCCAGTCATCCAAGTGTGATCCAGCTGCTTTAACCTCAATGCCTTCTGCTGGCCCCTGAATCATGGTCATCTTTATCCATGGTCAATGACAGTCTTCATGCCCAGTCATAAACTTTCTTCTGACATCTCCTTTGTTTGCTATTAGATAGTATTCCAGCTTCATTTTTTTTATTATTATTTATGTCAACATGGTCTATTTGTTTTCATCTTTTACTTTCGACCTTTTTATATTCTTCTATTTTTGTATTTGTTCTTTATAAGTAGTGTTTAATAAGATCTTGCTTTTGTACCCACTTTGTCTCTTCCTTTTAATTGGCACATATAGAGAATCTATACTTAATGTGATTGTTGATATGGTAAAGGTTACGCCTATCGTCTTTGTTCTAATTTTTTACTGGTATCAGCTGTTCTTTGTTTCTCTTTTCTTATTTTATTGTCGTCTTTGACATTATTGAGAATTTTGTGATTCTATTTTATTCCCTTGTTTACTTATTAGTTGTAATTCGTTGTAGTTTTAGTGGTTTCTCTAGTGTTTATAGTGCATTTTTTTAATACAGTTTACTTTCAAGTCATATTCAATTTTACATATGATATGGGAACTTTGTATTTTTTCTCTTCTTGGCCCTTATGGTTTTGTTGTCAGTCATTTTACTTGCATATACAAGACTATATTTTTGTATCTATACAGGTAAATTGTCAATTTACATTTTAAACATATTTCTTATATATTTACCCTTGTAGTTACAAGTCCATTGCTCTTTCTTTGTGGAGATCCTTCTTTCTATCTGATGTAATCGTCTTACTACCTGGAGTACTTCCTTTCATAGTTCTGTATTAAAGATCTGCTATAGGTGAAATCTTGTAGTTTCTGTATGTCTGAAACTGTTTCTCTTTCCATTTCATCTTTGAAAAATGTCACTGCCAGACTGACTTTTTTCAGTATTTTAAAAATGTTATATGGGACCAGCAGGTGACATAATGGTTACGTCACTAGACTCACAAGTAATGGACCACAGTTTAAGTCCTGGACCTGGTGGCTTAAAAGTCAACCAGGCATGTGTGCGTGCATGCCCAAAATCCTGAAAGGAGAATGGAAGAGAAAGGATTGAGGTGTGGCCATCCCCCAGAGGGATAATTTTTCGCTTTCTGTCTCTCTTTTTCTCTCTGTCTCTCCAACGAGTGCATGCGCCCTACAGCAAAACTCTTTTAAAAACAGTTATTGCACTCTGTCCTCATTTGCATTATGCTGTCATACTTATTTTTGTTCCTCTGTATATATCATTTTCCTCTAGCTTCTGTAAAGATTTTTTATTTATCACTGGTTTTGGTTACTTTAAATATTCTGTGCCTTGGTACAGTTTTCTTCATTTTCTTTTTCTTTTTTTTCTTGTTCTTGGTACTTACTGAGCTTTTTGGATCTGAGAGTTTATAGAATTCACCACAGGCCAGCCAGTAGTGTGATGGTTAAGGCAGCTGGATCCCACATGACTCTCCACATGGTTTGAGTCCTGGTTCCAGCAGCTTGAAAAAAACACACTGGATACATTTCTGTACATGTCTAAAATCCAGAAAGGAAAAATGAGGAAAAGGGATTGCAGGATGGCCAGCCCTGTGCAGAATGATTTCTTACTCCCCTTACCTCTTTTATCTGTTTCCCTTCAGTGAGCATACATGTCCTGTGGCAAATTAAAAAAACAAAAACAAAACAAAAAATCAGCAAATTTGCCATATTGGGCAAAATTTTGGCCTTTATTAATTCAAATGTTTTAGTCTCCATTATATTCCTCTTCTTTCAATGAATTCAATTGTGTATATATTAGATGAATTGAAATTGTTTCATAGTTCATTGATTCTCTACTCATTTCAAAATATTTTTGTCTTTGTTTCATTATGAATTTCTTTCTGTTAGTATGTCTTCAAATTCACTAATCTCTTTTTCCACAATGCCTAAGCTGTCATTAATCTTATGCAATGCATTTTTCATCTTGGCTACTATAACTTTTACCATTAGACTTGGGGCTTATAAAAAAATCTTCCTTTCTTCTACTCACTTTTTAAAACATATTACATACAATTATAATAGCCATTTTAATGTCCTTGCCTGCTGAGTCTAACATTTGCCTCAGTTTGGGGTTTGTTTTGGCTGATTAAATTTTCTCCTTATCAGGGGTCTCATTTTTCTTCTTTTTTACATACCTAACCTTCTTTCACTGGATAACAGATCATGTAAATTTTACCTTGGTGGGTGATGGTTATTTTTATATTCTTATAAATATTTCTGAGCTTTGTTATGGGAAATAGTTATATTATTTGGAATCAGTTTTATTCTTTCAAATCTTACTTTTTAGATTTGTTAGGTGAAACCAGAAATTATTTATTCTAGGCCGAATTAGTCCCCACTACAATGCTCAGGGATTTCTGGCTACTTTACCCAGTGCTGGGTGCATCATGAGGTTTCCTGTCTGGCTAGTGGGAACAATGCTTGCAGCCCTTTATAATACTAGACACTGTAGCCTCTAATCTTTCCAAACAGTTCTTTCCTCAGGCTTGTATAGGTTTCTTACATGCATCCACCGATCAGCACTATTCTGAATACTCAAAGGGCCCTCTATTGATGTCCAGAGTGCTCTCTACCCGACTCTTTCCTCTTCAGTACTCTGTATGTGAACTCTACCCACCTCAGTCTCCCCAAACTCTCAGCTATCTCCTCAGCTGTCTGTGGGGCTCCACCTGGGCTTTCCTTCTCTATACTACAGCCTGAAAACTCTCTCAAAATAATAATCATGGGTAATCACAGAACTCACTTTATTTGTTTCCCATTTCTCTCTCTCTTTCTCTCTCTCTCTACTCTCTCTCTCTATATATATTTTTCCCATAGGGTGTGTGTGTGTGTGTGTGTGTGTGTGTGAGAGAGAGAGAGAGAGAGAGAGAGAGAGAGAGAGTTAGGTAAAGCACCTCCCATGAAGGATGGTCATGTCGTAATTCTGTCTCCATTTCTCCCTTCTTTGGAATTTTGGATATAAATATATATGTGCCTGATATTTTTCTCAAGCAGAGAGGTCTGGACTCAGCCTACAAGGTAGGCCATGTGGGATTCAGCTGCTTTAACCACCATGTCACCATGACCAGGATAATGGCTCAGGACCATTGTCCATTCATGCTTAATATTCGATGTCTTGAAACCCTTTATTTCACATAATTTTGTCCTGTTTTCATGGTTGTTTCCAGTGAAAATATAAATTCGGTCCTGGTTATTTCATTTTTTTTCTCAGAAGCAGAAGTTCTTTACATACTTTTATTTTAACTTAACCGTTGTAAATCCTGATGCTTTAGCTTGGAGTTTGCCAGTTGCCTGCTACTGACTTTAAACATTAGTGGGTCCTTCTCACTTGTTACCCTGTCTTGGTCCTACTTAGCTTCTGTGAATTGAAAATGTTTCTATGTTGAAGTGAAATCCAACAGAAAACAAACAAATTCTTTTTTGCTGCCATAGAATAGGAAAGAGAACCCTCCTAAAGGAAGATAAGAACAATTACTCTTGTGCTCCAACCAAGAGTTTTCCAGTCAAGGTAATGTCCTGCCTATATGTCCTCCACATATCCTTAGAAAATACCAGCATTTTCTCTTAAGTTGGAATTGAGAGAGGTTAGGGTAGGATGGAAGAGCTAAATGAATTCTGACAAGATTCCTCTAACTTTATATTAATCTCTTTAGGAAGAAAAGTGTTAGAAATGTTGGCTTCTTAAGAGGCTGTCTCAAAAGCCATGAGAAAATGGGCATGAATAGATTATCTAGATATACTTATGTGATAGATACATAAAATGATTTCTTGATATTCTGAGCATGCTTTAGAAAGGGATTTATGCACCCAAATAATGATAATATAGATGTCCTAAATATGTCATGAGCATAACATTGAAAAAGTAATTTTTACACAAGTAACACAGCTCTTATCTCAATAATCAATATTTGATCCATGCTCATTGCTATTATCTCATAGTCAGTCAAGGAGGGCAAAGGTGGACTCATCTCTCAATGAGTGATTATCACAACTTTACTTGGCAGCACTAGGGAAAAGCACTAGGGATAAACTCTGGGAGAATATGCTCTTTAGGCAGCCATTCTGATTATTAAGAGCCCTCTTGATGAAGTCAGAGAGATTGGAGTTTTTAGTAGTACTATCGGTTTTTTCCAGAGTGGTGAGGGCAAATGATATGCCTTGCAAGAAAATAAAAATTCTACCAGTTACTCTAAAAGTGTAAATGGAGAATAAAAAGCAGCATATTATTTGTTTTTTAAAGGAATCCCAAATAAAAAGTCAGTTTTAGTTTTATGGGTGATGGGTGTTTATTGATTGTATTGGCAATACCATAAATTATGGTATCCAATCAGGGAGAGATTATGGTATCCAATAAGTAGAGAGATTTAATAAAAGATATCTCTAGACCATGGTTAATGACTAGTGACTAAGCAGAAATAAGACTTAGAGGAGGTTTCTACCAAAGCCACAGCACACGGAGTATTTGACGTTCCAATATAATTGGTGATACTGGAAACAACCTAAAATACTAGGTGAGATGGTTTCAAATGTGAGCCTAAGGCATCTAGAAAGGTAGGATTGAAGGGCTGATTCTAGAAGAGAGAATGGTATTTGTGTTAGGTAATGTTCTCAGAGCTGGTAATGTAAGAGGAAAAGGACATTGCTGCCATGAAATTTAATTCTATTGGGATTAATTAAATTAAATGTGTAATGGTAGCACTGAGCAGAGTAAATATGGAAAATAGACCATAGACATGTAGGATAAATTCTACCTCTTTAAGAAAATGCCCTTTTTCATAGATAAAACACCAACATAGCATCTTGCACGTAGTTGGCATTTTATGAACAAGATACTTGATGTACTCATGTCTTTTCCACCAGCAACATCTGTTCTTCTCACTTGGAAATGAGAAAAAAGAGATTCAGTCAAATATGTTGTTATGTTAAGATGGAGAAACTAGGAATTGAATTAAAGTATCATGTCTGTGTTCTTCAGAGGACACCATGCTGTCTCTTTAATAGAGACCCTTACTTTAATAAGGGTCATTTGTCACAAATATCTCAGCTAGTTCCTCTTTAAGACATGCCTGTTACATGGTCAGCAGATGATGTGGTGGTTAAAGCGCTGGATCCCACCTGGCCAACTCTGAGGATCTGTCCTGGAAACAGCCACTTGAACCACACATCTGGTACATGTGCATGTTTGCTGAAGACTGTAGAGGAGAATTGAGGACAGATCACAGCATGGCCATCTCTCCTGGAAGGTAATTTCTCATTTCCTCTCTGTTTTTGTATCTCTCCAGTGAGCACAGATTTTCTATGGGAAAATAAATAAATAAATGAAGTCACACCTCCATAGAGTCCTCTTATTCTGGTTCCTTTGAAAGGGCATCATGGATCTTAAAGTTTAAGATCTTAAGATCTTAAGGATCTTTTTGTATTAGAAGTCAAAGGAAATAAAACAAGAAACTAAAGTGTATGTGTGTGTGTGTGTGTGTGTGTGTGTGTATGTGTATTTGGAGGATCACTAAAACATATCCTTAAGTTATCTACAGAGCAAGTCTTCTTTTTCCATGGTGTGACTCATTATAACTGCAGAGTGTCCAGAGAGCTTGGCCTTGGCTCATTTGGCCTGGAAGGCCCTCCAGGGTCGGTTTGGATGATTCATCAGGAAATGAAGCTCCCTCCTGCCAGTAGTTTGTGGAACAGGGGGATGATTTGGGACCTTGCCAATCACTTCCAGGACTGGAGAAGTTACTGGGCTTAAATGAACAACTTGAACATAGTGCACAGGCCAGTGAGTATTTTGAGCTTGCTATTTATCCAGAGTTCTGTCTAATATAGACTTGAGTTAATTGCTCTTTTATCTGCTTAAGATGTATTTAAGCATGCATAAAACTTTTACCAGGGCTGATGTTTACCTGAAAACTGGTAAAAACTTTTCAGTGCAAATGTGAAATGGGATGATTGGCTCTGTAAGGAAGGTAGCAGAGAGTTCATGTTGGAATGTTGAGGGTCCTTTCAATTCTGAATTCAGTCTACCTTCCTATATGCCAGCTCCATTCCAGGGAGACCTCAGGGCAGCTTTCAAGGAACTGGGCTTCAAAGCACCCAGGAGGCTCCTCAAACAGAAAGGAGTCTTGTGACTAGTAGGAATCTCTTTAAGAAACTGTGAATGTGTGACCTTGAGGAAAAAAGTATACTTTCAAGAAGACAAAAAAAAGCCTTAGTGGTAGCTGGCAGGATGTTGAAGCCAGAGGACTCTGACAGTGGCATCAAGCTGCGTTGTAAATCCTAGACATTCACAAGCCCTGGGCTGTAGAATCTCTCCCAAGTTTTGCTTTGTTTCCTATCAATGGTGTTAACAGCTCTGCCAATGTTCAGCAATTGTAGGAGGAGGACAATTCTCAGAGAGAAAAATCAGTACAGTATTGTTTTATTTTTATGCCATATCCAGACAGAAAGATCTCATCTATTCATTGTAATACATTTGTCATTTTTGTCCGAATAAATGCAAGGCTATGAAGAAATGCTGATACCAATTGTCAGAGAAAACTATTTACAATTGTCCCTCCCTTCTTCAGGCATTTTCATTATAATCTTTTCAGCTTCACAGAAAGATGAATGAAACTCGTGCACTGAGTATAAAGTGGGTGGCTGAACTACATTGATTATAACCTTCACTTTTAAGGTTAACAGTGGGAGAGAAAAACTGTTGACTTCAGTAGTTTGGTTAATATTTCCTGGGAGAGGAGATCATTTTTTTTTCTTTTTCCTTATTACATCTCCTGGGATTGGAACTTGTATGAAGACCTTAAAGGTAGTTGCTCATTTATTCATTCATTAATTCAACACTTCCAAGGGCTGACTGTGGACAAGACACTACCTTAGTCCCAGGAGCTATGGCAGAGAACATGACCTCTGAGGTCTTACTACAGCCTAGCAACGGAGATGCCTTCATAAGGGAAGAAGAAATCCTACTATCAAAATCAGGCTTTCAAAGCAAAAGAAATCTATCAGGCTGTAGCCTTCCCTATCAGACATTCTTATATATCTCTCCACTAAGTGCCCAGTGAGCTTAAAATAAATCTCTGACCTTTCACTTCTCATTTCCACTCAAAATACACTTATTTTTGTAAGTTTAAGGCTAAGAGACTTTAAATGGTATTCAAAAGAAGCAAGGAATCAAGTACTGTTAACTCTTTATTCACTTCATTTTGCTTTTATTCTTTGTTTATTCTTTGGGCTAAAGGAAATCGGTCTAATTAATAATAAGAGTTAACTGACTCCCTAAAAATAGCTCTTAAAACATCAGGGGATTTTTCCTGTGAGATGAATTCTGATTTTCTTCCAGTATCTCTATCTTTTTCTGATATCTTTATCACATGAAGAGCTTACCTCAGTCTTCTGTGTGGTTTTTGACACAAATCCTTACTAGCACTTGGGTTTTTATCCTAAACCAGCATTTTCCAAACTTTAGTCATGGTGCAAAATCTTCCTATTTTTCCCACACAACACACTGCAACTTTTCTTCCTTCAACTATTTTGTCATGTCTGGGTATCACATCTACAAGTACTCACATAATATTTTGTTTAAATTCACTTCATTTTTTTTTAAAGGCTTAAGCTAGTTTATTTTAAAAGAAGTTTCATACGAGTATAGTAAGTAGAATGTTAGTTTTGCTTACAATAAATAGAAAATAGTAGCCAAGAAAAATAATATGTAAACTGATATTTCTAAATTCTATCAAGGTCCTATCAGAAGGTTCAGAGACCTCTCTCTGTTAAATCAGGTTTAGCTTGTGATGGATTTTAAGGAGTGCTCCGAATCATACGAGACTTACTCCTAGATACAGAAGGAAGGACAAAAAGAACAAATAATGCTTTCCTCACTATGTGATCCAGAGAATTTGATGCCATGTCAGAGTATTTCCCCGGAATCATCTCCTGAACCTCTTGGGACATTACCAAATGCCACAATATGGCCATACTCCAGGCACTGGTGGGAATGTCTTCAGCCTGCTCGTGAAGAGACTGCCTTCACCATTTCACCATTGCCAGGCCATTTCTGTAATAAAGAAGGGCAGGGCTCATTTTCAAACAACTGTTTCCTTCCCCTGAGATTTATAATAATTGACTTCACTCAACTCTTCAGAGATAGGGGATAATTTAAGAGAATCCATGTATCTTCTCAATAGGCTTTAACACCTGCAGCTTGTGACATCTGTCACCCCCTTCCTAAGCATGCCTCCTGTATTAATTATTCTTCTCTTTAATTAACAGTTTGATTCTTAAAAATAAACTTTACAGTATGGGGCTGTGAGTGATCATTTCCAGTCAGCATAATAGAAGGCAATAACACTAGATCATGCCTGAACTCCCTCCAATAATATACTACCTGGCAAGAATGACAACAGGAAGTCATTTATCAGGCCTGGGTTTCTCCCATTTCATCTGAAATATAAATACCTTATTTTTAATAGAGAGAAAGATGAGCTGAGAAGATGATGATGGATCAAGTGGATGACACTGTGGGCAGCCAAAGCTTTTAAACATGACATTTTTCAAATCATGGGCAAAGAGAAGAGCAGAGGGAGGAAGAGGAGAGAGTGTCAAATTGCATTTTAAAAAAAGCGAGCCAGGCTGCGGTGATTGCACATCGCATTCTTCCCTGAGTCTAAGAGCAAATCTGAAGTTTCTTCAGGTTTATCCATCCTCTTGATACTGTCACAATGCAGAGAAATGGACTTAGAATCAAAAGTGATCGTTGGCAGTGAAAGGAAAGTCAGTTCCTTGCTACAAATTCATCACGTATTTTACAGAAGAGCTTTTTGTTTCAGAAAATAATGAGTGCAGAGATGAAAATGGCTAAGGATGAACTAGGTCAAAAAAGAGAAAGACTGTCCAGATATGTGCTAATAAAATACGGGGATAAGTTCTGAACAGATTTTCCAGGCTTCTGTAGAGTGCAAATGATTCTCAGTAAATGTACACTGGCTGCCAAGCTGGGGGCTTAGATCTTAGTTATTTTTTTTTTTGCTTGTTTGTTTGTTTGTTTGTTTGTTTGTTTTCTATAGGGCACGTGCACTCGCCAGAAAGACAGAAAGAAACAGAGAGACAGAAAACAAGAAATCACCCCCCTAGGAGGGATGGGGGTGTAACCTTTTTTAGTTTTTTCCCGTTCTCCTTCTGGGATCTTGGGCATGCACGCACAATCCCTCCTCCTCCGTTTTCCTCTCGGGATCTTGGGCATGCACGCACATGCACCCGGTGTAAATTTAAGCCACTGGATCTGGAACTAGAACTGCAGTCGACTACATGGGAGTTCAGCGACATAGCCATTATGTTAACTGCTGGTCTCAGATCTTAGTTTTAAAAAAACATTTAATAAATGTATTTTCTTAAGAAAAAATACTTTTAAAAAAATGTGAATGAGGAAGGAAGAAGCCTAGAGCCAGCTGGACTAACATTTAAGGTAATCTTACTGTCCCTTTAGGAAGTGTATTCCTGTGTATAAAGCAATATCTTTCTAAGTGTCTCAGCTGTTGTTTCTTTTTCCAGAATTCTTGTGCCAAAAACATAAAAATAAGGGGCCGAGGTCGGCAGGTTGCATAGTGGTTAAGGCTCTGGACTTCCAATGGCTGACTGTGGTTTGAGTCTTGGACCCAGTGACTTGAAATTCAAACCAGGCACAAGTGTATGAGTGCCCAAAATCCTGAGAGGAGAATGAAGAAGGAATTGTGGCATGGCCATCCCCTGAAGGGACTGATTCTTGCTTTCTCTCTCCCTAGTTCTCTGTCTCTCCCATGAGTGTACACGCCCTATAGCAAAAATCTCTAAAACAAACAAATAAACAAAACAAAATGGGGCCAGAGGGCAGCAGAGTGGTTGAGGCACTGGACTTCCCTGTGGTCTATCGTGGTTTCAGTCCCAATAGACTCAAAAATCACCCTGGTGCGTGTGCATGCATGCCCAGAATCCCAGGAAGAGAGCAAAGGAGAGAGGATTGTGACATGGTCATCCTCCCTGCAGATGTGATTTCTCACTTTCCCTTTCACCGTCTCTCATGTCTCCACCGGCACACATGCTCTATGGCAACAACCTTAAGACGACAGCATCAAAAGGTGAAAAATTTCTATGGAAGTTCTTATTCCACTGTTTGCGGTCTTGTAGCTCAGTTCCTGGTTTGCCAATAATGGAAGCATGGCTGATTCTTAACAGTTCTACTTGATCTGCAGACTCACCATCCATAGCGAATAAAAGAAGATGGATAATCAATTATAGGAAACCTTTTATAAAAAGGGATGGGGGTTGTTGCTAAATTGTCTACTTTTTTTTTTTTTTTTTTTTTTTAAAGATGCTATGCAAAGCTTTTGGTCAGAAAAACAGCCTCTAGCAAGCAACGCATTTTACATAAAGGAAATCTTCCCAGGAAGGATGGTTATGAATTTAATTACAAGCTCTTCTCTTTGCATAAATTTGGTTTAGACTAAATAAGACTTGAAACATGGAACAATGTCCATGGAGTACAATTCAGCAATTGTTACTTTTAATTACGCTCACATGCATAATTCATAAATACACTGCCTGGACAAGAGGAAAGAAAAGATAAGAAGGAACAAAAGAGATGAATTTTCCATCAAACGATTACTATATAAATAGACAACATATTTAATACATTAGTTAGCAAAGTGATTCTTTGTTCTTGCGAGTCTGGAGCTTAAAAATGTTAAAAGAATTTCTAAACATAACATTGTTACATTTGCTAATGTCTCTTTTAAATGAAAGAAATAGGTATTATAATTTTTTTAACACAGGAAAAAACTAAAAAAAAGTTTCCCCCCAAATGTGGAGATTTAGGTATGGTTGACATAACATATGTATAATAAAACATTATAGCATATGTATAATATAATATTATAATAAATTCTAGTGTGACTTCTTAGTATGAAAACATTTAAGAATGTCATTATTTCCTCATTAGAGAAAGCAAACTCTCTCTCAACATTCTAGACATTGTTATTTCAAATTGCTGCAAAGTGTTTACTTTGTACAATCCAGTTAACAGCATGTATATTTTACTGGAAAGACAGAAAGTGGTACAAGCAGGTGTAGACGGCATTACTAAAGAGTCCAAACTATTTCCCCAACTACATAATTTATATAACAGCCCCTGAGTTAATAAATTCCATGATAATCTCAGTGCAAAGATTAAATAAAATATCACTTAAATTATATATGAAATATTGAAGGTAAGCTTTTGCTAAAGTATTCTTATTGCAAATTCTATCTACCTATCATCTATTCATCTATCTATACACACACACACACACACACACACACACGCGCACACATACACACACACATACATACCAGGTATGTTTAATATATTTTATGGCTTATATTATTTTGTATGTAATGCATATACCTTATATATACCACCCCCCCACACACATACACACACACATTTTTGGCTCATGGTGCAGTTGTTTGAAAGCCTGATAAATAACACCACTCTTTCATGACCAATTTCAAAACTATTGACAAGGCGAGGAGTCAAGCACTAAGCTACCAAAATGCCAACTGTATTTCTGGTAGAGCTATTGAAACCACGGTGTGGGTATGTGGGAACAGTATGCTCCTTAGTATAGAACTTTACAATCAAGCATTTTCGTCCACTCAATTCCAGGTGGTACTCCAACTGTGGCTGTCTGCTGGCTCATGAGCAGAGGCCATTCTGGGAAACATACGTCCTAAAGAAACTGAACAAACTGTGTACAACTCGAAAACATCAGATTATGAGAAGGGGAAGGGAAGGGGCCAAGCTATTGTTCAGATCTTTCTCTGATCAGATACACCATTTTTTCTATCTAGGGGGGCAAGTGTGAGTGGGTAAGGAAGGAGATAGATAATCTACCAGAATATTCCTCCACAAAGAATTTATGATCAAATAGTCATATAGTTAGAGGGTGATATCTCTGTTTTATAACTTATTAAAATCTTTAAGTGTCATGGCAGCTTTCACATAGAAAGACACACTTATGGATTGTGTTTCAAAAGGTTAAGGAATATTTGACCCCAATTATCTTATATAAACCTGAATTTATTAAAAATATAAACAGACCTTTATGCTACAACCATGAAAATAAACTTTTTCCACAGAAATTATTTTGGTCTCTTCTGATCAACTTTTGATGCCTAATTTTCATCTACTGAAAATGTTCATAATCACAATGTATATCACATAAGATTGTGTCAAGGATTAAATAGAATTATATATATATATATATATATATATATATATATACACA
>NW_006160091.1:75729-84064 GCF_000334495.1 Tupaia belangeri chinensis
AAACAAAATATATATATATATGTATATATATATATATATATATATATACAACTGTTTTGAAGAGTGGCATAGCAAAAGTATTCAAAAACATTAACAGCCATTTTCATTTATATCATCATTATCATCATCATCATTTTGTATTTCTGGTCAAGAAGTGTGCAGAGGCAATGACGATTCTGACAGAAGTACAGTTCATTGAAGGAAAGTCTTTCTTTTATTATTTGGCCAATAAACCATTATTAAGAGCCCATGGCATAACTGGTAATAGTTTCAAGCATACAGTAAAAACACAGTAAGTTTAAGGTGTGACACCTACTGTTCAAAACTTATAATCCACATGTCTGCTGGAGTATTTTAACCAGTACTCAATATAACTCAGGAAACAGAGCTTCATACCAGCCCAAGGGTCAACGACATTCTGAAGAAAGCAGGCTGGGGAACCAGTAGTTAGTGTAATGGCTATGTCGCTGGACTCCCACGTAGTCGACCATGGTTCGCGTCCCAGACCTGGTGGCTTAAAACTCACGTCGGGCGCGTGTGCATGCATGCCCAAGATCCCGAGAGGAGAATGGCGGAGATGGGATTGCGGCGTGACCATTCCCCCTGGGGGGTGATTTCTCACTTTCTGTCTCTGTGTCTCTATATAGTGAAAACCTCTCCAAAAAAAAAAAAAAAAAGAAAGCAAGCTGTTTAATTTGTTCATGAAAGTCAAATAAAATGCATCTTGAAAGAATGGGTATGAGTCAAGGCAATGATTTAGAGAGGAATATGGATATTTAGAGGCTAAGGAGGTTGACCAAGTTGATTGGACTATGCTGGCCTTAACCCTTGAAGAATCTCAAAACCAAAGTTTGTTCTAGAAGATGCAATAGGGAAAATCTTTACTTCGTTTTTTCACTGTCATTGTCTTTACATGAGGTCTCTTTAACTTAGGCCCCCCCCCACCTCCCAGTCTGTATTGTATCCTGAGCATGGTTCTGCCTCCTGTTGGTGCCTGATCTCTTTTCCTTCCCTCTGCCTACTCCTTTCCTTTCTGTTCTTTGACAGTTTACCTTTTTGTCTCAATCCTTTTGGGCTGCTATAACAAAATATCATAAACTGTGTGGCTTATACAAAGCAGCCATCTATTGTACACTGTTCTGGAGTCTGGGAAATCCAAGATAAAGTCACTGTCTGGTACATTCAGTGTCTGTTGGAACCTTTTTCTTACTGGATGGACCCTTACATAATTGGAAAGGGGACAAGGCATGTTCCTGGAACTTATTCTATAATAATGTTAATCTAAATCATGCGGGTAATCTAATCACCCCCAGTGGCCCCATCAAATGCCACCACATGGTGATTATTTTTTCAACATAAGAATTCTGGGAGGAGGTGCAACATTCAAATAACAGCACCCTTTTTGTTTTGTTTTGTTTTCTTTTTAAAAATATCTCATGCATTAAAAATTTTTTGAGTCAACTCTATATTATGCAGTTACTTCTCTCTTATCTTATTGGTGATAAGAACATAAGAGTGAACTGTAGGACAAACTAACTGCTACTGTCTATGCGACCATAGGCAAACTAGTTAATATCTCTGGATTTCTAGTTTGCTCAATACAATATAATGGCCTTGGGCTCTAATGAATGTAAGGGTTCTTTAACGGTTCACCTAACTTTGAACTCTAATGGTTTACCCAACTTTGTTGATTTTGTTCTAATATTTCCTCTATTGCTTGTTGCACGTCATTATTA
Source organism: Tupaia belangeri chinensis (assembly GCF_000334495.1). Lineage (NCBI taxonomy): Eukaryota > Metazoa > Chordata > Mammalia > Scandentia > Tupaiidae > Tupaia > Tupaia belangeri. The sequence goes on from NW_006160091.1 coordinate 77,466, forward strand.
TTCAGTTATATGGCAAATCTTCCTTAATTTTTACCATGGGATTTCTAACTCCTTGAGAGCAGGAACTTTGATACCAGCTGGTCACCTAATCCAGTGATTTGCAATTGTAATCACTGAGTAAATACCTTGCAAAACTCAATGCCACCTCTTATTACCTATCTTCTAGTATGAACTTCAAATCCCTGCCCTTTCCACTGCTTTCCAAAATGTCTTCAACCTCTGCTCCCTACATAATCCAAACAGCAAGTATTTCTGTTTCTCTAGTGAGCACTGGTATTTATGTTTTATAAATAAAGAGAATTCATTAGATATAATGCAGGCGGCTTCAAGAAGAGGAGTTGCCAAGGTACGTGTTATTTGCTCTCATTCAGCAAGAATGACATAGCCCTGGGAAGCATGATGCAACAGAAATAAAGCTTCTCAAATCTAAATAAGACCTCAAAAAGCCACCTTCTATTACCCGCTGATGTGTTTATTTCTACAATGTTTCCACAGAGGGAACTGCCTTACCCTTTGGGCACCAAACACTGTCAGAATTTTAGAGAGTTCTGTTTTTATTGCCATATCCTTTTTATACCAATTAGAGATAATCTCCTTGGGCTCTTAAGTAATTTGTCTGTGTAATCTCAGGCACACTGAAAAGAATCACAAATCCTTTGCTGATTGGAAGATACAGTGGAAACTCCTCGAGCACAGTGAGAAATCAGTCAAAACTTTTAAGCTGATCAATGTCTCCCCTTCCCCCTTCTTTTATAAAATAAAGAAAGCTTTCTATACAGATTTGATTACAAAATTAATTAAAGATGGTGGAAACTTAACCTTGAGCTTGTAAGATACACACATACAAACACACGTAAATACTATCCAGAGCTGAGCAATCTTAGTGAACCTAGGAATTAGGAATTTTCTGCAAGGAAACAAAGTATGTAGGGTGAGTTTGGAGAGGCTTCTGCTTTCTCAGGATCCTTTACTATCCTAGGTATTTATAAGAATTAATAGTCTAGAATCTATTAAGAACTCAGTTTATTACATTGGGCTACAAACTTCAATGGAAGAAGCTTATCATGATCATTTAGGCCAGTGTGGCTACCTTACACATAAAAATAGGGAGGTCCCAGATCTCACCATATACCTCACTGCTGCTTTGGCCACATCTAAATACATGGTACTATTTCCTAATAACCACTAGTCCCACAATACAAACTTTTTTAAAGAATTATTTTATCTAACTTTATTTATTTATTTTAATTTGACCAGAGAGGGTGAGAGAGAGAGAGAGAAAGTGGGAAAGCAAGCTGGGCTCAAACCATGATTGGCCATGTGGGAGTCCAGAGTCCTTACTGCCATGCCAACTGTTAGCCATCCCCCTCCTGCAGAATACAATTTTTTGACAGATTTGTGTGAGTTGAACTTTTTGATTAAAAATATTAATTTCTGTTGCCTTTGAGTCCTGAGTTGATGCATAAGACATCTAACATCTCATTCTGTCAGCTGTGCCAGACAGAATTATTAAATTCTAACTTGGTCAATTGAGCTTTTTTTTGTAAGCTTCCGTGGGGTATATTTCATCAATCTTTTGTATAAATATAGTATTTTTGTGTATATAATATAGATAGTCTCATTTATACAAATATTATTTTATAGTTTATATTTATTTCTCTAACAAGCATCATTGAGGACTTATTATGCACCATAGACTCACAATATAAATAGACATCCAAAGACATGTAGAAACATATGGTCAAAAATATTTAACTTTTCTATTTCTTTTATACAAATACACCCAGAGTCAAGAGAGCACTCCAATCATTTCAATATTGCATTCTCTTTGCTTCTGTCTTCTCTTATTTCTTCTTTTGTTTGTTTATTTCTTTAAAAGACATTTTGTCTCATATTGCAAAAATGTAAGCTCACCTTAAGAACTATTATGATCACAGTTTACTAAAAATTCATATACAGAACATAATAGTTTTCCAATACATTGGCTACAACTAGTTTAGAAAATAAAAATATTGAATGTCATTCAAAATGTCAAAAAACACGAAAATATTTAGAAAAATATATTTTTTTGAGAGGTTTTTCTGCTGTAGGGTGCGTGCGCTCGCCAGACAGGCAGAGAGAGAGAGAGACAGAAAGCGAGAAATCACCCCCCAGGGGGATGGCCACGCCACAATCTCTTCTCCTCCATTCTCCTCTCGGGATCTTGGGCATGCACGCACCTGCACCTGGCTTGAGATTTAAGCCACTGGGTCCGGGACATGAACCGCAGTCGACTACATGGGAGTCCAGTGACATAGCCGTTACGGTAACTGTGGTCCCAGAAAAATATTTTTAAAATAATGGTATGAGAACATTTAAATTTTGTTAAGAAAACTGTAGACTTTCACCTAAAGATTTGCATTGAACATATAAACATTGAGATATATTTCTAGGTACTAAGTATACACTTTTCTTCTCAAATGGGTTATGGATTTATTATAATTCCTATTAATTGCATGAACATATGTTTGATTGGCACAGAAACTTGACAAAGTGATCTGACTTTTCATCTCTTTTAGAAAAATGACTAGAAGGAAATACAACGATGTCTTTACAATGACACTCTCTTAATACTTCTAAGTTTCAATTTTCTGAAGTAAATATATTTGCCTAGCATTTATTTTCTGATCATAAAAGCCTTTTTGGAAGAAATTCAGTGTAACAATTTATGTATCTTTTCAGATTTTAATATCCCATGACAGTGGCATGATATAATGGAGGGCAAATGTGTCTTGGTTAGCATTATAGATGGAATATTGGACATATGGCTTTCGAAGAGTGTGCAGAGTGAGTTGGAGACTATGAATATGGAAACAACCATTTTCAGACCAACGTTATGAAGGAATGCAAATCAACAGAAAACAAAAGAAGTCAATAAGGGCAGAGGAGAGACATAAATCATGAAACACTTCTCCGAGAGATATGCAGTGACATTAACAGGGAGGTGAAGGTCATTGGTCTTTTTCTCAACTAATTTGCATAGGTTATTATCCTCTATACAACCCCTGTGAAATGGGAGCCAGAAAGTGAAAGGGACAGGTCATCCTCTAGATCAACTGCTATTTCTTGTAGAAGGAAAACACGTACACAGGGGATAGGAGGAGGTGTGTAGGGATGGTGGTGTGTAGGCAGGGTGATGTTGAAAAAGACACATGGGTTTATCTGTCTTTACCTTCAAGAGTTTTAGCCATGACAGGATATTCAGGCAAAGCTTTTTAGATGATCAGACCTGCAATGGCTTATACCTTGTACAGACAATGCTTTGATTATTTTCAATCTCAAATGTCATTTAACAAAAGAAAGAATATTTTATCTAAGTAATAAAGAATCCAGCAGCCATTAATAGAAGGGAGAAAAATGGTCTGTTCTGAGTTGTTCCACTCAAGAAAGCATATCGCTAATACAATATTGAAAGACAAAAAAGTGAATCAATTTTTCTTTTCAGACAAATGAAACAAAAACAATTTCACTCATGAGCTGAGATGCTAACTGGCAGCTCCCTGTGTTAAGGTAAGCTGGACCAGCAATGATGTCACTGCTGAGAACTGAAGCTCAAAATAGAAGCACTCCCAGAACTTCAAGTGTCTCCAGCTCAAGCGATCTCCTCTAATATTTCATATATGAATTTACAGGCCATCTGAAAGGATAAGAAACTATGTTCATTTCTTTCTCTTTGGGTTCCCAGAAGACCATTCAGTTTTATGTAATGCAAGAACAGTGTAGTTTGGGGTGGGAAGTCTTCACAGCTCCAACAGGCTGCCTCTTTGGGATTTGTAGCACTGTTTTAGATTTCAACTTCCTGCCTCACATTTCTGTTTTGGTTTCCTGATGTTTCACCATCATACCAAATGGCTTTTCAGAACAGAGTTCTGTTTAAGTACTTTCTTTTATTAAATGCGGTACATTTAGTAGGGCTGGATTATATTACATAAAACTATGTTGGCAAATTAATTACTAAGCATCATCTTGTCATGGCAAACTTATATGCACACACATACAAATGCAATAAATCATTAGTATGGAGTAAATGAGTTGCTATAAAACATGTATTGCTACAGTTATAAGAGTCGTAATTACTTTGTCATCATGGGCCTCTTAGGTCTACCCTACAGCAACGCAGCTGTCTGGATAGCCAAAAAGGCAAACAATCAAACAGTTGTGTTAATATATACAAAAGAAACAATCAGGTTAAATTACTCACCACCCACTATCCCAAAGCTATCAGGTTATCTATCATAGAAATACTAGTGGAATACTAGTGGAATCAAGATATCTTTGTATTAAGGTATTCTGGGAGAAATGTATCATTTTTTAATATTAAAAAGTTTTTAGATAATAATTTTCTTAAATTTCTTTTTTGTCTTATTGTCAGAGAGGGAATGCTCTAACCAGAGAGAGAGAGAGAGAGAGAGAGAGAGAGAGAAAGGCACTACCCGTGTGGTATGATGGCTGCAATCTTTTTTTCTCGATTTTTCCTTCTTATTGGGATTTTGAGTATGTATAGTCACACGTTCAATGTATTTTTCAAGCTGCCAGGGTTGGAGTTGGAGTGGTTGGCCATGTGGGATCCAGCTTTCTATTATAACACTTAACTGCTGCACTATGGGGTAGTCTATAATTTTCTTAAATTTCTAATCACTTCTCCAATGGGGTCATGCGTTTTTATGTTTATTTTATAATACTTTGTTTTTCATGATTTCCAGAGATTAAAGATAATCACACAAATTTTTCAAATTACACACTAATGATAATTACTTTTTAATATGTTTATAATAGCAGCTAAAACTGTACACATTTCAAAGTAACATGGGTTCGCTCAATTCACTCAACAAAGTTATCTAAGACAATGTTACGTCTTGTGCATGTTTATCTAGTTCTTCCAACAGTCCTGTTGATGACAAAATGTGTCAGATGAGAAAAAGTAGGGGCAGTGAAATGTAAGTTACCTATGTCACATGGGTAGTAAAGGATGGGACCAGAATTTGGTCTCAGAGAGACTCATCTCAGGATCTTGCTTTTAATCACTGTGCTGACTTTGGCATGCCTATTTCCCCCATCCTAATACCCTTTCACTGCACTCATTATGTACCTGAGATCCCACTACAGCACAAGATCTGGAGGCAGGAACACATTTTCTTTCTGTTTACCTCTGTAAATCTAGACTCTAGACCTGAGCCGGGGAAAAAAAAAAAAAAAGGCATTTAATAGATGCCCAAAAAAAAAATGAGTAAAAAATTCTTTTTTGTCTCAGAGAGACTCATCTCAGGATCTTGCTTTTAATCACTGTGCTGACTTTGGCATGCCTATTTCCCCCATCCTAATACCCTTTCACTGCACTCATTATGTACCTGAGATCCCACTACAGCACAAGATCTGGAGGCAGGAACACATTTTCTTTCTGTTTACCTCTGTAAATCTAGACTCTAGACCTGAGCCGGGGAAAAAAAAAAAAAAGGCATTTAATAGATGCCCAATAAATAAATGAGTAAAACATTCTTTTTCTCACTTAGATTGCTTTCTTGCTGCTCCTTGCAGGAGAAGTCTGTGCTTGTGCCCTGCAAAGAGATAGCTGTGGGAAAAGGAGAGGGAACTTGAGACCTGGGGAGCCAGGGCAGGGCTATGGGAGCCCCCTGGTATAACCAAGGGCGATAACCAGGTTGGAAAAAGGATCAAAGTGCACAATAAGTCTCTTGAATACCACAGTCACTAAGATCCCTAAAATACTCGTAACTTTGGCACCAAAGGGACTCAAAGCTACTAGGCTGGTGCCAGAAGCAAGTGCCACAATGAAAGATCTTCCTGGGAATGTTCTCAGCCTGTCAAATATAGTCCCAGTGTTAATGTAAATGGCTTCAAAGGACGTAGTACTAAGACATGGCTTTGGCATTGTTGTGTTTCCTGAGGTTCTTGGAGTAGGGAGTCATGTCATTGTACTTTATGGGGCTGGAAGCTTCTTTGGTGGACATTAGTGCAGGAAGATAGAACTGATGCAGAGAAGATGGTAGATTCCAGATTTTGGTAGAATGGACTGTGTTTGGGATCTCATACAATATATCTTCTATTGACTCCCAGAAAAGTTTGCAGGAGAGGAGAGACTAGAAGGTCTGTTTTAGTAGGTAAAGACAGAGTTAGTTAAGTACTAACTTCATTTTTACACATAGACTGCTGAGGCCTCAGGATATATAAATTACGTTCTATTGTGTTCACAGTCAGATGTCTTGGGGACAAGTCAACCTACCAGTTTGCAAAGTACTTGTGGAGATGGCAGGGTTACCAAGTAAAAATGGTCTCCACATGAAGCCCAAAGAGCTGTTTGAGTCTCAGAAATGAGTGTGTTCTGTACCTGTGTGTGCCATGTTGTAAACATGCTGGTAGAGGAAGGAATATCCAGAGTGACTCACTGGCCTCACAAATAACTATAATAACAGCAATAAATGAAAATTTAATTGATACTACTATGGTTCTGGGAAAGACATCAAGTTTCTTGGATAAAAATGTCTGTATCTTTTAATAAAGGTTGAAAAATTGTTTCCCCTTAATTAAAGTGAGTGGGGAAAGAG
>NW_006160091.1:84256-124182 GCF_000334495.1 Tupaia belangeri chinensis
CATAGGAAATGAAACAGCACTGTTGGATCATGGGTTGGCGGTGTGAATTCTAGAGCTCTGTCAGATTGCACTTTCCCTGCAGTTCAACTGTGGTAATTTAAAAAAAGTAAATACACCTCTCTTGGTAGACAAAAGCTGTTGGACACGCCTTCTCTTGGCAAATGAGTCTAATCAGGAGTCAAGAACTTTAGCTGGGCAAATGTGTGTCAAAGGCAGTAATGTCTTTGTTCAAGCACAAAAGTAGAGTCAGGAAAGAAAATAAAGGTTACTTTTCAAGGAAGAAGTAGGAGATAATTCTCCTAACATCTGAGCTTCAACCTTGTCTAGTATGACTTTTTGCATAATTGTCATGTACTTCCTGTGGTTGAACAAGTCCCTTCAGAAAGCCTTCTTAATTAATTTACAGGTTGCACAAACCCCCTTTCTTCTCTATTGCTACTGCTTTGGCTGTTTTCTTTTTCTAATTTCCATTGTTAGCACCCTGGAGGGTGCTTACAAACCTCCCATCATCTTCTACTCTCCACTTTTGGTCCACAAAAATCTAGGAAAATATCTGGGGTGGCAGAACTAGTTGATAGTAAGGGGAAGAGAGGTCCTCTTACCTCTTTCTCTCCTTTGCTATAATTACTCAATGTTTAGAACCTTCCTTAGTTTCAATCTACCAACTCAACCTCTCTGCTAATATTGTAAGATCCCTTCCCATGCCATCCTAGGAAGTGGCCTTAGCTTTGTAATTATCTACCTGGAACAGCTAAGTCTGAGACTACATTACTAAATTCTACATTTTTTTGCATACCTCATCCAGAAACCTCTGTGGATAAGAAAGAACTTTTCTGTTTCAATAATTTTACCTATACAGGTACTAGCACTACTACATTTGAAAATTACAGACTGCTATTATGTTAGAAATGGAAAGTGAAAAGAGATGGGATTATATATCTTATGTCCCATTGGTCATAAAAGAGGAGCATTCAGGCCAGAAGTAGCAGATAACAAAGGAAAGAACACATTCAAAGACTTTCTTAAGGACAAAAGGGAGCCTGGGTTGTCGAGCTTAGATGGAAGTGTATTCCTAGGAAGGGAGTTCCTCACCCCCCTGTCCTTTACTCAATTTCCTTCCCTACCTTAGACTGGAATTATTGCTGCCATTGGCTTGGGCTAGATGGTTGTCATCCCCTTTGCAATAAACACAAGGTCTGGGAGGTCTTTGGAGGTTAGGGAATCCTACATTCTGGATATCTTGGACACCCCAGAGCAGAAGAATTTTCACACAAAGTGATACAAAAAAAAATTCTTAATATAGGTTTTACATTCCATAGTATTGTAGAATACATGTATCAGAATAAACAGATTTTTTGTGGGTTGCCCCGTGAAGCTTCTTATGTAAGAAGTGGGCTAATCTGAGTTCCAAACAGCTGGCTTTCAGAGAGGAACTATTTCTAAATCAAGTGCTATCTGTGATAGACAAAATAATACCTTTAAAAATTATATTACGAATGATTACAATTCTCTGACTTTTTTTGGTGATTTCTATATCTATTTTTTCTTACAACGATTGAATTTTAATAATTACTTATTTTAAATTTAAAATTATACCAACTGTTCATCTTTCTTAGAAAAATATTAATAGTTATAATTTAGCTAATCAAGAGCTAAATTAAAATTGTACTTTAAACTGATTCAAGTTTTGGTTTCAGGACCCCTCATTTTCACAAGCCCATCCAAGGTCCAGAGAGTATAAAGTATGTGAATGAGGTGTTTCTCTGTAACTCGTCAAACCCACTGTCTCCATCCACTCTGACTCCCCCTCCATCACGTTTCCAAATGCTTCCAGACTCTACGATGGCCCTGAACAATTTTCTGTATGAATATTCACTTTTATACTTCATGTTGTACTCAAAATTCAATGTTGCGTTTTCCTCCAAATTTTATAAAATTTGTTTTCCTCAGAGCCTAGATTTGCCCTGGTTAATAAAGTACTAGAATTTTGGGTATTAAAAGACTACTAGTCAAGGTTCATATGACCAAACATGAAGTAAAACTAAATAATCCTGTGATCAGCAGGTAGTGTGATGGTTACAGTGCTGGACTCCCACATAGTCTTTCGCAGTTGAAGTCCCGGCCCTGGCAGATTGAAAGTCACGCCACGCATGTGTGCATGCCCAATATCTCTAGAGGAGAATGGAGGAGAAGGGACTGTGGCATGGCCATCCCCCCTAGGAGGTGATTTTTCTCTGTTTCTCCAGTGAGTGTAAGAACCCTAAAGCAAAAATCTCTCTAACTGCCCCCCCCCCAAATAAAATAGAATAATCCTTTAAAATGTACTGGCAAATGGAACACAAATGTATACATATTTCTTGAAAGATTTTTTAAATCATGCAAAAAATTACTGTTTTACATCATTCAGTAGAGTGGGCTATATTCTTCTTCCTAGCACCAGTTGAGACTGACATCAGAATTCTTCTCCTTAATCTATGCTGCACTCATTCAGTCTGTAAGCTGGGTCACAGCTGTACCATTGTGGTAGACAGGTTGAACACTTAGTATATATGTAAGGGTTTTCTTTAAGTTCCTTGCTACTCAGAGTGTGGTATATGAATCAGCAGAATTAGCTACTCCTGAGAGTTGGTTAAAAATTCAGTATCTCCCAGCCCCAGATCTATTGAATTTGAATCTGTATCTTAACAAGACTTCCAGATGTTTTTAATACACATTAAGCATTGCTGGAAAGGCCTGTTATATATATATATTTTTTTTTTTTTTGAGAGGGTTTTCACTATAGGGCGCGTGCGCTTGCCAGACAGACAGAGAGAGACAGAGAGACAGAATGCGAGAAATCACCCCCTGGGGGATGGTCATGCTGCAATCCCTTCTCCTCCATTCTCCTTTTGGGATCTTGGGCATGCACGCACACGCACTTGGCGTGGGTTTTAAGCCACCGGGTCCAAGATGTGAACCGCGGTCGACTATGTGGGAGTCCAACGACATAGCCATTACAATAACTGCTGGTTCCCAGGCCTGTCATATTTTTGATAACAAATAGTATTTGGAAATTGGTCATTTCTTCAATTTCAGATAAATATGGTAATCCTACTGTTGGAACACAACATGTAATTTACCCCCGAGTTCTGAATCTATAACATTTGTTATACCACACCAATACTACAATAGCTGATTTGTTTCTCCTTTAGCATTTTGATATTCTGTCTATTCTGACCAGTTTTCTATACAAAAAAAGAGGTCTCTTGGTATCAGTCTCTCGAAGAAACTTTCTTTGCAGATGGCTAACATCAAGATCCAGTGGAAATCTGGTCTCTAGAAATCTACTGCCAATGGTTTTCACAGCCTTTTCAGTCCTTTCTTCTTCGCTTTTTAAATTCAACCAAACTTTTTAAAAAGTTGGCATTTTCAGGTCAGGAAGAAGGCTGTGGTTAGTTAAGGGTTGGGAGCAAGTTTGACATCTGATTCATTCGTAAACACCCATCCCGGCTTCCTCTGTGCTCCCAGGCCGTATTGCTTATTCCACTATTAGTAGAGCTTATTTCATTTTGCTGTTTATTATATTTGCTGTACGCCTGCCTCTCCAACTGGATTATAAACTCCTTGGAGGCAATATCATCTACATGTATTTTTATACTCCCCAGCACAAGTACAAGGCCTTACGTATACCACATACTTAATAAATTTGCATGTCAGACATTTACTATGTGTGAATCTGTGTAAGTGCTGCCAATCTCTTTTTATAATTAGATTTGTTGTTGTGGAAACATCAGTGCTTTTGACTTGGAGATTAGAGATCTGAATTGAACAACGCGTCTTGGTTATCGACTACTAGAATGCTGAAGTTATATTTTCATAGCCCCAGTTATAGCAGATGGACTATAGCACTCTAAAATTTGATCTAGTAACATTCATTAAAATCTGTGAATGAACCAGATGGTAAAGAGTTGTACTGGGAAGAGTGAGCTTAGATGTGTTAGAGTAATAATTTTCTGGTAACTTTTTTATTTCCAAATGTTATGACCTTTCAAAAAGTTTCTTCCATCCTTCTGATCACTATTCACATTATCCATAAATAATGAAGAGGCAGGGTACCCTCCCAGGTTTGAATCTTGGCTCTGTCACTAGTTCTGAAACTGCTTGGTATTTCTAATCCCTTTTGTAAAAATGCTTGGGAAAAAAACAAAACTATGATTAATTGAGACATAAAACAGTGTTTGCCACATAGGTAATGCCTGTATGTTTGATGTTATTATTATCATATAATGAGAAGAATAAAAATGAGAAGCCAGTGCTTCTGCTTGAAAGTGCAAACACCTGCATACTTTGCATACCCATTATGTTTCAGTAAAAACTTCAGCCAGTAAGCTGAATGTTGTTTCTCATAGAGCTGAAGTTTCTCCACAAGTTATGAGTTCCAGTGTGTCTTGTTTTTGTTTCATTCTTGTCCTTATACTCTTCTCATTGACTTGTGTGATAGACCTGAAGGTGATTTCCAGTGAGTCACCTGGTATCCAGCCCTTTGTGCAATCCCCTGTCCTAACTATGTGTGAGAACTGTGACCAGATTCTAATCCATAGACTAGGACAAAAGTGATGGAATGTCATACCTGTGATTATGTTGTGCCTTATGACTCCTTCTGAGCATATGCAGAGTCATTCTCCTGGCTGGCTTGATGAAAGAAACAGCCATATTGGGGATGTTCATTAGTTCAGGGAATGGTTGGCCTCCAACCTCTAGGACAAGAGAGTGGCCTCCAGCCAACCACCTTCAACCTCATGCACCCTAGATTGCCAACGACTTGAATGAGCTTGGAAACAGGTCCTTCTGCCATCAAACCTTGATATAAAATGCAATCCAAGGACATCTTGATTGTAGCCTATGAGACCCTTAGCATGGAACTCATCTAAGTCATGCCCAGACTCCTGATCTTCAAAAACAGTGACACAACATTGTAAATCTGTGTGACTTCTGGCCACTAAGTCTATGGAAATTGTTTATACTGTCATAGAAACTAATGTTGTATGGTTGCCCGCACAAAAATGGGGCTCATGTACATTGTCAGCAGGAGTCGATGCTGTTTTGACCAGTCTAAGACCACCTTTGCTGTGTATTCTCAGCTATTTCATAATGGTTGCTGTCTATTTTATTTTATTTTATTTTATTTTATTTAGATTTTTTGCCATAGAGTGCGAAGAAAGAAAAAGACAGAGAGAGATGGAATATGAGAAATCACCCCCACCCCCACCCCTGGGGCAACAGCCATACCATAGTCCCACCTCCTCCATTCTCCTCTCGGGATTTTAGGCATGCATGCACATATGCCCAGCATGTTTTTCAGACAATCAGATCTGAGACTAGAATTGCAGAATCAGCCATGTGAAATCCAGTGCCTTAACCACCAGGACACCTGCTGGCTCTGGTCACTGACTTGTAAGGTGGGCTTGCATGAAAACTGCTCCAAAGTATTTTTAGGTTCATTTCTACCTTAAAGGGTCAGTTTAGAGTTCTGAGCCAAAATTTTAAAAAAATTTTATCATCCTTCCAAGCCCCCTTGAATTTTCTATAAAATAATATATTTTAGATTTTAGAATAGTATTATATTTAGAGAGAAGTTGCAGAGAACTCCCACAATGAACCCTTATACCACACACACACACACACAGTTTCCTCTATTCTTAACATTTTGCACATTTGTTACAATTAACGAGTCACTATTACTACATTATTAGGAACTTTCTATTGACTAAATCATAATATCATGTATCCACCACTACAGTATCACACAGAATAGTCTCACTACCATAATCACTCTTTGTGCTCTGCCTAGTCATCCATCATCCCTCCCTCCCTTAAAACTCTGGACAGCCACTGATTTTTGCTGTTTTCATGATTTTGCCTTTTCTAGAAGTCAGATATTTAAAATAATACAGTATGTAACCTTCAGCTCTATCCATGTTACAATATGTATTTAAAGTTCCTCCATGGCTCTTTTATGACCTAATATTGTATGTCTTTTAGTCATTGTTGAATAATATTCCATTCAGGGAATATTAGTTTATCTATTCACTTATTGCCTCTGGTTTATCTATTCACTTATTGCCTCTGGTTTTTGGTAATTATGGCTAGAAATGCCATAAACAAAGTTGCATTCATATGCAGGTTTTGTTATGAATGGACATTTCCTTTCTTTAAGTGTACTTAGAGATATATAGAGAAGAAAAGACATCCTCAATAAGGTCTTCATCTCAAAAAGAAAAAAATTTGGGGAACCAGCAGTTAGCATAATGACTATGTTGCTGGACTCCCATGTAGTTAACCGTGGTTTGCGTCCTGGACCCGGTGGCTTAAAACTCACGCCGGGCACGTGTGCATGCGTGCCCAAGATCCCGAGAGGAGAATGGAGGAGAAGGGATTGTGGCGTGACCATCCCCCTGGGGGGGTGATTTCTTGCTTTCTGTCTCTATGTCTCTGTCTGTCTGGCGAGTGCACGTGCCCTATAGCGAAAAAAATCTCTCTCCAAAAAAAATAAAATAGGGTCTTCATGCTGCAATCCATCCTCAGCCTCAGCTCACTGGGCTGAGGTCATTGGCATGTACAGGGAGAACTTGGGACATGAATCCAGACCTTTTCATGTGACTTCAGCATCGTGAAGTATTGTATTACCCCTGTGCTGCCATCGTGCCACTCTTGCTTTTCTGGATGTAAGTTTTCATCTTACCTGGGTAAATATCTAGAGTTAGTTGACAAATTGTGTGTTAAGAATATGTTTAGATTTATAAAGAACTGCCAGACTTTGCTCCAAAGTTGCTGGGCCACTTTACATTCCCTCAGGTTGTAAGTGAAAGTTCCTATTGCTCCACATACTTTTCAGTATTGCCAGATGATTGTGTTTCAATTTTTTTTTTTTAATTTTAAAAATTCACCATAGGGTACATGCACTTGCTGAAGAGAGACAGAGAAGGAAAATAAGAAAGCACTCCCCAAGTGGACAGCCATGCTGCAATCTTTTCTCCTCGACTTCTCTTGTCAGGATTTGGGCACATGCATAGATGTGCCCAGGGAGTTTTCTAAACTGCTGGGGCTGGAACTTGAACCATGAGACTGGCCATTTGGAATCCATCCACCTTCACCACCACACCACTAGCTGACCCATATTTCATCCATTCTAGTGGGTGAGTAGAAGTATATTGTTTTAATTTGCATTTCCTTAATGACATATGATGTTTAGCATCTTTCCTTATACTTATTTGCCATCTGTATATTTTCACTGGTGAGATGTCTGTTCAGTTCTTTTGCCCACTTTTTAATTGTTGTTTGTTTTCTTAATGTTTATTTTTAAGCATTTTCTGTATATTTTGGATAATAGCCTTATGAGATATGTCTTTTACAAATATGTTCTCCCAGTCTGGGGCTTGTCTTTTCATTCTCTTAGCAGTATCATTTACAGTTCAGAAGTTTTAAATTTTGATTATAAGCAATTTTTTTTCCCGTGTCATGATTGGCTTGGGATAACTCCTCAATAGAGGAAGATCCTGATTTTTGAAGACTCTGGGAAAAAGTGGAATGTGTTTGTACCTATATATATTCCTGTTGGTTAACATCAGAAACCTACAACTACACAAGCATGCACACACACCCAAACACACATACACACATTAATTTACCAGAGGACACATGCACTTGCAGAGAGAGAGAGGTAAGTAAGAAAGCACCCCCGTGGGGGATCATCTTAATGCAGTCCCTCCATTTCCCCCTCCTTTCAGGTTTTGAACACTCACACACACATGATTGGCATGTTTTGCAAGCCAGGGGGTTATGGGACTCAAACTGCGCAGTCGGCCAAGTGGAATCCAGCTGCCTTAATCACCATGCCAAGGGCTGGCCTTGTATTTTTAAATACACACAAGAGCAGAAGGTTTTGCTAAAACTAGCAATCGAAACTCAGAATGATACTAAATGCCCCAGTGGCAAATATATATGACAGTTAATTTTATGCCCTCCCAAGTCGTTTTTTCCTAATAACTCAGTTGTAATGTGATTATATAAGGTAAATTTGAAGATAGTTTTGTTTTCTCAAAATTTGAATCACTTTGGCTTTTAAAGTAGTCATTAGAAAAGAACTAAGTAATCTACTATGGAATCTTTTTAAATTTTAGAACAAATATAGAAACAGTAACATGAGGGTACAGTCATTTTTAATTCTTTTTTTTTCTTTCTTCATTCATGACAGGATATATACATGTGCAATAGAGAGTGAGAGAGAAGCCCCCTCCACAAGTTCTGGCCACACAGCTATCCCCTTCTCTAGTCCTCAGGCCGTCTAACCTCAGGTACTCACACACACGTCCTGTATGTTTCAGGCTGACAGGGTGGGGGATTCAAACTGCCGTTGCCATGTGGATTCAGTTTCCTTGAGTAGTGCTGTACCACTGTACCATGGAACTGGCCTATATGGCATAGTAACTGTTGATCTGAAGGTTGAAATTTAGGGAATTTTTGTTTTATCTCAAGAATGTTCCAAATTGCTATAGATTCACTGTAGAGCAGCTTTCATATGTTTCAAGCTTTTTTTCATGGAAAAAAAAAAAAGCGTTTCACTATTTGGCTAAAACCTTCATTCCCAGCATTATTGATTCCATTTCTACTCTCCTCACACATATTTATTTGGTAATACTCAAAATTCTCACTTAAACTTTGGACTTTGTATATGTCGTTTCTACTGCTTGAAGTGTCCTTTCCACCCTAACCTTTCTTCTGGCAAAGAAAGAATATTTTTTCTTTTCATTTTTGCCTCTCTCTCTCTCTCTTTTAAAGAGGTTTTTGCTATAGGGTGCATACACTTGCCAGAAAGACAGAGAGACAGAAAGCAAGAAATCACCCCTGAGGGGGGGATGACCATGCCACAATCCCTTCTCCATTCTCATCTTGGGATCTTGGGCCCTCACACATACATGCCTGGTGCAAGTTTAAGCCACCAGGTCTTGGACTTGAACCTCATTCGACTACATGGGAGTCCAACGACATAGGTATTATACCAACTACTAGCCCCAGCTCATTTTTGCCTCTTTTTTTATTAATTAATTAATTTTTCATTTCATTTTCTTTTATACATTCAATCACATTATTATTTGACTTGGATATTTCAACAGATGAACATCTTCTCCAACACAGTTGACAGAACCACAAAACATCCTTAACAGACAATACCACATCAACCTGTGACATCAATATTTTGCCTCCCTATTTTTCTTCTAAATGTCCTTCCTCAGACCCTCCTCTTGCATACATACTATATCTGGTATTTACATCTATATACTGTGTTTCTATGTCCTTTAGTGAATTAGTTTCAGTCACAGAGTGCAGATACTCAGTATATATTAAGCTAGAACATACAATGCCTCTCCTTCATAACCTGGCTTGTTTCACTCAGCAGCAAGTCTTCCCTATTCATCCACTTCCTGTCAAAAGCCAGGGTTTTGTTATTTTTTTATGGCTGGATAGTATTCCATTGAATATATTTGCTATAGTTTTTCTATCCATTCATCTGTTCGTGGGCATTTGGGTTGTTTCCATGACTTAGCAATTGTGAATAATGCCGCTATAGACATCGAAGTGCAAGCCCTTTGCTGACTAAGTATTCTTCTGTCCTTTGGGTAGATACCAAGGAGTGGGATTGCTGGATCATATGGTAGTTCTATTTGTAGACTTTTGAGGAATCTCCAAATTGTTCTCCACAGTGGCTGGATCAATTTACATTCCCACCAGTATGAAGTTTGACATAGTAACCGTTCAACGAATGCTTTTGAGGACATTACCTATAGTAAAACCTTCTCCTACAAGCCATGTTTATTACCAGGGAAGAATTTGCTTATGCCATGCACTCATGAAGCCTTAATGAGTGCCAGTTACAGCAGAAATGAAATATTTTACAATGATTATTTTTTTTCATGTAATTGAAGAACCAAGAATAGATTTTTTTTCTCTTTCGCCAGTTGTTTAATAGATGTTAGGTTGAATGTGAACGTTAAGTGATATGCCAAACATACCAGTTGTTTAATATTAAATGAGCTTTAGAAGGCAAGAGAAGAAACTATAAATGATGACTTTTCTCTAGAGAACTTTATAGTTCTTGGTCATATACTGATATGAAATAAAAAAAGAAAATTTTATTGGGGAAAAGTAAGTAGAAGAGAAGATTCGTTCTGGTGAATCTGTTTATTGATGATAAATGTTGTGTTAAGCCCAATGTAAGCACATGCATTATTATAATTTTATGAAGATACACATGACTCTTAGTCCTGATCACCTCACAGTATATGCCTGATTCGTAGAGTTACTGACTCAACAAGTATTTGTTGAGACATAAGATTAATATGTGTTCATGAACTTAACAGATATTTATTGGCCCCCTAATGATTTATGTAGATATGTCTTGATTCAATATCTATAAGTAGGTATTTTTATTGAATTGACAAAGAGATAAATAATAATTTAATGAGTTTAGGGGAGTTTTTCACACGCTGCATCCTTTCTAAATAAGTGTGGTCAAACTATTTTTAAACTGTTCTTTTCTTTTAAAGTTTCTTATGGGGTCAAATGGAGTTAGATAAGAGGATAGTCTTGCATATTTAGGTATGTTGTAGAGATCAACTTTCATGCCCAGTAGTGAAGATGTGTTAGCAAGGGCCACTGGACTGGCTATATTTATTCATGACGTATGTGTTGAGTTTTGTATTTCATCTCTGTCTAGTCTACAAAAGGTAATATGAATAATTCAGGAGGCTACCACATAGTCACTACTCCCAGAGCTATTGTGAAACAAAAAACATTTTTAAAAAAATCCATGGAGAGTTTTTCATATGTGTATTTTCCATGAACTTTTTGATAGCCCTTCATACTATATTCCAACTACCTTTCTAGATATGTGAGATATGATAGCAAGCTTCCTAAAGCTGTATCAGGTCACATAAAATCACAACGAAGCTAAGAGCTATATAAGAGAGACAGCATAAGGCCAAAGACCATGGCATGTATATCTTTTCCTTTTCTTTCCTGCTGTCTGGTGCCTAGTAGGTACTTACAGAGCCTACTACACAGTGTGAATTTAATAAAGGGGTCTTTAGGAATATGTCCTCCCCCCCCATTATATTAAAGGTCATAGGAGCTCACTGGAAGAAAACAGAGGGAGTGGTGGGTGTCCTTGGCATGTTCAGATTGAAACAGAATCTGAACCTTAAGGCTTTGCATGTGGATCTGGTATCACACTGGGGTGCTCTATCACCCATACCACCCAGGCTGGGCTTATAACTCCTTTCTTATAGTAAGGACTATCTTGCTTTTAATTAGGTAAATTTTGTTCGCTATTAATAAGGAATATAGCCTTAAAATCTTTGCAACATCTTGTCCAGAATTCGGAATCATCAACTATTCTTTCATTTATTTTCTACCTGAATATAGATACTATCCAAAGCCTTTTAGCCTGCTCACATGTGAACAGGGTGCTTTTTGGTCTGGTGCCTAGGTGTCATCTCAAATATATTTTAACAGTCATCCTAGAAATTGAAGTCATCTCTTATGATGGATTTTCTTTTTTCTTTGACCTCAAATTATTCTAGAATCAAAATATAAGCAGCCTCATGTGACAGAAGTTGTTTATCTCTTGCACAAAATTCTCTGCAAGTTTGGATTACTCTGAATGATTCTCCAGGACAGCTTTGTTGGATGAACACTGCAGATGACTTTTAAAGTGTGGTATGCCACCACCTTGGTATGCCTTTTCATGACTGCAGAGGCAGGACATGAATGTGTGGAAAATTGGGCATCCACTTTCAAGTGCTTCTGTCTAGAAGCAGCTAAAGCAAACCACTGGCCCAAACAAGTCACACAATCATGACTTATTGCAAGGATGTAGAGAAATGTGGACTTGGAAAGAGAAGCCATCACTGGGTAATCTAATGTTGCTATTCCCCTCTTGCATCACTTTGGATTCTTTCAGCCTCACCTCTTCCTTAATTTGGCCACACTGTGATGATTAGCTCTGCTCTCAGACTGGCTTTATGAGGGAGCAGTCTCGGAATATTTCAGCATGGCTTGCATTCCGTACCCGTTGTTTCTGCTCTTGAGAAAATCTAATACCTCACTGGGAGACACTGCCAGAACTCACTTGGTTCTCATGCTATGTGCTAACTGAAACACGTACTTTTAATGCGTATATTTTCTTCTTTTACTATATAGGCTGAAAAGAAAGGAGAGTTAACTCTCTTGGAGGGAAACTTTGACCAACATTGGTCAGGAACTAAGCAGCAAATGTTTCACCATTTCCTGGATAGAGATCCTGAAATATATTTCTTCTTTCCCTGATTTGTTCCTCATTCCAATCACTCTCTCTCTCTCTCTCTGGATCACACTTCTTAATAATATACTACTTGTCTTGGCTCTGTTTTCTGGACAACCTGGGCTACGACACCTTGTTTGTTGGATTTTTTGTTTGTTTCAACTTTCTTGGTTTTCTATCTTGTTATATTAGACACAGGGTTTGCTAAGAGAGTGAATGAGAAGTAAGCTTTTATGATCTTTGTCTGAAAAATATCTTTATTTTTACTCTAAAAATTGATGGGAATTTGACTTTGTATGGACTTCAAGGTTGAAAACAATTTTCTTTTAGAATTTTGAAGTTGTTCCATTACCTTCTAGCTTCCAACTATTAAGAAAGTTAAATGAGGGGTCAGCAGGTGCATAGTGGTTAAGGCGCTCGACACACACATGGCCAATCAGGGCTCAATCCTGGACCCCGTGACTTGAAAGTCACACTGGGTACATTTGCATGTGTGCCCAAGAGCCCAGGAGGAGAATGGAGGAGAAGAGATTGTGACATGGTCATCCTTCCTGAGGGATAATTTCTCACTTCCTTTCTCCATCTCTCTCTGTCTTTCTGGCAAGCACATGCATGCACCCTATAGCAAAAATTTCTCCCCCTCAAAAAAAAAAAATAGCAAAAGGAAAAGAAAAAAGAAAGTATATCTAAATGCCATTTCCAACCCTCTGTATGATTTAATTTCTATATTTATCCTTTTCTGGAGTGATTTGAGGTCATTTATTTCTATCAACCTAAAAGACATGAGTCTCTGTTTTGTTGGGTCTATAATCCACTGTGCTGAACAATCAGTTCTCTTTGATGATTGAACTGCTGTTTTTATTTATTTTTTTTATTTCATTTTCTTTTATACATTCAATCACACTATTATTTGGCTTACAAAATGGTATTTCGTTTGAACATTTCTCCCTAGTACAGTTGACGGTTTTGTACCATTGCTTTTTTCCTCTCTGGAACTTTTTTTTCCTCTCTCTCGGAAAATCTTATCATCTTTCAAACCTCTAATTTTTTATTGTTTGTTTGTCGTTTTCTTTTACCAAAATACTGAAAAATTCCTTCAACTTTTAAATCACCTGCTTTTTTTTCTGTTCTGTATTTTTACATTTCTCAGAAACAAATTTTTTCTTCTTGAATTTTTAAAAACATGTTCTTGATCTTATTTAGTGTTTGCAGCATGTTTTCCTATCTTCACCAGATTTCTGGGAGTGAGTGACAATGAAGTGGGGAGCCTTAGATGAGGTCTTAGCATCCAGTGTATATTGGTTACCTTAACTCCTTTGTTCTTGATAAAGTTAGCCACATGATCATGGCCTGCTGTGGCCTACCTCAGAGAACCTTTGCATTTGCCTCTTCATAGGGTGGGAGAGGGTTAGTGAACCTTTAGCTCAGAGGCAGTGACCAATTAACTTTGAGTCTCTTCTTTACCAGACTTTCAACCAATCGTCTGTACTTTCACCATTAGCTTCAGTTCTCCTGCCAGAGGAAATTCTTCTTAACCCCCAAGGTTCTGGGTAAATATTCAGTGAAAATCTGGTTAGATTACTACTTCTCAGGATTCAGTTTCTGAGGTCAGATATCACCACTGGTCCATGTATGCCTAAGTTTCCAAAGTGTTTTTATCATGATATGTTTGCCATCCCTCCTATGTAGGCTATAACTTCAGAAAGCTCTCTTTACTTTAATTTCAGTTGGCTTATGAGTGTGTGTGAAAATAGATGATTATGTTCAATCAGTCATCTTAACACAGAAATCTTCAGATGTTCTATTTTATGGATTATATTTGTATAATTCAATAACACCAAACATGCAGCCAGCAAATATAATTTTTGGAAGAAGCAAATATTTTGAAAATTCTAGTAGATGTTCAACTCACGGTGTAATAACATGTACTAAAAATGCCAAGCATTTAGCAGCCCCATAGAGTTAAAATGGCACATTTCATGAAGATGTGTAATGACACTATGCACATTACATCAAATAGGGATTTAGGGTGGCAAGGTTTCTCACACTCAGCACTACAGTCACTGAGCTGGGCAATGCTTTTTTGCGTTGTCTTCCTGTGTACTGTAAGATGTTTAACAGCATTCTGGTCTCCTCCAACCCCTCAGAATGCCAGTAGTACTTTTAAATGGAGATAGTCAAAACTGTGTCTCCTGAGGGGGAAAATTGCACCTGGTTGAAACCTACTGTGGTATGATATAATGCAGGACTTGTAAAAATCTTTTCTGTGAAGGGCCAGAAGTAAATATTTTCAACTTTATGGGTGATATAATCTCCTGGTGTCTCAGTTCTACAGTGGCACTGTGGCAGCAGCCATAGACAATATGTTAATAAATGTCCACAACTGTGTTCTAATAAAACTTTATTTACAAAACATGCAGCAGAGCAGATATTGTCCACGGGTTGTAGTTTTTCAACCCTGGTATTATTCAAAGATCAGGGATTTGGAAGAAAGTTGAGATTAAGCCACTTAAAAGCTGTGTGAGCTCAGGTAAACTTAACAAAAATACTGATTTCTGTTCACAGGGTTGTGGTAGGGATCAACTTTCCCTTAAATAGGAAAGTTTCTATCATAATGTATAAAAAGATACCATTTACTTTTTCTGGTTCTTGTTAAAAGATTCAGAACTAAAGCAGTATTAACGCCTGTCAGAAACCACTTGTGTTATCATCATATAAGCCTTTCTCCTTCACCAGATGGTGAGGTTCTGAAAGTGAGCAAATGAGTCGTAGTCATCTTTCTACATCTTAGGTCCACTTGGTGCCTGACGTGGTGTTGGTGTTTATTAAATGTTGGGTGAAGGAACAAATAACTCAGTATATTCTACTTCATTCACTGCAATTTTATCTTATGTTCATATCGGAATGAGTTCTTAAAAGGAAACACATTTTGATAAAAGACTTATTGTTTGAACAAAATCTTTGTTTCTGACACTAATAGAAATGTTTTTGCTTGACAATTTTTAGATCAAATGGTTTCACAAATACTTGTAAGAAACATTTTGTACCTTGCTATGGCCTCCAAAAGAGCTATAATGAAGCATTTTTCTATTAAGTACATCCTATTAGTATCACAAAAACATAATGATATAATTCTTATAACAATAGAATAGATAATTTTTAGCCTATTAGAACAAATTACATACTTTTTATTGTTACTACAAAAATTACAAAAACTGACCCTACTTTCAGGATCTAGCAATCTGCTGCAAGTATTTATAGCAGTTAAAACATTTTTTTTCTGATAAAATATATATAACCAAATAGATACTAATTCTTCAGAAGAACTGAGATTTTGAAGGAGACTTAATATTCCTCTTCCTGCAGGCAAACTAAATGAGAACAAAAAAATAATAGAATTGTATCAAAGGCTAGAATACTTTGGGATTCCAGGGCATTACTGGATATTAATTTTTATATATCCCATTATGGCCAGTGAAGGTGTGGAATGTGAAGAACTTCAGATATTGTCAAGCCATAAAAGAAGTATGACTTTACCCTGAAATGACTTTGGAGAACCATTCTGGGGAGACCGTGCTGGTGCTAGAGAGTATTAAGGAAGTTGTGCACTGTCTCAGGAATAAAAGAAGCATGTTGAATGCAGGACAAAACCAAACAAAAAAAAATTTTTTTTCAGAGAGGTTTTTGTTATAGGGCTCGTGCGCTCACCAGACAGAGAGAGAGAGACATAGAGACAGAAAGCGAGAAATCACCCCCCAGGGGGGATGGTTACACCGCAATCCCTTCTCCTCCATTCTCTCGGGATCTTGGGCATGCATGCACACACGCCCAGCGTGAGTTTTAAGCCACCGGGTACGGGACGTGAACCGCGGTCCACTACGTGGGAGTCCAGCGACATAGCCATTACGCTAACTGCTGGTTCCCACCAAACAAAATTTTAAAATACCATAATGCTGCTAAATTCCTAAAAGTGCAAACAAGTTTTGTTATTGCTTTCTTTGCTCACTGCTTTTCTAAAATCTGAAGAAAAGTAAAAGAGTAAGCAACACTAAGTATGAGAAATGAAACACGTAAAAATACCAAATTCATAGCAGAGCAACTGCATTGTAGAGAGGATATAAATCCAGGTTAAAGGATGGGTAAGCTAGGCAAGTGCTTGAAGCTGCAATATTCTAGGCACACTAAATTGTTATTGGAAAAACATCAGAACTCTGGTGCCGTATTTTCCCATGATAATTTATACAGAGGTAGTGGTATGACCCATTGAAAATATGTTTCCCTTTTTTCTTCTTTCCTTTCTGCCTTCCTTCTTTTTCTTTTTTTGTCTTTTATGGCAAGAGTGCCTGAACATCTTTGGGGGCTGGAGTAGGCAGTTTGACTCCTTTGGTAGGAGTTGTTCAATGAAAAGGCTTTGTGATCCTAATGCCGGAGACCATCAAGTATTTCTTACTAGCATAAGAGGAAGGACAGCTGAATTAATGCCTTTTGTTTGGAGCAGGTGGAGTCTGCCAAAAGAAGCAAATGTGTATACCTATGGAGCTGTGTGAAATAGGTGACAGACCCAGGAAAAAAATGTGTAACACTGGATTCTGAGGGCTTTGGAGAAAAAGGCAGGGCAAAGCATACTTTCTGGCATTTCTGCTTTACTTATTGAAGACCAACACTTTTCCCATACTTCCAAGGACAAGCTCAGCATTAGATTAACAATCTCTTGTGATCTTGCCAATATTAAATCGTATGTTATAAGGGAATTTTCCCATAGCAAGAAACTTTCCCCATTGCTACAATATCTGCTTTCTTTGGTATGGTAGCAGTATTCAGTTTTCAAGCAAGAACCCTAAGAGAGTAGAAGATCATATATAGAATCCTCAGGATGCTGGATTGAGGAAGACAAAATTTAAAATATGATAGGGAAGAGTTTATTGCTGTGGTAAATAATTGCTATTATTTACCAAATAATAATCAACATGTTAATGAGAGTGACATCAGCCTTCTTAAGAAGTACAAAGGGGGCTGTCTTCTGCATGTCAGCAGTCATGGAAGGAGATGCTGTTGATATAATTGGGTTCCCTAAAAGCAATGCAGAAGACAGGATTCGACAACAGATGCCAACTTATGTGCTAGTTGGCAGAAGTGGATGTATTTATCATAAAGATGAGGAAGGTCCAAGTGGAATAAAGAAGTCTGACTTAAAAAGAGATATGAATACAGTGAATAGAACATGGTGTTCCTTGAGGTGTAGTCAGTAATGATACTTCTCAGCCTATACAAGAAAAGAAAATAAGGATGGATGATCCGTATACAGAAGGCAATTACTCCAATAAAAATTCACCATTTAGGACAGTCAGTGGCATGGTTGTTAAGGCAGTGAATCCCACAAGGCCAACTGCTGTGATTTGAGTCCTGGATCTGATGACTTGAAAAACATGCCAAGTGTATGCGCATGTATGTGCCCAAAATCCAGAGAAAAGAAGGAAGGAGAAGAAATTACAGTGTGGTCATCACCTCTTCTGGTTAACACACATGTCTGATAACCAACCAAAAAAAAAATCTTTTGGCTTATTTTCCAACTCCAAGCCCACTGAAAAGAGGAAGATATTGGAGCCACAAAAAGAAGAACCCCATGACACTCCCGTCAGTATGCTCAATAATTACTCTAAGGCTTCCTTAAAAGGCACTTACAATGATTTGCTCAAATCCTCATGCAATGAATATAGAGGGACATTAAGACTTTTTAAGGACTTTGGACGTGGTCTGATCTGAATTGACAGGACAGGGCAAGGACATATGCGAAACAAGTAACGAAGGGATTTTTGGCTCAGGTTTTCTATATCATAGGTCAGGTCACTTACTTGTAGTCTCTGAATGGATAACGAACGTGGATGTACTTGGCACTTTGAAGAAGCCCCACATTGGTATCTTACCATGCGACCTCACCAATCGACCAAGAGACATAAAAAGCTGCCAGCTCTGAGTGAGGCTTAGAGCATTCATGACAAGTCTTCACAGCATTCCTAGGCTATGACTAAAGTACACTATCCAGAAGATCCTGTGGTATTAAAGGTATATGCAGTGGAAAAGGGCATTGTTGACCAAAGGCCAGAGAAGGAGCAACTGGGAATAAGAGCCATGGGGAAGAGCCATTTTTTGAAGAAACCAACCAGCTACTTGGTAGGAATTCCCTAAGCTTGAATCCCTTCCACCCTTGAATTGGCTTATATATATATTTATTTGTTTATTTATTATGTTTTAGTTTATATTTAATTACTGTACATCTTCACTGTGTAAA
The DNA here is from genome assembly GCF_000334495.1 of Tupaia belangeri chinensis. NCBI lineage: Eukaryota > Metazoa > Chordata > Mammalia > Scandentia > Tupaiidae > Tupaia > Tupaia belangeri. The sequence goes on from NW_006160091.1 coordinate 102,883, forward strand.
ACATGCTTTTTCCAAGCATGAATATATATTAGATATGTCATAGTAATTAAGTGATAGTTAAGAGCATATAGTTAAGTCAAAGACATTACCACATTCTACTGTTATATATTTTACTAGAAATAGACTGATATTTTGTGTTTTTGCTTCTCCTGCTGACAGAGGATCAAACAGAATAATTAATCTTAGACAGTTTGATTAATATTATCGATCAGATCAAGGAACTCTCTTAATGGTAGAGGAGATGTGGCAGTAGGCACATGCCCATGGAATCCATGGGTCTTATCATAAAATATAGAAACTAATGGCCTAATAGAGTGAATGAATGCCCCTTTGAAGCTCAAACTAAAGTACCAGATTAGAGATGATACCCTTCAGGGAAAGAAAACCCTCTTCTAGAAGGAGACTGAATCAAACATTATTTTAAAAATATTTGTTGGGACCAACAGCGTAATGGCTATGTCGCTGGACTGCCATGTAGTCGACCGCGGTTCATGTCCCAGACCCGGTGGCTTAAAACTCATGCTGGGCGCATGCGCGTAAGTGCCCAAGATCCTGAGAGGAGAACGGAGGAGAAGGGGTTGCAGTGTGGCCATCCCCCCTGAGGGGTGATTTCTCCCTTTCGGTCTCTCTGTCTGTCTGGTGAGCACATGCGTCCTATAGCAAAAACCTCTCATGGTTGCATCAAAATAATCTATGAGTTTTGAAAGATAATATATATTTCTATTATGATAAATTGAAATATCTTCATCCAATCTATTTCCCATGATTTTCTCCAGTTAAAACTGACATACGAAGACAAACAACCTTTTATCTATATTAGATAACAGCATTTAGAGATTAACTTCAAATACCCCCAAATAACAAATGGTGTCTGTGTCCCACAAATATCTTATCTCTCCATTTTCCCCCTAATTTCCATTCCTGCAATCTTCCCCTCCCACACTCTCCTTCCACTTTGGCTCTAGTTCCCATAACAATTTTTAATGCTTTTATGTCCTCCAGTCTTTCAGTCTCTACCATAGGGTGTGGACAGTCTATCCATGTTAAGTGGAGACGTACAATGTCTCTCTTTCATAGCCTGACTTACTTCACTCACCAACAAGTCTTCCATATTTGTTCACTTTCTACTGAATTACAGGGTCATTCATCTGTTTGTGGACATTTGGGTTGGTTCCATGTCTTAGCAATTATGAATAGTGCTGCAATAAATATAGTTGTGGAAGTGTTTTTGTGACTGAATGTTCTACTGTCCTTTGGATAGATACCCAGGAGTGGAACTGCTGGATCATATGGTAGTTCTATTTGAAGGTCTTTGAGGAACCTCCATATTGTTCTCCACCATGGCTGGACTAATTTAAATTCCCACCAAAAATGTAGGAGTGTTCCTCTTTCACCACATTCCTACCAGCACTTACCTTTTATTTTATTATTATTATTTTTTAATCTTCACCATTTTGACTGGGGTTAGGTAGTATCTCATTGTGATTTTGATCTGCATTTCCCTTATGATGAAGGATGTTGAGCATTTTTTCATATGCTTTTTGGCTGTTCATATGTCTTGCTTAGAGAGTTGTTTATTCAGCTCATTTTCCTGTCTTTTTATTGGGTTAATCGTATTTTTCTGGCTAAGCCATTTGAGCTCTCTGTGTATTCTGGTTATCAGTCCCTTATCTGAGGCACAGTTAACAAAAATTTTCTCTGATTCCGAGGGTTGTTGATTCACACTCATTTTTGCTGTGCAGAAATTTCTTAATCTGATGTAATCCTACTTGTCTATTTTGGAAATTATTGCCTGTGCTTTGGGGGTCTTGCTTAAGAAGTCTTTGCCTAACTCAATGTCTCTCACAGTTTCCACAGTATTTTCCACCAGTAGTTTTATAGTTTGCGGTCTTAGGTTTAGATCTTTGATCCACTTAAAGTAGATTTTTGTCAGTAGTGAGAGATAAGGGTTCAGATTCATCTTTCTGCAGGTGGATACCCAGTTTGTCCAGCACCATTTGCTAAAGAGGTTTTCCTTTTCCCACTGGATTGACTGGTACCCTTTGTGAAAGACAAGTTGGCTATATGTTTTGGGGTTTATTTCTGAGGTCTCTACTCTGTTCCATTGATCCTCATGTCTGTTTTTTTTTGTCAATACCATGCTGTTTTGATTATCACTATATATCTTTACAACACAGAAAATGAATTTCCTAGCATAAATACACTGCATATTAGTTTAGTCAAGGATATTACTTTTATATGATGCTGTGCCTTAGAGTTGAGGAACACTTGGATCAAGATCAGAGAATGAAGGAGTGGTGCTGCTATCACCACACCTAGCGATCCCTTGAGGAAATTTTTGCTCCCATAACTAGCCTCTGTAGGTTTGGAAAATCCTGAGTCATCAAGAGGGAGCATTTCAACCAGGGGACATAGTGACTGTTCCATTAAACTTTACATCTTAGCAGCCAACCATTTTGAGATACTCATAGCAAGAGACCAACAGGCAAGGAACAGAGTTACCATCCTGGCAATGATAATTGACTTTGGTCATTCAAACAAAGTAAGACTAGTGTTACACAATGAGGGTAGGTAAGGATCTTGATCCCAGATGATTCACTAGAGCAAGTCTGGACACACCCTTCCTCATTTTGATAGTACTTGAAAAATGCCCCAGTGTGAGGAGGGCATCCTAACCAGTATATCACGCCCTTCAAGGGTGATATTCTTGGCTACCAAATAAGTTACCAAGACCAAATGAGGTACTAATGAAAGATGAGAGGAATCTAGGATGGGTAGTAAAGGATGAGAAGAAAAGTACCAGGTACAGTTTAAAAATCAGCTGCAGTGGTGGAGGCTGTAATTTGTTCTGGCGGCCTTCCTATAAGATGCTCTAGGAAAGTGACCTACCAAAATCTGGGAGAAGCCATTTTCAGATGAGATGAGTTCACTAGAAGATACTAGTGGGGGGAACAGCTGATGGTGCAGTAGTATATTGTGATGCTCTGTGGGCTGTCCACATGAGAAAGTTCCAATTTCATGTTCAGAGACTTCCCCAAGCATCCTTGGCATACGAGACTCATGATCCAAGGCTAGCTGAATCCAGGAGTGGATTGCAGCATTAAGCATCTATTAAGGAGTTCTCTCTCTCCCTCTCCCTTTTGCTCTCTCCTCTCGTGGAAGAAATAAATAAGCTTTGAAAAAAAATGAGGCAAATACAAAAAAAAATGTAGAGGATGTTCATTCCATCATTTTGATTCTTCTTTAGGACCCTGGGGTCACTCTCCAGTTGTCAGACATGTTAGTTACTGATAACTCCCAGCTGAGTCATTCCACACGAATTGTGTTCTTTCTTGAGGGAGTTATTTTATCTAAGGCTGAACTGCTCTAGATGGCAGCTCGCATCCATCAGCTGGTTGATGTTGGAGTACAAAGTCCTGGATCTTGGCTTAGGTGGACTAATTCTAAAGAGCTATTCTATCTCCTGAGTTCCTCATATGATTGGCTGAGGTCTTTGCTGCAACCAGCTCATAGTTACTCTTTTCCTGCGCTTCCCTCACCACTTGCCAATGTTATTCCTGGGCATATTCCCCAGTAAACTTGTGTGCAAATCTCAGAGTCTGTTTCCCAGGAAACCCAGCCTATGGCAGCTAATAAAAAAAATGTTCACATGTATTTGGAAGAAGCCCTTGGAAGGGTATTTGTACCACCCTAAGTAAGTGTGAGTGACTAATACTGTCCAGTTATGGGTGAAGGAAAAACTGTGAAATGAAACACAATTCCAAATAAAGTTTAAATGATCTGTTAATCTCAGCAAATCCTTCATTTAATCATGAAGGAAGGAGAATATAATTTTTAAGAATGAAAAACTAGCTCTCCTGCCTCTAAATAAAAGTTAGTAGCTATTAAAGACTATTGAATTGGAAGAACACAACATTGTGAGCCTGTCTGAGTCACCCACATGTCTGACTTCAGCCTTTAGAATAATTTATGAACCAGGAGTAAACTGTAGAAGAGGAAGAACCAATGGCTTCTGAAGATTAATGTGCTGTCCCAAAGTAGCCAGAGCTTAGCCTTCTCCTGTCCCCTTTCCCAAAACACGTGGGATTTCCCTGTAGGTAATTGCTCCTCTACCACTGGCTGTTCCTTCCAGGAAGAAGACGCATTCCCAGTACCTGCCATCCAGTGTTTCTCCCACCTATAGGTGGATGATCTTTTTTCCTACCTACTTGCTGGTGGGCAAAGTTAAAGACATTACCATGTACAACTGATATATGTTTTGATAGAAATAGACTGACTTTTTTTGTGTGTATGGGCTTGCCTCTCTTGCTTACAGGGTTTCAACCAGAATGACTGAGGAACAGACAGTTTGGTTAATAATATTCATCAGACCAAGGGACCCTCTTTATAATGTAGAAGATGTGGCAGCAAGCTCATGGCCTAACCTTGACCAAACTGAATGCCTTTTGGGGTTCTGAACCTGAAGTCTGGCAGGAGGAAATGGGGAGGGTAGGAGTTCAGATTACTCAGTGTGAAAAAGACAGTGGTGTCAGAGAAGACCATCCCCAAGTTATGTCATGTGGTCATCCTTATCATCTACTCATCTTCCATTATAATCCCTTTCCTTGTGCCCTGCTGAAAGTACCCCAAAATCTGTGTGAGAGCAGAAAAGTCGGTCCTTAGAATATGTGGCTCATGATGTAATCCGGGTCAAAGAGCAGCATGTGCATATCAGAAGGTGATTCTTCTCTATGCTCACAGATGTGGATTCCCCATTTTCAAAGCCTTAAAATAATTGACACTAAAATTGTTCTGTATGTATTGAATCTGGGGTGTAGGAGGAACTGATGACATAGACTCCTTCCAGAACACTAAGGAACTCAGAAGTCTAAGGAGATGGAGCCTAACTGCTCTCCAGACTTGGGCATTCTCTAGACATAGAATACCTCCCTGATGACAGCTTGTTTACTTATCATTTGTCTCTCTCATATAAGAGTGTAAAATATGCAAAAATGCTTTCGACTTCTTTTTCTATAATTGTTTGTAAACTAGATAAATGGTTGAGGCCAGCAGATGGTGTCGTGGTTACATCGCTGGACTTTCACATGGCCTACTGCAGTTTGAGTCCCAGACCCTGTGACTCGAAAATCACGCTGGGCACATGTGTGTGCATGCCCAAGATCACAGGAGGAGAAGAAGGGATTGCAGTGTGGCTATCCCCCTGGGGGGTGATTTCTCACTTTCCTTTTCACTGTCTCTGTCTCTCTCTGGTGACTACATGCACCCTAAGGCAAAAAACTCTAGAAAATAAAAGGAGATAAATGCTAATATTCTGTATTTTATTTTCTGTTTGTAGATGCTCAAGTGTGTTTAAAATATTTTCTACATTTGAGTATCTAATACTCAGCAGTAATGCACATAGCAAAGCCTGCATCTTTATCACATAAAAAAAATCACTGGAAGAGTCTAATTCTTATTTTTATTTATTTATTTTTTTTGGAGAGGTTTTGCTATAGGTCATGTGCGTTCGCCAGAAAGACAGAGAGAGACAGAAAGACAGAAAGCAAGAAATCACTCCCCAGGGGGGATAGCCATGCCGCAATCCCTTCTCCTACATTCTCTTCGAGGGATCTTGGGCATGCACACATATGCGCCCAGCATGAGTTTAAGCCACTGGGTCCAGGGCTTGAACCACGGTCGACTACATGGGAGTTCAGCAACATAGCCATTATGCTAACTGCTGGTCCTGAGTATAATTCCTCAAGAAGCAGCCAAGGGCGGAGAGGGGGCAGAGTGTGGGAGAAATATGTTCCAGACTATGCTTTCATGCACAAATGGGAGTGAAAGTAAAGCTCTCTATCTTAGAATCAGCTAGCACAGTTCTGCCTTGCTCTCTTCATCACCTGCTTTCCAGTTCCATGGCTGAGCAAATAGGGTTTGTAGTGATTTTAATATGGGATATGCAGAATCAGGTAAGTTTTAAGTTCAGTGATGACATCTGGCCTCAGGGACCTGAGATCATTATTGTCAAAAGACCTCCTTCTCTTTTTGGTTTGTGTACTTACCATTCGTCCTAGGTAAGATGGGTATAAATGTAGTAAACTGGGATCTGGGTAGTTCCTCATAGACATCACTTCCTGTGAGCATGAGAGATACTGTGCGGAAGGTGCTTTGAACTTTCTGAATAGCAGGGCAACCATGAACTCACAGGACCTCTGCTAAGATTTTACAGTTTTGTTTGTCAGAGGGTGCGAGTATTTGCCAGAGAGAGACAGTGAGTACAAAAGGTGAGAAAGCACCTGCGATGAGAAATGGTCCTGCTGTGCTCCCTTCTTCATTTCTCCCTTCCTGATTTCGGGCATGCATGCACATGTGCTTGGTGTGTTTTTCAAACTGCCTGGTCTGGGACTCGAACCACACAGACAGTCACATGGGATCCAGCCACCTTAACCACTACACCATCAACTGGCCCCAAAGATGATTTTTAAAAATTGATATTAATAGGATAGTTTTGGCACAGCCTCTGTGGTACAGACAGTAACACTGGAGAGCAGAGTTAGAAGCCTTGGTTTAAGTGTCAACCTTGGTTTGAGTCCCCAGTCCAGTCAACTTGAAAACATACTGGGTGCCTATGCAAGTACCAAGGATCCTAGCAGGCTAGTGGACTAGAGGAAGGGGACTATGGCATTACTGAGCCCATTTAAGGGTATTGCTCTCTCTCTCTCTCTCATGAGTATGCACATTGTCTGTAATGTATTTTTTCTAAAAAGATAATTTTGCCTTCTTGAGGGTAGCTTATTTGGTTGGATGACTGAGATTCTATATCTATCACAATTTAGTTTTGACATGAGGTGCTCTATTTACTCTGTTTTCCTGATTTTTTCCGATCCCTAACTGAAGTGTAGTTACACACACCTACAGGTGGGAACACAGTACTTGCAGCCTTCCATAGGGAAACAGGAATGCAGCATATAAAGCATTTCCAAAGCTTTTTCCTCTTTACCCTCGAGAAAAAAAGTTAAATCTTCATAAGATCATTTTTAGATAGAGTGCAGAATAGTTATAACCAGATGTATTGTAAGATGAGAGAGAGAGAGTGATTGAGAGAGAGAGAGAGAGAGATTAGGTTTTCCTGTTCTTCATGAAATTAATTAACCTAGCCAAGTGAGCTAGTCTAGGTAGTTTATCAGAATACTCCTTTAGAAATGAAATATGACCAATTCAATTTATAAACTGGATAGAAGTGGGCTTTCTAGAATCATGCTGCTAAGGTAGGATGTTGAGTCCCACATTGTAACTCACCACCTTCTTCCTCTTCCAGGTAGTTTTTTGGGTTTGCTTTTCAAGATTCTTGGGTACTGCAGAACCCTAGATACTCTAATATTCTCTGATTTCTTGAAATTTGTCTCTTACATTATCCTATTTGTCATCCTAATAACTTCATTCTGTGGGAAGTTTAGACAGAGGAAGTCTTTTGGAAGGTGTAACTTAAAAATTCTTGATCCAATGCTTTTCTGTCTCATTAGGCCCTGTTAGATATTCCTCCTCCCATTGTAGTTTGTCATTTCCATATTGGAATCACTTCTTTGGGTTAAGCCACTATAAGTACTATGAAACCCTATTAGAAAAACATAAAAACATAAACTTTTTTTCTAGAAGAATCTCCTTTTTCCAATTGAATCTATCATTAACTTTTTTTTAAGAGAGATTTTTGCTGTAATGTGCATGTGCTCACTGGAGACAGAGAGACACGTGGAGAGAACATCAGAAATCACCCTCAGGGGGGATTGCCACACCACAATCCTTTTTCCTTCATTCTCCTCTCTGGATTTTGGGAATCACTACACACCTGTGAGGTGTTAATTTCAAGCGGCAGAGTTGTGAATTACAAGCTGCCCAGTTTGGGACTTGAAATTCAGTTGACCATGTGGGAGTCCAGCACCTTAACCACTATGCCACTTGCCAGCCCCTGTCATTAAATTTTAATTGAAGACTTTTCCATGGTAATACAGAGCTGAGATACACCAGCTCTACCAACAAAGCTGAGTGCAGATGAGATGCCCTTTGATTATAATTCTGTAAGGTCAGACACTGGACAGAGAGATGATGTGGGAAGAGGTAGGAAGAGACAGTTTACATAGGAGATTCTGTCCAAGGCAGCAGCTTCTGTGGCTACAATAGGTTATTCTGTGTAATTCAGTGGCAAAGGAAGGACTGGAGATTTCTAACATGCAAGGCAATACCACAAAGAAACAAAGATGGTGATCGCATAGATGAGGTTTTAACTGTGTCATGATTTGGTACAGGACTGGTTGACTGTCCTTTACAAGTGCTGAATGGAATTAATAGACATTAGTGAACAAATTTGTTGCTGATGCCTGAATAGTATGGTATTGTGTGTGTAATGTGGGCAAACATGAATGAGAAGAAGTTTGCCTAAAAATGCAGAAGGAATTTGAATGGCATGCCAGATAGTTAATCAAAAATTTCAAACCACAGATTTATTAGATTTAGGGTAAGGGTACTTCTTTTGTATCCTGTTTTAACATTGTATCTTTTTTCTCAAAAACAGTTATCAAATTTGTTTCCTTGTGTCTGTCTTTATTGATTACAAATGTTCCCAAATGTCAAGACCATGGAAAATGGCAACAAACTATCAATTCCTCATGTTAACAAGCACCACATTTACTCAAAAAGATCCAGAAGAATAGGGAAAAAGGAATCACCACACAGATGATTTAAATCATATAGTTTATAAAGATACAGCGAAACAGGTTTTGGTTAGGGTGCAAGCTGCTTGGATTTGAATTTAATTTAAAGATGGACAGTTTTTCTACGGGGTAGGCATTCTGTCTTCCTGAAGCCAGAATAGATTCCCTCCAGATGCTTCATGTTTTTGCCCTGAGAGCAAACATTGCATGGGAACAGAGCTGAGGGAGCTGAACAAAGCAACCTTATAAATTCTAAATTTGGGTGATTGCATCATTGAAGTCCTAAACATACTAAGAGTCAAATCCTGCTTTTATTTTTATTGAACATTTGCAACTAATTCCCACTGATCAAAGACAATTTAGTCTCGTTCTTTTTTTTTTTTTTCTTCTATTTTTCTCTTTGGCAAATAAATACGATGCTGGAAGGATGACATGGGAATCACTCTTCTTTCCAACAGCCACACAATCCGCTGTTGCAAGGGAAAAGTGAAATGGGGGAAAGCAGTGCATTTCGGGAATTCATTAAGTGGCTGAATTCATTAAATGCTGCAAGGAGATAATTTAGACCTTTTTTGTTAACACAATAATTTGCAACTGTGTAATTATCAGGGTTTGCTTTAGTCTGGGACAAAATCTGATATTTATACTTAAATGAAAATTATCTACCACTTACACTGACAAAAATATGAGCTGCTTAGTTGTGGTTATTGGTGAGATGTGCGGGTATAGAATCCCTCCTTTCCTTTTTCCTAATTAGATTTTGCAGTCTGGGGATAGGCAGAGCAATGTGATGTGACCAGGGAGAAGACGGTGCCCATTTTAGTCATGCCACTTCAGTAAGAGTTCAACCTGGAGACTGCAGCAAAGAAGCTCAGATCTTATTCTTGGTTATCTCAGTATTTTATTTCTTTAGCCATTAAATAATGAAGACACTGTCCTTATAGCAAGTCCAGGGCAAGTCCACATATTTTGTGAATTTATGTAATTTGGGAGGCCATTAAAAAAAAGAATACAAATATTATTCATTCTTTTTTTTTGCCTTATGATTTAAAAATGTGAATTTTTTTTAGGATTAGTTGACCAGACTCAGTTTAGATGATTTTTGTTGGCAACATCCAAAATCCTAATCAGGAGGCAGTCACACGTGTGCCTTCTCTCTGTCAGGCCTCCTGATCAGAGTGTTGACCTTGGCCGCATCGGTGTCATAAAGCTGCTTCACAGCCTGTTTGGTCTGGTGCTTGTTGGCCTTGACATCCACAATGCACACTGTGTGTTCTTGTCTTCTATCTTCTTTGTGGCAAACTCAGTGGCCAGGGGGAACTTGAGGATGGCCTAGTGGTCAAGCTTGTTTCTCCTGTGAATGGAGTCTTCTTTCTCACAAGTTAATCTCTGTGATTTTGTATTTAGGAATGTGATCTGTCCTGATTGAGACTTACATATTCCTTTTGTGGGACCATTATGAGCCACCTACTTTTCCCCAAAACAGGACATTTCTAAAGACAATTAAGCAGCGCGGCCTTTGAGGTGAAGATTTACATAAAGGGAGCAGCTCTGGTTCCTTCGAAGTTTCCCAGCCTGGTAATCAAATGAAACTCACTCCCATTCCTGCGACTGTACTTAGAAGCTTGGAAACAATAACTGTGCTGGGGCAGGCTTGGAATACATTGAAATAGGCCTGTCAAGTGTCAGTTTATACAGGAGGCGATGGAGTATGCGCTGACATCATGTAATCAAAAGGGAAAAATTACACTGTGTGTCTTGCCTGGGAAAAATAGACTGCAACTCAGCTAGCTGTATTTCATGCTCCCTGAGCAGAGCTGCAATTCCTTCCTTTATTTACTCATGGAGCACCTATTTAACTATATGGTGGTGGTTTACAAATAAAGTGTGGGGCTGTTTTGTGAGTTTTTAAAGACATTGACTCTGATGGATCAGATAAAATCCAGCCCATCTCAGCAGGTACTAACTTGTTTAAGAAAACCAGCTGTCAACAGGAAAGAAATGCAGAAAGCTCACCAAGTTCATCATTCCTCTAGCAGGGCCTGAGAAATTTACTGCTTGGATTTTTAGTGAAACGCTGGGCAAATGCAGAAAGTCAGCCACTTTCCATCAATTGGGAATCAATTATGAAACTGATGGGGGTGTTTGTTTTCTAAATTACCCAAACAGATCGAGATGCATGGAATAGCAGAAACCTTAAAGCCTTTAGTCAAGAAGTACAAAATGCAGGGGTAAGGGGGCAGATGTCTGATGAGCAGTCCTGAAGGGCTGAGGAAAGTCGGGAAAGTCTCTGTAGGCTACAGGCCTATCTGTCTCCCTTCCCTAGCTTACTTCCTGAAGCGGCTCATTTTCCTCTGGCTGCCATTTAGTTGTATTGTTGTTTTGGTTTTTGTTGTTGTTGTTGTTTAACTTTTTTTTTTTTTTTCCATAGAGAAAGGCAGAAAGAGAGGGAAAGTGAGAAATCACACCCTCCCTCCCCCAGGTGAGAGAGTCATGCCACAGTCCCTCCTCTTCCTTCTGCTCTCAGGATTTTGGGTATGCTGGTTGAGAGAGTTTTTCAAGCTGGCTGTTCAAGACTTGGAACTGTGCAGCCAGTCATGTGGGATCCAGCACCTTATCAATATGCCACCTGCTGGCCTGCTATTTAAGTTTTTACCCTGGGGTGTTACCCGGCAGGGTCATAGGGAATGCTATTCTAGAAATTCCTCCTCTGTCTTTGCCCTGCCCATGAAATTTCAGCTTCTCCTCATAACTCCTTTTCTGGATTACTATTAATTTGATTATTATAAAATTCAGTATGAATTTTCAAATGCATGCTGTTTGTGATGATGCAGATATTGTTTCTAAATATCTTTTTCATGTCCCTTGGAATTCATAAGGCCCTTGTTCTTTAAGTTCCCAATATTTTCAGTCTGGCATTAGATGGTCTAAGTCAACGTTTTCCTGGAAGGAATTTTGAAAGCATATTCCTTTGGCCAGCACAATGGGGTCTTTTGGAATATTGATCTATTTTGTAAATTTGGGTTAATTGTGAAATATAATTTATTTTGATTTTTTCCTTTTTTTTTTTTTGTTTTGGTAGAGGAGGTTGGTTGGAAAAGATAGGTAAAGGAACTAAGAGAAATTTGACTCTGATGATTACTCTGTGAGTGAAAATTAATCCTTCTTCCAGCATGATATTTCCCAATGTGTTGGATATTTAGTAAATCAGGATGGTAGGTTTTATCTAGGAAGAAAACTAGACCCAAGTCACAGCCAAAGATGAGTAGCCAGATGTGGCACTTCCTGCAGTTCTCACAGATAATGACTTAGGTGAGAGTTTAACTAGGCCAAAGAGAAATAACAAGAAATGAGGTGGGGGTAAGATAGCGTAATGCTTACGTCACTGGACTCCTATGTAGTCAATCATGGTTTCAGTCCCAGACTCAGCAGCTTAAAACTCATGCTGGGCATGTGTGCATGTGTGCCCAAAATCCTGAGAGAAGAATGGAGGAGAAGGGACTGTGGCATAGTCATCCTCCCTGAGGGATGATTTCTTGCTTTCTGTCTCTCTGGCAATTACATGCACCCTATAGCAAAAAATCTCTCTTAAAAAAAAAAAAAGAAGAAGAAAAGTAATAAAGTATGTATATTATGAACCAAAAAGTTTGGATTAAAAATGTTAGGTAGTAATGCTTAATGGAAAAAAAATGATAGTGTGGCATTTAAGAGCACTTCATGTGGGGTCAGAGTGCTTGATTTGGAATCTAAATTGTACTGCCTTTGAGCTGCATAACGTCAGTAGTTAGTTTATTATGTAAGCCTTAGCTTCCTTCAGCGTGGAATGAGGATAGTATTACATATATCATCTAGGGACTGTTGCATACAGGCAATACATGTAAAATCTTAGCACAGTGGCTAGTGCGTAGCAAGAACTCAATGAAAGGTGCAGTTACTACTGCTACAACTATTATCACTACTACTGCTGCAGGGCTGCTCAGAGCCTTCAATGTTTCCACGAGTGTATGAGTTTATAGAAGAGCCCTGCATAATTCGATCTGTCCAGAGCCTATACACTAACCCTTTCTAAGTACACTATCTAGTTAGATTCAAGTTTTCTGATATACTGTTTTGGAGATATTGTGACAGACATAGTCCCAAGAGATCTGGGGTTATGTGAGGGGGTCTTTGAAATGTTCATGTAAACTATACATTATGAAAGAAAAAAAGTATAAATTTCAGTAACTTTTGCACCAAAAAAAAAATCCTTGTATTTTAATTCTATTTTTCCATAGGTTTTTGAAGTCCCCTCATATTTTTCAAAATATGATAGAGAAATCACTCAAACCCTTCACTTTATTAGCTCAACTCCAGTCCTTTCTGTAAGAGCCAGCCCTGATCATGCCAGCCAGTATTTGCGTTCTTTCTTTCAATTTTGTTGGCCCATGTCACCTGCACTGTATTGTTATTTAAACCTTTTGTCCTGATATCATCACTGTTTTGATGGATTTTGTTTTTGTCACTGCACTCGTCTTCTTTGACTTTGTTTTGTATAGTAAGTTTTGGCTTAACCACCTGTCATTCACTATTATTAGACCTTGTGCTGCCCTCCAGACCTATTAAGACTATAGGTTCAGTAAACATTTGAAGCCTTAAATAATATCTTGATTTCCTGTTCAGGTAAGTCTGAGGTTTATTCATCATTCACATCTCTAACTCCAAGAACTGCTGCTATTAGTAATTAATGCAGTTGCAATTTACCCGTCCTCTGATGTCTTTCCTAACCCGTAGGACAGTATACTCCACAATACCCTGGGACAGAGGACACTGTATTTCCCTTTTCATTATAGCTTTTCCCTTCAAAGTCATCATTTCATTCTGTTTCTTTGTCATACATTTTCTCTTGCTTTAAACAATTTTATTCTTTTCTTTATGTTATGTAATGAGGCTTAGATTTAAAACCATCTTATCAGCCAGTATTTGGTTATTGTACCAAAAATTGTGCCTATTAGTGTAGAACTGCTTACAAAAATATATATAATGCAGGTTGCTGAAGAGATTCAGATCATAGGCTCTGCAGTTAAGATAGCTGGCTTTAATTCCATCATAGACTAGCTTTGTGACATTGGACTAGTTATTTAACCTTTCACTGAAGTTTCCGCATGTATGAAGTGGACCATCCATTGGTATCAAATAAGAGAATGGAAATATATCTTTCATCAGAACATGGGGATGTCAGGACCAGCAGTTAGTGTAATGACTATGTTGCTGAGTAATGACTATGTCACTGAACTCCCATGTAGTTGACCACGGTTTGAGTCCCGGACCCGGTGGCTTAAACTTATGCTGGGTGCATGTGCGTGTGTACCCCTAATTCTGAGAGGAGAATGGAGGAGAAGGAATTGTGGCATGATCATTCCCCCTGAGGGGTGATTTCTTGCTTTCTATTTCTCTATCTCTCAGTCTTTCTGGCGAGTGCACGTGCACTATAAAAAAGGAATATGGGGATGTCAGGGAGGTCATGATGCATTTTTGTATAGAAACACATAGAAAAATACACCATGACTTTCCTGACAACCTAATACCTTGCACCCAATAAAGTGCATAGACATTGCCCATATTTAAGACAAATTTTCCAATTTCTTGAATATTGCTATCTGTAGAAGAGGCAAAGGACCCTTCTGAAGAAAAAAAGCCTTGAGCAGGAAGTTGAAGGATATATAAGGGGAAGTTTGGAAAGACAGATCCACTAGGGGAATAAAGAGAAATGAAGTTGGCACAATATATTGGAGCCAAATAGTAGAGGATTTTGAATCTCAAATTATGGAATTATGTAGGCAACAAGGAATCACTGAATGTTTCCACACAAAAGAGCAGTATGTCCAGTTTGTGTTTCAGGGAGCAAATTTTAGCAGTAGTAAGAAGGAAGGACTGAAGCAGAGAGACCAATTAATAGATTAAGTTCCATCATTCCTTTTTTTTTTCTACTTCAGTTTCTTTATACATAATAAGTTTTTATGCAACTTCCATTGATATTCGTTGTCGAGACTCTCCTTGGACTTTTAAATCTTTTTTCTATCAGACTAGCCCGATTTGGTTCACCTGACCCTTAGGACTATAATCAGAAACAGAATAGATGATACATTTTATGTTTTATTTATAAGCCTCAAGCCCAATCACTGCTGACTGCTACCATCATGTTTTAGAGGAGCGCTGTCTCTTCTCTCTTCCTGTTAGTACTATGTTCTCAGTTTAGTGCCCAATTCCAACAATGAGTGCTGTATTTATACTTCGAAAGGAAAAAAAAATAATGAAATTGATTTAGATCATTATCAACCTTCCGATTACAATAGGGGCATAACTTCTTCAGGGAAGCAGAGCTAAGCATCCTGTTCTAGAATTCTCTGAAACAATAACTCTATTTACACCAGATGCAGTTGCTCCATGCAAGCCTTCAATCCAGTTAGATGCACAGTCGTGTCTACTGATGACCTTTCAGCTCCTTGTCAGCACCTTCCTATTAAACTCTCTAACGGCTTAACATAGAGCACCAATACCTCTGGGTACCTCATTTTTTCAAAACAAACTAAACCATCAGATAAGACCTTGGGGACTTGGGCTTTATCTAATGCTACACACTCTTTTTAAAATTGATTCACTTTTCTGCCAGCCCAATATGTCCATAAAGCAGCCTAGCTGCTGTTACAAGAACAATTATTATTCTGCCTGAGGTGATTCGTATGGTCTCAAGGCCCTGCAAACATCCATTTATACTGAGATGGATTGGAGATAAAGCAGACAGGAGTTGGCACCTTAGGCAGACAACAATTGTCAGACATACCACTTTGTGACAGCTAGAGGACTGTCCCATGGCCTGATGGGAGAGCACACTTAAGAATTTCCCACACACTAGTATGCATGGGAATATGCTCAATTTTGTCCAAAGACAAGTATCACAAAGGTCCGAAAAGCTTTCAAATATGAGTTGTCCAAATTTTCAAACTGACAGACCTGAAATCTGTAAGCAAACAAGTCCCCATGGAAGCATCAAATTCATGATGTTGTACCTTTCCCTATAATCTAAAGCCAAGTTGCAATTAGATGTAATTCAAGATATACATAATTGCAACTCATTCAGGAAAGATTATTGTTCAAGAGGTTCAACATGAGAAAATGTGCATATTCCTTTACAGGTTTCATTAAAACAAAGTTGATTTAAATAAATACACATACCTATCTCATAGTGATTGATTTATTCAAAACAAAATATACTGTTGACACATACACACATATGTATGTGTATATATATATTTATATATATACCAATATATACTCATGCTTATATTAATCTCATTAATGATGTCATTATCTCAAAGTAGAAATATCATTTCAGTAGCCATTTTGTAATTTCTATGTAAAATTCCCATTCATGTGTGGCTTTATGAGATAAAATGTGTTTATAAGTCTGAACTAGATATATTTGTACTGAATAGTGACAGATTGGTTCTTGGTGACTCATGGAGACATCTCTGGTAAAGGTGAGAGACCCCTGAAATATCCTAACATATTTTCTACCAGAAAAATAAACAAATGTAATGTCTTCAAAAAGTTCTTGAAAAATGTATATTATGAAAAACTATAATGGATTTCAAACTGTTTATACCAAAATAACTTGCACTTTAATTACATTTTCCATGAAGTTTTTGAAGGCCACTTATATTAGCATTTGAAACCAGAACAGAGATATTTATATTTTTAAGGACAGACACAAGAAACATAAATCTTATCATAAAAATGAGCTGTAGAAAGGTTATACTCCATTTTCCCCCCATAGTTACTACTTTCACAGAGTATATACTACTTTCCAGAGTATCCATATGCAATAACATTAAAGACAAAAGTAGATATTGGTCAGTCAAAATGTTTATTTTGTTTATTAGTCAAGCTGATCACTGCAGAGAAATAAAAATGGTACTAAAGGTTTGAAATCAATTCTAATTTAGTCAGAATTATCAATCACATGTGGCTTTTATTTTCATATGCAAATCATCAACATGGGGAATTATTTTGCATCTAGGTGTTCAGATATCAAAGATGAGGGAAAATGATATCAAATTCCATTTTTGACTTTGATTTCAGTGAGTCATACAAATCTCTCTTTGTCAGAGAATCATAAGTAAATTCATCACAGATCAATGATTTCAGAGTGGCAAATATTCCCAGACCACTCAGTTCCTGGATTATCTGGAACCTAGACATGGACACTGAGGATCTACCTGGGATTTTGAGGGAGACCATGGACTTCCCACCACAGTGGAGAATAAACCAAATCAGTTCAGACTGATGTCTTCTTGAAAATTTTGAAGACCTTCTGTGGTGCTAGAGAATTGCTAGCCTACTCTGAGTATGAGAATGCTAGTGTGCAAGGAACCTTCTGTTGACTGAGTAAGGGCCATGAGAACCTACAGCCAAAGGTTACTGGTAAGTGTCCTGGAAAAATTTTAATGTTTGATTTATGTCAGTCTGAGCCTACACAACCTGCCCTCTACCCCCAGTATTGAAAACCAACTAAATTAGAATGTTGTTATTAGCAAGCAATAAAAGCTATTGTTTCTTTTTTCTAAACTACATTTTGGGTTTAAAGCATCTGCTGAGAATTAGATAGTGAACCTTTCTCTTGCCGTTGTCTTAATCAGTTCAGGCTTCTATAACAAGTTACTACTGACTGGATGGCTTAAAAAACATTTATTCCTCAAAGTTCTGGGAACTGGAAGTCTGCAATCAGGATGCCTGCATGGGTGTGTTCTTGGTGAAGACTGTCCTTTTGGCTTACAGATGGTCTTCTAATTTAATTCTTCTATTTTTTAAGAATTATTTTATTTAACTTTACTTGTTGATTGATTGATTGATTGATTTTTAATTTGACCAGAGAGAGACAGAGTGAGAGAGAGAGAGGGAAAGTGAAAAGGCAAGCCGCCAGGTCTGGAACTTGAACCGCAGATTCTAACTGAGGATTTGAACCATGGTCAGCCATGTGGGAGTACAACACCCTTAACCACCACACCACCTGCCGGTCCCTTGATTTAATTCTTACGTGATGAAGAGAGAAAGATTTCATGTCTCTTATCCCTTCTTAAGAGGAGGCATTGGGACCAGCAGATGGCATAATGATAATGTTGTTGGACTCCCACATAGTCAACCATGGTTCAAGTACTGGACCTGGCAGCTTAACTCACACTGGGAGCTGTGTGAGCTGTGTGTGTGTGTGTGTGTGTGTGTGTGTGCCCAGAATCCCAAGAAAGGCCCTACCTCTTAATACCATCACATTAGAGATCAGAATTTTAACATATTCATTTTGGAATGATACTAAAATATAGTTCATAATACCCATGACCCATGATCCAAGAACACTTTGTTTCTACATTTCTACAATTAAACTACTAATAGCAATGTACCATTATTAATTTAGAAATATAGATTTGACCATATAATTATTCTTCAGACCTTCAGTACCTCCTGACTGGATACTAAATCCACTCCCCAATCTGGCCCAGTTCTGCACATTTATGACCTTCTTTTGCTTGTTCTCACTTCTCTCTCTTTCTCCTTATATAGTCTATTCCCTAGCCAAGTCATGATTTTTGCTGCCCCAAACCTTGGCATCATTTCATGCTTTTGCTTGTTCTGTTCTCTCAGTCCTCTGTCATTGTCCATCTAGTGACTGACGTTCATCTTTTAGGGTTTATCACAAATGTCAGCTATTCCCATATCAACTTCCTCTGACTGAATGAAAACCTGTTAGGTTTTTTTTGGTTAGTACTTTATACTTGATAGTACTGTATACTTCTTCTATTACCACATTATACTTAGCAAGATGGTGAGGCTCGTTGTTTCCTGTATTAAACCTTGCATTTTCTGAAATCTGACTACCTATCCACGGGTGGAAGGAGATGTAGAATCTGAAAGGCCAGGGTATTTGATGAGTCATGAACATAATGACAGTAGTCGAAGCATAGAGCAGAACTAGAGCTAGTGGCTGAAGTCTATAAATAAAGAAAGTGATGAGGAGGTTCGTAGGTAATTACAATGACGAGAGGAATGGATAGTATATGTGCATGATGTGAACCCCAAGAAAGTAGTGGTTTTGCTAAGAGGAAGGGGGCAGTGCTGGGCTTCTTTGTGGGCAGACTTCAAAGCAGTACTTAGAGGACACTTGTGTTTTAATTAGGTAAAGAAGGAAAGAGAACTTTCTGAGAACATTTCTAGGAATGACAGAAAGTTTGAAAGGGAGGAAAAAGGAGAGGGAGTGGGTCATACTAATTCTATGAAGCAGGATGAGGATGGGACCAATGAGATTTGGATTTTTTTTTTTTTTAATTTTGCCATCGGGCACATATGGTTGCTAGAAAGAGACAGAGAGAGACAGAGAGAGGAAAAGTGAAAAATTACCCGTTGTGGGGAGATGGTCACACTGCAATTCCTTCTCCTCCATTCTCTTCCTGGAATTTCGGGCACATGACTGTCTTGATTTTCAAACCACTGGGTCTGAGACTTCAACTGTGATCAGCCATGTGGGAGTCCAGTGCTTTAACCACACTATGCCACCTGTTGTGCCAGAGATTGAATCTTGTAGGCAGGTAAGAGAAAAGTGGGTGATATGTCATAATATATTAATCTTGATGATCTCTACTATGTTACTTGACAACTGGACCAATTACCATGGTCCCAAGTACTTCTTTCTCTGTTATAGTGGCCCACAGGATTGGAACTTCCTGGGACTTCTTGGGATGCTGATGACTCATGAGAACTGGGATTTGATCCTGGCTCTTCTTCTGGGGAGTGTAGAAATGTAGTAGACAGACTGACCTCCTTAGACTCATATTTCCTTGCATATAATGCAAGATTTGGTTAAATCATCTCAAGATTGATTCTACCTATTATTCTAGAAAAAGTTTAATTTACTTTTTCAGTAAATTTAGAAAATTTACATTTCTTGAGTTATTTTACCAGTCTGAGGAGGGCTACTTTCTAAAGACTAAAAGGAAAGTATATCACTTTACACCTTTATACAGGAAGAATTCATTTTCTTCTCTGTGTCCCATATTGAGTAGTTGTAAAAGAACTGAATGAATTCTATATTCTCAAAAAATCTTTCAAACTACTGGGAGAAGTGATGTATGCTCAGAAAAAAAATCACATCTGCTGAAGTCATGTAACTTCATGCAAACTTTTAAAGTGAGACTCTCCTACCATCCACACACTCTCAACTACTCACTACGTAGGTACATACTCTTTACAGTCACCATTTATATTGAACCTCTCAATTTCTTAGAATTTTTGTTTGCATTTCTCCTGAGCTTGAATATCCCAGTGTTTATTTGTTTGTTTGCTTGTTTAATTATTTATTTTTGAGAGGTTTTTGCTATAGGACGCATGTGCTCCCAGAAAGACAGAGAGACAGAAAGCAAGAAATCAACCCCCCGCCCCAGGGGGGATGGCCACACCACAATCCCCTCTCCTCTCTTCTCTTC
This sequence comes from Tupaia belangeri chinensis, assembly GCF_000334495.1. NCBI lineage: Eukaryota > Metazoa > Chordata > Mammalia > Scandentia > Tupaiidae > Tupaia > Tupaia belangeri. Next base: position 123,083 of record NW_006160091.1, read on the forward strand.
TTGGGATCTTGGGCACACACGCACACATGCTCGGCATGAGTTTAAGCTACCGGGTCCAGGACTCGAACCACGGTCGACTACATGGGAGTCCAGCGACATAGCCATTACACATAGCCATTACACTGCTGGTCCCAATATCCCAATGTTAAGGTCAGCTTTAAAGAATTTTGGCCTCAACATAATACAATTTTAGCAGTACCAGAGTGAGAGTTGGTAACATATATTTATAGCCCTGTATTCTCCTTTCCTTTGACTAGTTTATTTTCTCCAGAGAAATTTCAAGGGTAAGAATTGGAGAGATTTTTCTTAGTACCCGTTTATAGGAAAGGGAAGAAAACCATGTATCTTCAAGCTGGCTAATGCTAAGAACTGTTGCTTAGGTGACCAGACATCTTCTTGCTATGAAATTGTAGCAGAGTAGCTCTAGACAGAGGGCAGGAGAGTATGTTTTTGAGTTTGGCACAGATATTAATTCTCTGTGTGACTTAAGAAAAGTCACTTCTTTTCACTGAGCTTTACTCCTTCGGAAAATGAGAGGTTTTGAATTAGGAAGCCTAAATTCTCTTTCAACTTGAACATCTGTGATTCTGAAAGACCTCCTTTGAAGTGCTGGGTAGAAAAGTGGCTGAGTATGAGGTGTTTGAATGACTTGGCATTCTGGGGACTGCTCAGATTGGATCATTCCATTCCAATGGAAAGTTCCATCTTTTAAATGTAAGATTTTGTTCAGGTGTTTTTCAGAATTAATTTTGTTTTCTATGCCCATGCATGTGTGATGAGATATGAAGGTCAGAAAGGGGCAAGACATGGAATTCGACAGTACCAAATTTGTGTATAAGGTTGTTTTGTTGAAAGCACATCCTTGAGTCCCTGGAAAGCTGAGGAGGAAAGTATTATATGTGCTTCAAATGTGCTGTGGATGAATTCATGACAGGTTGGCTGTGAGGAGGTATGTGTCAGCATTTGTTATCATGGAGTGTCTTGCCCTAAGAGTGCCCTTGGTCACCCCTGGCTTGCATATCCTACAGAATATGTCACCGATCAGTCACCTCTAACTAGGAAAACACTGTCAGTGAATGCGTTTGTCTATTTTGGTCACA
>NW_006160091.1:124396-137292 GCF_000334495.1 Tupaia belangeri chinensis
CTATGCCACAGTCTGGGAATTTGTAGTGAACGATTGCTTTTATTTATTTATTTTGTCACTTCAGCTGTTTTTACAGTCATTCATCTGAACTTTTTCTGCATGACTCTAGGGAAATTATTTAACTACCCAGAGTCTCTGTTTCTTTATCAAATGTATCTCACTGACTTCTGGGTTGTGATTAGACTCTTATGAGCTAATGTTTGGAAAACATATTCTAAACTGTTAAACACAATGCACATGTTGGTTATTATATCCAGTAGGACAAGTAATGGGCAACAAAGTTACTTTTTTTCTCTAACGCCCAAAGACAATAATTTTCTGTACACAAGAGTTCTTTTTTTTATTGTAACTGTTTTGTGAAATATAATCTGCTCCATCTACTTCTAGTAAATTTGCCAATTTGGTAGCTTTGGATCAGATTGGCCAAATTTTCCGTAAATCCATTCTGGGCAGGATGATTTGTTATTGTTGGAGCTCTGGATCATTAATTGATGTGTACAGCTGCCAAGACTTTACCACAATTGAAGAAATAACCATGGAAGTCAGACTTACACCTGAATTGCTTTACATTTGTTCATTTTAAATTTGATCCCGAAAGTATTTGTTTTACTCATTATGCTGCCTGATTTGCCTAAAATAAATCAGGAAACAGTCAGCACTCAAATCCTGGGGTAATTGGAGTTTCTGGTATCAAAGTAGCTTTAACATCTATTCCATCATAAGTGCCTTCAATGTGTGTGTGTGTGTCGGGGGAAGGGGGTAGGATCTGAACTAAGAGAGTAATTTTGACTGCAATTACAAGTAATATTTGGGGGTATTTGAAGTTAATCTCTAAATGAATATAAATGCTGTTATCTAATATAGATAAAAGGTTGTTTGTCTTCATATGTCAGTTTTAACTGGAGAAAATGATGGGAAATGGATTGGATGAAGATATTTCAATTTATCATAATAGAAATATATATTATCTTTCAAAACTCATAGGTTATTTTGATGCAACAATCTTAGGGGACAAATAAACACCTGAATGTAACCTTTACACAAGTTAATGTTTATTCTGACCTAGACATTTTAATTGATTCTTTTTTTGGGAGGGAGATGTTTTTGCCATAGGGCGCATGCACTCGCCAGACAGATAGAGAGAGATAGAGAGATAGAAAGAGAGAAATCACCCCCCAGGGGGGATGGCCACACCGCAATCCCTTCTCCTCCATTCTCCTCTCCGGATCTTGGGCATGCACACACACGCGCCCAGCGTGAGTTTTAAGCCACCAGGTCTGGGATGCAAACATTTCATTGAATGCCTGTTTGTGGTTTTAGCTATTATCAACAAAACCTTTTTTGTAAGGTTATATATTTATTTATTTGAGAGATTTTTGCCATAGGGTGTGTGTGCTTGCCAGAGTGACAGAGAGACAGAAAGCGAGAAATCACCGCCCAGGGGTGATGACCATGCTGCAATCCCTTCTCCTCCAGTCTCCTCTTGGGATTTTAGGCATGCATACACACACACCTGGTGTGAGTTTTAAACTGCTGGGTCTGGGACTCGAACCATGGTTGACCATTTGGGAGTCCAGTGACACAACCATTATACCATCTGCTGGTTCCTAAAAGGTTTATTTATTCATTTATCCCATAATGGAGAGGGAAGGAGAATTATCAACACAAATTTTGAGGTCTTCATAAGTTCTGAAGAATCCTGTCTAGTATTAGTAATAATGGGGCACCTTACCTAAGACCCCATTCTTTAGAGTCAAGAGCTTTGTGTCTAGAGTTGGCAAAGCCAAATAAGCAGCCTCCTTAGAGATGTGGGCAGAACAGAGGACAGCTAACTACAGTCAATGGGCCAAAGCTGTCTTTAATGAAATTTTATTGAAATGTCACCATACTTATTTACTTATCTATCATCTGTGGTTCTCTTTGTGCTCTAGTGACAAAGATGAGTAGTTACAACAGAACCCTTGATTCACAAATCTGAAAATAATTCTGACTATTCACGGAAATTTGCCAGTTCCTGGAACAGACTAACCAAAACATTGCTTGGCATCAAGTAGTCCACGAACTGATGATTAGAACCGTAGACATTCACCCACTTACTCTTTTTGTTCATGTGTGTATATTCATTGAGCACCTACTATGTGCCAGGCACTATTCTGAGATGTTCAAATGAACAAAAGATTAGAGAAAAAAAAAATCCTTCATGCACTTATGGTCTAATGAGGAGAGACAAATTGCAAACAACAATAATAAATAATTTAAATGTATTATAGAAAGTAATATGAGCTATAGCAAAATATAGAGCTGGATTGCATAGAAGAGAAATCCTTGAAAGAGGTAGCACTTTGTCAGAGTCAAAGACACTTCTTTGAGGAGAAAACCAAATGAATGTGGAAAGGGAGGGAAGTGATTTTCTTGGATCTGGGAGATAAGCATTTCAGGCTGGGAATAGCAAGTTGGAAGGCCCTGAGTCACCTGCACAGGGCCCATCTTACTTACCAGCTCAGGATCACAGGTATCACAGGTTCGTTTTCCAGTTGTGTGAAAATAAGTTTGGAAGCATCCCCCACAACAGATTGCAACAACTTCTACAGATTTTGACCCAATAAATCTGAGAAAGAACTGGAAATCTGTTTTTTGTGAAATGGGTGATTATATGAGGCTTCCCAGGTGCCTCTGTTTGGGAACCACTAATCTAAATCAAAATAAGAATGCCCTCCAAAGATGCTGAGAGTCATCCAGCTTCTGCTTAAACACTTTCAGTAATAGGAAGCTATTAACTCTTTTAAAGAGTTCACTCCATAAAATATTTATAACATTTAATTAATTTATTCATTTATTCAACAAAGTGTGTAGTCTTCCTACTATGAATCAGGTATTAGAGATACAAGAATACAAGCTCTGTGTCATCATTGTTTAGTTGTTTGTTTCTAATTGTAAAATATATACATTTTCATTTCACACAGATTTGGAAACAGTGGTAAAATAAGGACAAATTGCACTTTACAGATAGCAACAATCTTCTTTTTTTTGAGAGGTTTTCTCTATAGGGCGCGTGCGCTCTCCAGACAGACAGAGAGAGACACAGAGACAGAAAGCGAGAAATCACCCCCCCAGAGGGGATGGTCACACTGCAATCCCTTCTCCTCCATTCTCCTCTCGGGATCTTGGGCACGCACGCACATGTGCCCGGCATGAGTTTTAAGCCACTGGGTCCAGGACACGAACCGCGGTCGACTACATGGGAGCCCAGCGACATAGCCATTACGCTAACTGCTGATTCCCTTCTTTTTTTTAACTAATAGTTTTTTTCCATTAATGAGATCAACAAACTGGCAAAACTTTAGACAAGCCATCCTAGAAAAGACATACATTAGTACAAATCAATATGTTGGATATGGAAATAAAGACATCATTCCTGGCCATATAGAAAGAAAAGGCATTATAGAAGAAAAAGTAAGCAATATGAATATTTTGGTGTACTTCAAATTTAATACCATTTTCTTTCTACATTTAAAAAGTTGGGATATCGATCGCGTGGGCTTGTTAGGAGTGTCGCCTGACAGATCCAGACGGGGCTCGTGAAGATGCCTTTGGCTAGAGATTTACTACATCTGTCCTTGGAAGAGGAAAAGAAAAAACATAAAATGGCTAGTTCAAAGTCCAAATTCTTCATGGCTGTAAAATGTCCAGGCTGCTACAAGATCACTACGGTCTTCAGTCATGCTCAGACAGTGGTTCTGTGTGTCGGGTGTTCACCAGTGCTGTGCCAGCCAACCGGGGGAAAGGCCAGACTCACAGAAGGTTGTTCATTTAGAAGAAAGCAACACTAATGATCTACACAACTTGCTAAATTTGTTGTTTTCTCACAGAAAGCCTTATCATAAGTTCAGTAATTCTAGTCAATCTGCCAAAATAATGTAATTATGTTTGATTTTGTAAGGTACAACAATGATCTCCTATTGTGGTGTCAGTTTTTCAATTAAGTTTTGATTATGACTGAAAAGAAAAAGTTGGGACATCTTTCTGAAATAGTAATATATTACTATTACTACTATTTCTACAAAATCTCTTTCTATTGTGTGCTTTTAAAATAGCATGATATTTCATTTTATATAGATAGTGTATGTGGCAAAGCTCATGGAAAATGTGTATTATTTAAAAAATGCAGGGCTGGCAGGTGGTGTGGTGGTTAAGGGGACTGGATTTCCACATGGACAATCATGGTTTGAGTCCCTGACCTGGTGGCTTGCTTTCTCACTTTCCCTCCCTCTCTCTCTGTCTGCCCCTCTCTGGTCAAATTAAAATAAATAAATAAAGTTAAATAAAATAATTCTTTAATAATGAAACAAAAAATAGATGGATTTCAAATTTTTTGCACCAAAATAAATTAGTATTTTAATTCCAATTACCAAGTTTATGAAGTCACTGTGTGTGTATGGGTGTCTGTGCACACACATGTATGTATGGATGTATATGTATGTGTGTGCGATAGCTATTTAGGTTATTTCAAAATGTTCACTACTACAAAAATACTGCAATTAACTTTCTTATGAAAATTTTCCAGCATTTCCAGTTATTCAGGTAAATATCCATAAATAGAATTTCTGAATTAAAGGATATAGACTTTTAAGTCTTTTGAAATACAATGCCAAGTTGTGTCTTTAAGAGGAATGATCCAATTTCTGATCCCATTTCAATGATATGAAAATATCTATGCCTTCATATTCTTGGCAGTTCTGGTATTCCATTATTTTTAATTTTAAAATCTCTAATAATTGAAAGGTTCTATCCTGCATTGTGCTGACATTTGCCTATCCAAAGTTTCAATCTATTGATCTGACTTTTGTCTTTTGGAGCTTTGTGGAATAAGTTCAATTCTTCTCCTTTTTACAATGAAATTTCAAATATTTGAGAATGATTATCATGTACCCGCTCTGCTATGTCCCCAGTTATAATATTTTTTTTTGCCTCAGTAATTACCCCTATAACTTAGTTTCTAGGTTCTTCACAGTTCTGACTTTACTGTTCTTGATAAGACTTAGTTACTCCAAGTATTTATCTTAAACTATGAAAGCAAGAAGTACTATAGACTAAATCTTAGTCTCTCATATGTTGACACCTAATCCCCAATGTGATAATATTAGGAAATGATATTGGGAAGTGATTAGGCCATGAGGGTGAAGCCCTCATGAGCGGGATTAGTGCTCTTATAAAATGGGCACTGAAGAACTCCCTGACTCCTGTCGTGTGAGGACACAGTGAAAAGACTATTGTCTACAAACCAGGAAGCAGGTGAGGCTGCATCAGAAATTGAACATGAGGGTGCCTTGATCTTGGATTTCTCAGCCATTAGGACTGTGCAAATTAAATTCCTATTGTTTATAAGCCACCCAGTCTACGGTAGCTTGTTATAGTCTGAAATGACTAAGGCAAGGACTGAAAGGACTGTCACTGCCTAGAACACTACCTCTTTTGTTTTGAATGTACTTCTCTTCGTGTGAGCTAAGCAAGCACTAGCTTTCCTTGGCAACTATGTCCCATCCCTGGCTCATAAAGAGATGCTATCAACCAAAATTCCCAAACGTTGTATAAACAATCTCATACTGATATCAGGTATTATCAGCATTGCACGGATGCAGTTGTTTTCTGAGGTCCAAGTGCAGAACTTTAATAGGAATCAATGCAATCTTTAGTTCGAGCTTGTCAGGATCTTTTTGAAACTGATTTCATTGTCAGATGTGTATCTTCTAAAAACTTGATAAGGCTATCTCTTGGCTTGTAGTAATTAAGAAAAATATTAGATGATGTCTATTGTAGAGTCCTCTTGCACCATGCTAGTCTATTATTGACCTATTACTCAACAGACTTTAGGTATAATGCCTCGCTACTTGCAGCATCACCGAACATATGTGTGCAGGTATGTATGTGTCTGTGGACATATGCGCTTGTTGCCAAGATAATAGAGGAAAACTTTGTCACACTGCAATCCCTTCTCCTCCATTCTCCTCTCGGGATCTTGGGCACGCACGCACATGTGCCCGGCATGAGTTTTAAGCCACTGGGTCCAGGACACGAACCGCGGTCGACTACATGGGAGCCCAGCGACATAGCCATTACGCTAACTGCTGATTCCCTTCTTTTTTTTAACTAATAGTTTTTTTCCATTAATGAGATCAACAAACTGGCAAAACTTTAGACAAGCCATCCTAGAAAAGACATACATTAGTACAAATCAATATGTTGGATATGGAAATAAAGACATCATTCCTGGCCATATAGAAAGAAAAGGCATTATAGAAGAAAAAGTAAGCAATATGAATATTTTGGTGTACTTCAAATTTAATACCATTTTCTTTCTACATTTAAAAAGTTGGGATATCGATCGCGTGGGCTTGTTAGGAGTGTCGCCTGACAGATCCAGACGGGGCTCGTGAAGATGCCTTTGGCTAGAGATTTACTACATCTGTCCTTGGAAGAGGAAAAGAAAAAACATAAAAAGAAACAGCTAGTTCAAAGTCCAAATTCTTACTTCATGGATGTAAAATGTCCAGGCTGCTACAAGATCACTACGGCCTTCAGTCATGCTCAGACAGTGGTTCTGTGTGTCAGGTGTTCACCAGTGCTGTGCCCTCCAACCCGGGGAAAGGCCAGACTCACAGAAGGTTGTTCATTTAGAAGAAAGCAACACTAATGATCTACACAACTTGCTAAATTTGTTGTTTTCTCACAGAAAGCCTTATCATAAGTTCAGTAATTCTAGTCAATCTGCCAAAATAATGTAATTATGTTTGATTTTGTAAGGTACAACAATGATCTCCTATTGTGGTGTCAGTTTTTCAATTAAGTTTTGATTATGACTGAAAAGAAAAAGTTGGGACATCTTTCTGAAATAGTAATATATTACTATTACTACTATTTCTACAAAATCTCTTTCTATTGTGTGCTTTTAAAATAGCATGATATTTCATTTTATATAGATAGTGTATGTGGCAAAGCTCATGGAAAATGTGTATTATTTAAAAAATGCAGGGCTGGCAGGTGGTGTGGTGGTTAAGGGGACTGGATTTCCACATGGACAATCATGGTTTGAGTCCCTGACCTGGTGGCTTGCTTTCTCACTTTCCCTCCCTCTCTCTCTGTCTGCCCCTCTCTGGTCAAATTAAAATAAATAAATAAAGTTAAATAAAATAATTCTTTAATAATGAAACAAAAAATAGATGGATTTCAAATTTTTTGCACCAAAATAAATTAGTATTTTAATTCCAATTACCAAGTTTATGAAGTCACTGTGTGTGTATGGGTGTCTGTGCACACACATGTATGTATGGATGTATATGTATGTGTGTGCGATAGCTATTTAGGTTATTTCAAAATGTTCACTACTACAAAAATACTGCAATTAACTTTCTTATGAAAATTTTCCAGCATTTCCAGTTATTCAGGTAAATATCCATAAATAGAATTTCTGAATTAAAGGATATAGACTTTTAAGTCTTTTGAAATACAATGCCAAGTTGTGTCTTTAAGAGGAATGATCCAATTTCTGATCCCATTTCAATGATATGAAAATATCTATGCCTTCATATTCTTGGCAGTTCTGGTATTCCATTATTTTTAATTTTAAAATCTCTAATAATTGAAAGGTTCTATCCTGCATTGTGCTGACATTTGCCTATCCAAAGTTTCAATCTATTGATCTGACTTTTGTCTTTTGGAGCTTTGTGGAATAAGTTCAATTCTTCTCCTTTTTACAATGAAATTTCAAATATTTGAGAATGATTATCATGTACCCGCTCTGCTATGTCCCCAGTTATAATATTTTTTTTTTGCCTCAGTAATTACCCCTATAACTTAGTTTCTAGGTTCTTCACAGTTCTGACTTTACTGTTCTTGATAAGACTTAGTTACTCCAAGTATTTATCTTAAACTATGAAAGCAAGAAGTACTATAGACTAAATCTTAGTCTCTCATATGTTGACACCTAATCCCCAATGTGATAATATTAGGAAATGATATTGGGAAGTGATTAGGCCATGAGGGTGAAGCCCTCATGAGCGGGATTAGTGCTCTTATAAAATGGGCACTGAAGAACTCCCTGACTCCTGTCGTGTGAGGACACAGTGAAAAGACTATTGTCTACAAACCAGGAAGCAGGTGAGGCTGCATCAGAAATTGAACATGAGGGTGCCTTGATCTTGGATTTCTCAGCCATTAGGACTGTGCAAATTAAATTCCTATTGTTTATAAGCCACCCAGTCTACGGTAGCTTGTTATAGTCTGAAATGACTAAGGCAAGGACTGAAAGGACTGTCACTGCCTAGAACACTACCTCTTTTGTTTTGAATGTACTTCTCTTCGTGTGAGCTAAGCAAGCACTAGCTTTCCTTGGCAACTATGTCCCATCCCTGGCTCATAAAGAGATGCTATCAACCAAAATTCCCAAACGTTGTATAAACAATCTCATACTGATATCAGGTATTATCAGCATTGCACGGATGCAGTTGTTTTCTGAGGTCCAAGTGCAGAACTTTAATAGGAATCAATGCAATCTTTAGTTCGAGCTTGTCAGGATCTTTTTGAAACTGATTTCATTGTCAGATGTGTATCTTCTAAAAACTTGATAAGGCTATCTCTTGGCTTGTAGTAATTAAGAAAAATATTAGATGATGTCTATTGTAGAGGCCTCTTGCACCATGCTAGTCTATTATTGACCTATTACTCAACAGACTTTAGGTATAATGCCTCGCTACTTGCAGCATCACCGAACATATGTGTGCAGGTATGTATGTGTCTGTGGACATATGCGCTTGTTGCCAAGATAATAGAGGAAAACTTTGTAAAGCAAATCACAACAGAGTTTTCTTTAAGAGGGGTTTTTGCTATAGGGCACATGCACATGCCAGAGAGACAGAGAGACAAAAAGTGAGTAATCATCCCCTGGGGGGATGGTGATTACTTCTTCTCCAGTCTCTCTCAGGATTTTGGGCATGCACGTACATGCGTCCAGTGTGAGTTTCAAGATGCCAGGTCTGGGACTTACACCACAGTTGATCATGTGGGAGTCCAGTGACACAATCACTATGCCATCTACTAGTCCCACAACAGATTTTTTAAATTTAATTTTATTTATTATAATGTTTTTATATTACATTGAATCACATATATCTTTACATTGTATTACATTTCTTTTTCCAGCATGATTACCATGCATGTCAGTCAAGACAAAGATATTACTATCCACATCGTCATTATCAAATAGCCTTTCATAGTTTTTTAGATCATTATTGTTGTTATTTATTCTCATTATTTTTTTAAAACATTCAATCACTATATATCATTTGGCTTGTATAAATAATTTACCCAACATGAAATACTTCTCAGATCAGTCCAGTTGAGACTACTATACATATTATCATCAGCAGGTAATAAATCATTTCTGTGTCCCACTAATGCTATGCCTCTCTACTTGTTCTCTTGCTATACTTCTCCATACTCTTCCCTTCTACTGCCCCATTCCACCCTGTCTTCTGCATCTATAACTGTTTTCACTGCTTTTATGCCATCCAGTATTTGAGTCTTTACCATAAAGTGCGAATAATTGATATATATTAAGTGAATACATACAATATCATCTTTCTTTCATATCCTGGCTTGTTTGACTCAGCAATAGATCCTCCATATTTGATCACTTTCTATCTAATGCCAGGGTGTTGCACAGCAAAATATTTTAAATGTGCAAAACTGTGTTATTCATTTGAATAAATATATGTAATATATTAAGTATTATAGTATGTTAATGTATTATATACTAAAATATTACATAGAATATTTATATTAATATATTAATAATATTAATACATATATGTTTATATTAATGTTACAAGATTGATAATATATAAATATAACATGTATAATATTGTTATATATTAGTATATTGATAAAACATTTATGTATTATCATATATTATATTTATTTATTTTATATCTATATTTATGTTAGATTATTGGAAAAGTCACAATGTATTTTTCTGTTTTAAAATTTTATTATTATTTTATGAGTCTATGTTGATAGACTCCCATGTAGTCAACCGTGGCTCGAGTCCTGGACCTGATGGCTTAAATTCATGCCCAAGATCCGAAGAGGAGAATGAAGGAGAAGGGATTGTGGTATGGCCATCCCCCCGGAGGGGGGCAGGGGCTGATTTCTTGATTTCTATCTCTCTCTGTCTTTCTGGTGAGTGGTGAGTGTATGCACCCTATAGCAAAACAAAACAAAATGAAACAAACAAACAAACAAAAAACTCTCCAAAAAATTAAAATTGTTTTAATTTATTTTATACGTTTAATCACTGTACATCACTACAGCTTGTAAAATGAATTTACCCTACATGAACATACTTCACAGCAGTCTAGTTGAAGTCTAGTGAAAAGTCTGTAAGTATTAAGTGGAGACATAAAATGTGTCTCTTTCATAGCCTGGCGTGCTTAAAAAAAACTTCCATATTTGTCCATTTTCTATCAAATGCCAGGGTCTTTCTGTGGTTGTTTTTCTGTTCGGTTTTTTTTTTCTTTTTTTTCTTTTAATGTCTGAATAGTATTCCATAGTGTATATGTGCCACATTTTCTCAATCTCATCTGTTCACAGATATTTGGGTTGGTTCCATATCTTAACAATTGTGAATAATGCTGCAATGAACATAGAAGGCCCTTGGTATCTATCCAAATGATAGGGATATGCTCAGTTGGAAAAGTACTTTCACATCTATGTTTTTCTATGCAAAAATGTGTCATAACTCTTTCAATGACCGACAGTTGGTCAACTTACCTTTCTCCTAATTCTCCCCAGATGACTACTTCTCTTCTTTCTATTTAATCCTAGAATGTTTGACTACTTTCTAATTGTGACATAATGTTTTTCTTTGGCAAATTACACTTTTCTAGCTTACAGATAATGTTTCTGGTTAATCTACCGACTGCTATTTCCTTCTCAAAACTCTCTTTTCTTCCTCGTCCTCCATCTTCTTTTTCTCCTTGTTTGTCTTCTTATTATACTTCCTTTCTCTCTCCTCTTTTTCTCACTTTCTTCCCCCATGAAAGAACAGCTCAGGCTACAATGTTTCCCCTTAATATTTCCATTTCAATGTTTAATGCATGACCATGAATTGGTCATTACTACCTCCAGAGAATTTGCCTCTGCTTTCATTGGAAAAATGCATCTTATCTCTGAACCATTGGTTAAATTTTAGTGACATTAATTCTGAATTGAAGAAGATAAGTTTTATGATGTGCTTTTTTTCATGTTTTATATTTTTATTTTCAATCAAAATAATTTTCTTTGTTTTTTTTTTTGTTTTTGTTTTTGTTTTTCCAATAGGGCACGTGTGCTTGCCAGACAGACAGAGAGAGAGACAGAGAGACAGTGAGAAATCACCCCCCCGGGGGGATGGTCACACTGCAATCCCTTCTCCTCCATTCTCCTCTCAGGATCTTGGGCACGCACGCACATGCACCTGGCGTGAGTTTAAGCCACTGGGTCCGGGACTCGAACCATGGTCAACTATGTGGGAGTCCAGCGACATAGCCATTATGGTCACTGCTGGTCCCTCAAAATAATTTTCTTAAGAAAAAAAAAATCACTCTTCATTCTCCCAGGGATCAGCCAACTACTCTCCTTCTTCTGTCCAAGACTCCTCTAAGGCCAGTGAGTTGTTTATAAATTTAATATATATCTTTTTTTTTCTTTAAGTTTATTTGATTTCTTTCTTTCATGAGGAAAAGAGACATACAGTGGCAAAGAAAAAGACACACACCCTCAACAGGGTCTCATGATAAGGCTTCTCAGCCTTCTTAGCTAGCTAGGATCATGGGCACATATATGTACACCCAGTGGGACAAGTCAACCTGAGAACCAAACTTAGATCTTCCCTGTGCCTCTATCATTGCAGAACCTTATACTACTGCTGCCCTTCCACTAATGGGCTCCAGTTTGCGTTGCTTGGACAGGATAGGAGGAAGCCAGGAAAGTTATCTGTCATGATGTGCTTTTATTATTATTTTTTAATTTATTTTATACATTTAATCACTGTACATCATTACAACTTGTAAAACGAATTAACCACCAAGAGCATACTTCGCACCAGTCCAATTGAAGATATCATGCATGTTATCATCAATAGATAATCCTCTATTTCTGTGTCCTTTAAATGTCTTGCCTCTCCATTTGCTTTTAAAGTTCAGGTAATTGGAACATTAGAGTTTCTTGAAAGGAGCAATACAATCTTTATGCCTATATCTGTAGATGACCATAAAATGACTACCTTTTCCTGGGTTGACAGAATCAAAGTTTATACAGGATTCAGCTATATGTGTCGATCCCATCCATTCTTATGTAACATTATTTGTAATGAACAAGAACCACAAATTGGGGGTTTGTTCCAAAGGTAGTATACAAGGCGATCATATCATAATATATTTATAACCTGGAAGAAACCTTTGAAATGATCAGGTATGGCTCCTTCAATTTTTTACTTGAAGAAACTCAGATCTACACCAATTAAGGGCATTCTCTAACATCGAAATCCAGTTAGTCTGGCTAGCAAGTGGTGTGGTGGTTAAGGCACTGGATTCCCACATAGCTGACTACAGTTTGAGTCCTGGACCCTGCAGCTTAAAAATCACAGTGGATACATGTGTATATATGCCCAAAATCTCAAGAAGAGAGTGGAAGAGAAGGGATTGTGGCATGGCTATCTCCCCCACCTCCCCTGGGAAAGTTATTTCTCACTTTTCCTCTCTCTGCCTCTCTCCAGTAAGTACATGTGTCCTATGCCCCCCCACAAAAAAAATCCAGTTAGTGGCATTGCCATGGGTCTATATTGTCAAGAAAATTAGAGGGAA
>NW_006160091.1:137314-160747 GCF_000334495.1 Tupaia belangeri chinensis
AGAGGCCAAGTTTAAAAAGGAGCTAGTTGTTCATAATCCAGCTAAATCTGGTAAAGACAGGCTTGAAACAACTTTGTAAAATATCTCCTTCCACTTTATTTCTTTTTGACCACCGTGGACCCTAAGCTTATCCAGTGATCAACATTAGGGCTACTGGTTTTTATTTATTTTTCTTGGTTGTTATATCCCAGAGTTGGCTCCAAATTCACGCCTTACTCTTCCTACCTTCATTTACTTGTGCATAAAATTTTAATTTGTAGAAGTCCTATGTCATCTAGGTTTAATGGCTGCCTAAAGCATTGATCTGATTAGCCAATGAAAAGCAAGATGGCTGATGCGGAAGCCACTATTCTGTAATTAGTAGGATTGCCTCCAAACGTGCCTTTCCTTCTATCTCTGGCTTTCAACCTTGCTGACCCTGTGACTTAGTTTTCTGTTTAGTACAACACCTCTCTTTAATTAGCAATCGCTAATATGGCTCAACTCCTACAAGATTTGAATTGTTTTCATGTTTTCCTTTATAACATAGAGAATTGCATGTCTTTATTAAAACAGTCATTGAGAAAAATCTATGCTCTGAAACCTTACTAATAAGATAAATCTGTAATGTAACACAATTATTTTAAAATTACCTTTGCTTTGGAATAAGCATAAAATTACAAAATAATTTGTTAAGATAGCACAGAGACTTTCTGATATTCTGCATCCCATTTCCTCTAATATGAATATCTTATATAACCATGCTTGTCAACACTAAGAAATAAACTTTGAGCCATTACTGTGAACTAAACTGAGGATTATTTTGGATTTCACCATTGATATACTTTTCATATCCCTAGATCCAACCCATGTTACCACATTATTTAGTCTTCATGTTTTCCTTTAATCTGTGACCAATTTGAATTATCTGAATTTTCATAGTTTTCACAGTGTTCCTTAATCCAGTGTTCCTCTAAATCATCGTTTTCCACAATGCCCCTTGTCCTAGTCCACTTGGATTGTTGTAACAAAGTGTCACGGATAAGTGGTTTAAAAAAGCATTTATTTCTCACAGTTCTGAACACTAGAAAACCCAAGATCAAGGTAGATCTGATATCTGGTAAGAGTCTGCTCCCTGGCTTATTGATGACCATCTTCTTGTTTCCTCACATGGATGAGAGAGGAATGATCTTTTCAGTGTCTCTTCTTCTATAGACACTAACCTTACTCATGAAGGCTCTACTCTGAACTAATGACCACGAAGAGTTCCACTTCCTAATATTATCACATTGGCACTTAGAATTTTAACATAAGAATTTTAAGGGGACACATTCAGCCCATAGAAATCTTTCTTCGGTTTTGCATGATATTTTTTCTCATGATTGTGCTGGATTGTGAGTTGAGGAGGAATATCGTGGTAATAAAGCATTCTCCCAACATTGTATCAGGCTGCACATGGCATTAAGATGATCTATCACTGGTGATATAAGCTTAACTTCTTGATTAGGGTAGTGCTTGCCAAGTTTCCCCTCTGTAAGCTTAACTTTCCCCCTTTCCTGTGCTCTATTCCTTTAAAGTGAGCTATAACCCATGATTCTTTACTCATTTCATCGCTGCTTATCAAGGCGTTTTATCTTGGATTCTAGGCAGTTCCACCACTATATGGATCGTATTTATTCAAACAGTTTCCTATTCCTTTTCTCTCCCTTTTATTTCTTCTTGAGACCAAATTTCCCCAAATGCTCTAATTTTCATATATTCTTGTCTCTTCCCAGTCATGTCGAATTGATTTTGTCTTCATCTGATGAAACTTAGCATGGAATGGCACAACCACTTCATTTTCTCTTGATCGCCAAATTTTGAGTTGAAAGATGAGATATGTTGGGTTAGAAACTTATTCATGAAGGAAAAAGGATCTTAAGTTAGACTCAAAAGACAGAATTAAAATAATTCTTATAAGCTAACAACTGACTTGATGAGACAGATACTCAGTGAATGTTGCGAGGATAGAGTTCTAAGGAGAACCCAGAGAGATGTAGAGCTCCTTAGGGTCACAATCTGCTCCCTTGTTGATCTTTTCACATTTATTTCCTAACTCATTATCTTGTTCCGTGTATATATCCAATACATACTTATTGTTTACAGAAATACAAAGATGCAGATTGAAATATATACACACATTTCTGTAAAACAAACACTCATATAACACTAGATAAAACAAAGCTTTGCCAGTAAGACTTCTCAGCAGGTGAAAAATACAGTGTCTGTGTTTGAATCCCAGCCTATCCATTTATTAGCTATGGGATCATGGGCATTATTTAATCTCTAAAGTCTATATGTTATTAGTACCTATGATACAAAGAAGTGAAAAAGAAGAGAATTAATCCAAGTAGAGTGCTTAGCAGAGGACCATGCTTGGCATATAACAAATATTCAATCATTATTAATTATTAATACTTTTATTATTCCTAATGATTTAGGTACAAATCAAGTCACAAGTTGCTTTATAATGTAAAATTATTTCACAATAAAAATATAGGAGACAGGACTATCAGATGGCCTAGCAGTATGTCACTGGACTCCCACATGGCCAACCATGATTTGAGTCCTGGACCCAATGGCTTGAAACTCATGCAGGGCATGTGTGTATGCATGCCCGAAATCCTGAGAGGAGAATAGCGGAGAAGGGATTGCAGTATGGCCATTACAACAGGGGGCAATTTCTCACTTTCTGTCTCTCTGGTGAGTGCATGTATCCTATAGCAAAAATCTCTGTTTCAAAAAAGAAAAATAAAGTAAGTATATATATACATATGTATGTATATATTATGTGTATAGGAAACATTCAACCACATATTAACCACAAAATATTAAATAGTAAATCATTGCTACATAGTAAATAATCTTATTTATTGGGTTATTGGAAAAGACATGAAAAACATACAAAATACATTATGACTTTTCCAACAACCCAATAATATTTCATTATAAAAAGTTATCAATTTTCAGGACCAGGAGTTAGCATAACGACTATGTTGCTGGACTCCCATGTAGTTGACCGCGCGGTTCAAGTCTCAGACCTGGTGGCTTAAACTTACACTGGGTGTGTGTGCGTGCATGCCCCAGATCCTGAGAGGAGAATGGAGGAGAAGGGATTGTGGCGTGGCCACCCCTCCTGGGGATTATTTCTCACTTTCTGTCTCTCTGTCTCTCTCTGTTTTTCTGGTGAGCGCACGTGCCCTATAGCAAAAACCTCCCCCCCCCAAAAAAAAAATCACACACACACACAAGAGTTATCAATTTTCTCCTGTCTTGTTTGTTAAACTTTGCCTATAGATTGGGTTCCACAATTTAAACTATTTCTAATAAAGTGCTTCCGTAATGACTAAATATGGAAATAAAATCATGGCCAAAATTTTGGCTTCCTTTCTCTTGGTAAGTATTTCTGAGCTGCCTCGTGATGTGAGTGTGCTGGATTTTGGATATGAAGAACAAAGCAGAGGTCTTCATGCTGAATTTCAGTTACACAGATGACTTCAGCAGTGTCTAAATTTTTGTCAATGGTGATATTTATCTATGTATTATTTGGGTTTTTTCAAAAGACAGATTAATTAAACCATACATCTTTACCAATTAGCTTCTTCCTCATTGGTAACTATGGTCATGAATTATTTGTAGACACAGTTTTGAGATTAGCTACCAACAACTCTTCCACAAAGTAATTTAGTTAGTGAATTAAAAATATCGTGTGTGTGATCCAAAAGAACTGCTGAGCTGGATTACCATGTATTAGCTTCATTATGCAAATAGACATCCCAGGAGAGCCATCTGAAAGACTATTAGCCTCTTTCACCTTTAATAACCTAAGATCTCCTGTTCGTGATGTGTGCAGATGAAAATATGTTCCGCCTGTGGGTAAAGGTGTTATTAATGCATAATTCTTTAGCTTCTTTCCCCCTACACTGAAATTCTATTTTGGCAAACCTCTTGGGTTTGATTGTCAGAGAGATAAAAGCTTGTGAGTACTGCAGTAGAATCTTGAGTGAATCTTGGTAAATTTAGAGAGCCAGGTTACTTTTTGTGGACCGCTGACTTTATCTGTCCATAATACTATCTTCCTTCCTCTCTTGCACAAATGATTGTGTTGTAAATGCTCCATCTGGCTCTCCCTGAGTTGAGAATCTTTTCAAATATGACCCATTGTTTTTGTCTGTAGACCTGTTAAAATTCTCTGTTACTTTTCAGATGCAGTTTCTGGTGTGGGAAGAGCTGACTCTTAGTAATGTTAGTCTTGTGTAGATAGTGTCCATCTGGAAGAAAGTCCACCATGGATCTTTGAGGACTCCAAGAGAGTATTATCATTTGGTGGCTGGAATGGTCACTTCCAGAAACAAAATGTAATCTCACAGTCTTGTGAAAAGATATTTGCTTGATGGGAGTGTCCTCTGACATGCCTTTGTTCGTCATTGAGAGGATATGATGGTTCACAACTCTGAAATAGACAATGAGTATTCTCAGGTGTTAATCAGTAGCTTCAACTCTGGAAAAGTTTTAAGAAGGCTACTTACTTGTATAAATGGTAAAGCCAAAAGGTGGAATTTTCCAGCTTTGCTGACATAGTTTAATTGGTTAGTGCTTTATTTAAAATAATAATGACAATAATGATAACAATAATAATAATGAAATGTTGTTTCCTTCTTCATGCTTTCTGCCTCCCATATTTCTGCTAGATATTCCCTCTCTTGAGGAAGGTTTGGAGCAAAGAATGCAGATTGCCTTTCCGGACACACTAGGGATTTCGTATTAACAGTAAGTACATTTAAAAACTTTGTAATGTGACTTCATCTCACATTGGTGGCAATATACAGCTGATCAGCTACTTGAAGATGTACTAGTTATGTGTGCCTCTATGTTATAGGACAAAAGGAAAAACCATATTAAAAATTTCTCCCACAGGCCAATAGGTGGTGTGGAGGTTTAGGAGTCTGGATCCCACATGGCAGATTTTGCAGTCTGAGTTTGAAGCCAGGTATACCAGACCTGGTATTTTGAAAATATACCAGATACCTGTGTGTGCATGCCCCAAATCTCAAGAGGAGAATGGAAGAGAAGGGATTGCAGTGTGGCCATCCTCTCTGGGGGGTGATTTCTCATTTTTCTCTCTCTGTTTCTCTCCAGTGAGCACACATGCCCTATGACAAAAAGTTCAAAAATAAAAGAAAAATTATACCCCATTTTGAGAAAGAGGTGATTCTTTTTAAAATGATCTACTTTAAATAATTTGTTGCCTTTTGTGTAAAGGTTTTAGCTTTTTTCTTTTAATGTGCTACATTCTCTTCTTCCTTATCTCTTCCTGTGTCTCTGTACTTTGCAAATTCCTGTGCTCATTATTTTCCAGATACTGAAGAATATAATCCTTTTACATTATCCTCTATTCCTTTTTACTAAAGTTTTACTTTCCATCAACTGATTCTTTTTGTAGTATTTTGTCGTATTTATTTCTTCTTCACACTTTTCTTATTCTCTTGTTTGTGGTTCACTTTTCCAATGAGACTTATGGGCTCGTTTGTTAGCTTTTGGTTCTTAGCCTTTCAAACTTATTTCTTCACTCTCCTCATATCTTTCATGTCCGGGAATATGTGTGCTCAGTCAAACTTCTTCACAGAACTGTCTTTAAGTTTCTATAGAAGCATAATCTTATTCATTTTAGTACCTCTTCTTTATAGAGGAGAAGCTGAGGCACAAATAGGTCTGATGATTCCCCTAAGATCGTAGAGTAGATTATGAAAATAGCAAAAATTATAATCAGGTTTTCTGATTTCTAAGAAAGGTTATTAACCAACTGAGCCCCTGCAATTAAATTTGTGGCCCCATAATCTGAGAGCCGGGTTGGATCTTCAGGCAGTACCTCAGACCTCCAGAATCAGCATCTGCATTTTCTCTATATTGCCAGTGATTCATAGACTCATGGACGTTTGAGTGGCCTTGAACTTGACAAAGCACTTTGCACTGAAGAGCCACTCTCTGAAATAAACTGTGTCATCCTCTCTGGTAAGATTGCTTTGCATTTGTGAGGCTTCTCCTGAACTCTGGCTGCCCTGATTAAAATATATGAGAAGAGGATTGACACAAGCCTCAGCGCTGATTTCAGTATCTAGCTGATCTCTATTCTGGAATTTAAATTTCAGATAAATTCCACTTGTGAAACTTCAAGGAGCTAATGGCAAAGCAAGTGGAATATTCTTTTCTAGGCAATTAGTTTTCTCAGTTCTTATTTATTTGTGGTTCATTGACTCAATTTAGTATCTGTGAACTTGTTATAGACTACGGGGGCATCGCTGCTGTTGCATGGTGTTTAGTTGACATCTATTTCTTTGAATATATTGTCTTCAATTTTCCAAGCACAAAGTGAAATATACCTAAGTGCTTCATAAGGTACATCAATATCTAAAATGATTTTTATTGTTTATCCAAACTGTAATAAAAGAGGTGTTATCTCTTTTATTCTGCTGACTGGATTTTAAATTTAGAGGAAGACCAACACATACATTTGCTAGCCAGAGGTGTAAAGCAAAATCTATTTGGTATCAGAGCCGAAATGAATCACTGACATAGGAAACAGTTATGAATATTTTCTTGTAGGGAGAAAGTGTTGTCAGATTTAACCACTGTCATATTAGTTTATGTATAAGGTGTACATCTGAGCTTAGGATTTCACTGGACAACAACAAAGCAATCATAAAAAAATGGATGTTAAAGCAATTTCTAGGTAGAGGAGAATAGAGAAAATAAAAATGAACCTGGAGGAGTTTAAAAACAGTTTTGAAATTGTTTTTTTTTTCCTTTTCATTTCCAAGTAAACAGCCTTTTTATTGGAAAGGCTATCAAGAAGAAATTGTAATTTGAGGCATTCTAGAATCCTGCAAATTCATACATATCTCAATGAGTTGAGATTGAATTTACCTTATGTTCCTGAATATTTGTAACAACTGAGAGCAAGCTCTCCAAAATATACCTTTCTCAAGAGGGTATATAATAATCCAGAAATACTCTAGACTGGCAGATTTTGCCTGACATTTTTTGAACCCAGAATCAGCATTTCCTTTGTTAAACACTGTGACAGGCCTCCACAAGTTGGTTTCCAGAAGTCCATCTTCTGTGATTGTTTAAATTCCAGATGCCTAAAAATGAGCACAAGTAGTAAAATTATAACCTCTTCCAGCTACAATTCAACAAGCCTACCATTTCTGTCTTTAATATGTAGTGAGGTTGAAAGTGATGACAGGCCATCAGACAAAGTTCACAGTATCAGGTCCTCATATTCTGAAATATGCAGAAAGTCATCCCCCCCAAAAAACCTGACATAAAGCATATATCCTCCTTATTCACACATAAGTTTAACCCCCTTCACAAACTCACAGCAGCTTAGGAAGCAGATGAAGAAAATAAACCACACAGCCACATCATAGAGACAAGAAATGACGGTTACAGTGGCTTTCCACCCCTGCCCCTCATGGACTTGTTACCCACATGTCCACAAGAAAGAAGGAAATAGAAAATTCAGAAATGGTTTCAGACTCTGGCCATCAGCTGAGCTGGCAGCTGTCCTCACGCACATTCTCAGTTTTGTGACCTTCCAAGGGAGACCTTTTACTCCCTCCATGTTTTTGTCCCACCATTGAAGATTTATTGTCTGCATCTGCTAAAATTCTTTAGCAATTCTCCGTGATGATAACCTTACAGTTACAGAAAGTTAAGCAATTTCTTGAAGGCAAGATAAAAATGTATCTTTCTTTGCTATGTTGATGCGTTTACCTTACCTTCAACTTTGAAATTCCTAAACTGTGAGCAAAAGCATGTTCTTTGACATTTGTGGTGATGCTATTGTTAGCTCAGTCTTTATTGTTTAGGAGGTACAAATTGATGCCATTTGAGAAAAGAATTTAAAATTCCCTGGCTTCCATGCTAAATATATATACACTTCACATCTGAAATAGAGGGTTGTCTTAGTACCTGATGTGATATTTCTGTGGAAAATATAAGTCAAAAATTCACAGTAATTCCTAGCAGAGAACAAAAGATAAGCTTTCTATATTTTAGGTTGGATATAGACTAAAATATGTTTATGTTGTTACTCTTCTTTTTTAGAATTACCTGCTACTGGCTTTTGAAAATTAAATAATGTGTGCTTTGAATCAGGTGTACTTTTAAACCATTTCAAGAAAAAACATTTTAGAAGGTTTCAAGTTTGTATCTTTTATATATTTTTTTCCCTTATGAAGATGTCTGTGTACTTTCAATATTTCATCTTTGAATGAGAATTTATAAAAAAAAAAGATAGCGTTTTAAAAAGTCTATTTACTTCTTCCATGACCAAGATACATGAGTGTGCATGTGAGTGCATGTGCGTGCACATACACACACACACACACACACACAGATAAAACACCCCCTAGTAGGGTATCATGCCCAAAAACATTTCCAGTCTCAACCATCCCAGAATTATGGATATATTGACATCCGACATATTCAGGAAGGCTCTGGATGTAAACTTTACCATGTGGGACAGCCTCACAGAGCCTCGAGGTTTCCCAATGTGTCACCATTCAGCCCCACTGACATTCTTAAATATGAACGATTCATTAATATTAAGCATATGATTGGGCTCTTGGGTGAGTTTACAAAAGGGATATGTTGAGCATGATTTGTAGCCCTTTTTCCTACTCTACCACTGCTTAAATTCTTCACTTACTTGCCCTGGGCAAGTATCGTGCTCATACCAGTTCCTTAAAATCCTGGATTTATGCAAGAGACGTGTTTCATGTTCACTAAATTCCAAGAGGTGGAGCAGATTTTTTTCTTTTTTTCTTTTTTTCTTTTTCTTTTGCTATAGCAAGAGCACTCACTGGAAAGAGACAGAGAGACGGGGAGAGGGAAAGTTAGAGATCATCTTCTAGTTCAGATGACCATGTTGCAATCCCTTTTCCTTCATTCTCCTCTTGGGATTTTGGGCACACATGTACATGTGCCCCGCATGATTTTTAAGCCACTGGGTCTGATATTTGAACTACAGTTGGTAATGTGAGAGTCTAATACCTTAATCACCATGCCACCTGCTGCCCCCAATGGCAGAAAAGTTTAGAGGATACATTCAGGTAAGAGTCATACAGTACACATATAGAAATTGTCTGTACGATGCTACAGTGGAGTACCAGTGGTTTTTTTTCATTCGTTCATTCATTCATTCATTTAATTTGAAAAATACTGAGTGCTCATTATATTCCTTTTTGTAGACACTGGGAATACAGCACTGAACAAGAAAAATGTTCTGCTCTTAGGCATCTGGCTTAGTTCATTTTTGGTGTTGGTAACAGAAATATCTGAGACTGGATGTATTTAAGAAAAAGAGGAATTTATTTTGGTTCATGTTCTGGTCTGGGAAGTCCTAAAACATCACAAAATGGTAGAAGGCAGAAGTTTTAGCAGAGCGGACTGTGGTTTGTATTTATGTGTCTTTCTCTGTGTTGTCCTGTCTCATTGCTTATACTTATAAACTCACCATAACTCAGTCATGGGGCCCTACCCAAATGACTTCATCAATCCAAAGGCTCAACCCCAAAAACCAAAAAGAACTTATGTTTTCACTTAACATTCTTACAATGCAGTCAAGTCTCAACTAAAACATTTTTAGTTGATGTCTAAATTCAAAAATATGAACATTTGGGGGTCAAACCATTATCCAAATCATAAAATAAGCACACCTTTTAGTAGGTGAGTCAGATAATGAGAAAATAGTTGTAGTGATGAGTGTTATGTGGGAGAAATAATAAAGCAGATAAAGAAAAGAAAATGAAAGCTATTTTAGATAGTGTGGTCAGAGAAAGGATGTTTGAGTAGTTGTCATTTGATTAGAACTTTGAATAAAAATAAAAAATAAATGTTGATGAACCAAAGATGTAGGTTTGAAAGAGCATTCTAGACATAGGAAAAGACAAGTATAAAGACCAAGGAGAGGGGCCAGTAGGTGGCATTGTGCTTAAGGATCTGGATTCCCATATCACTGACCATGGTTTAAGTCCTGGTGGCTTGAAAGTCATGCTTGGCATTTGTGTGTGTGCCCCAAATCCCAAGGAGAATGGAGGAGAAGAAATTGTGGCATGGCCATTATCCTAGGGAGTGACGTCTCACTTTCCCTCTATCTCTCTTCGAAAAGCACATGTGCCGTATGGCAAAATCCAGAAAATAAAAAAGAAAAAAAAGACCCAGGAGACAAGGCTGACTTTGCCATCTTAGACCAGTTCTGTCTAACAGAAATGTAATGAGAGCTACAGATATAATTTAATGTGTTTAATAACTTTATTAAAAGTGTAAAAATAAAATAAAATTAAAAAGTTAAAAGACAAAAATTGATTTTAAATCATATAATATATATTTTGTATTTAAAGCACATCTCAGCTAGGAAGTTAAATTTGTATTGAGAATAATTGATCTGCATTTCAATTTCATTAATTTTATAATTGATAAGTAAATTCATGTATTTATGTTGCCAAAACATATTTAAACACTTTCTGATAATTAAATGCATATTTTAAAATTTCAATTGAATAAAAATGAAATAAGATAAGAAATTAAGTTTCTCAAAATAATTAACCATATTTCTTTTTAAAAAGTTATTTATTTATTTAATTTTATTATTATTGTTGTTACTATTATTATTATTTTGGAGAGAGTTTTTTTTTTTTTTTCTATAGGACATGATGTGCACTCACCAGAGAAAAAGAGAGACAGAAAGCAAGAAGGAAGGATTACAATGCCACAATCCTTTCTTCTCCATTCTACTCTTGGGATTTTGGGCACACACTCACATATTCTTGGCATGAGTTTCAAGCTGCCAGGTCCAGAACTCAATTCATGGTCAAACCATGGTCAGAGTCCAGCAACTTAACTATTATGCCATCTTCTGATCCCAATTGTTATTATTTTTAAGTTTGTTATCAGACATGTGTGCTCACTAGAGAAAGAGAGAGGGGAAAAGAGAGAGATAAAGAGAGAGAGACAGAGAGATAGGGGAAAACCAAGAAAGTGAGCCACCAGGTCTGGGACTCAAACTATGTTTGCCCACGTGGGAGTCCAGTGCCTTAACCTCCATGCCACATTCTGGCCCCACTACTCTGATTTCAAGACTTAATAGGCACACATGGTTAGTGACTACTTATTGGAAAATCACAAGTTCAGATTATCTGGAAAAGAAGAAAGTTGCAGAAGCCAGATGGGACTTTGGGAACCAGGGAAAAATGTTTGGGTCTTATCTGCTTGTGATAGGAAATTACTGAAGGTGTGTAAATGCGTGATGTGCTCTGATTTGTTCTTTGAAGAGATACACTTTGGGGAGAGATAGGAGAGAGAGTGGGAAGACAGAGACTTCACAAGAAACCACCAGGTGGTTAGGTTGAAGATGTAGGTGGTGGCTTAGGATGGTCTGGTGCAGGAGTGAAGTGTTGTTGGTTTGAGGGTAGAGATGACAGTACTTGATGCTGTATTGTTTGCAGGGTTGGTAGCAAAGAGGAATCAAAATCAACTCCTAAGATTTTGTTATGAGTAACTAGATAAAATGTGACAATACGATTAAGATGTAAGTGACCAAGGTAGAGACAGTTTGATGGGGAAAAAAATCTAATTTGGACAAATTAAGTTTGATTTGCCTCTTAGAATTTCAAGTGAATAGCTGAGTTTGGAAATCAGGGGAAAGGTTATGGATGGAGACATAAACTTGGGGGTTAGCACATAGAAGGTATTTAAAGCTATCTGAATGAGATCATCCTGTCACTGAGGGTACATAGAAGATAAAAGATAATAGTCTGAGAAATGAGTCTCAGAAGACTCTAAAATTTAGATGGGAAGATGAGGTGGAATCCGTAAAGGCCATTAAAGTGGAGTGACTAGTGAGGTAGGGAAATCAAGAGAGTGTAATATGTTAAAGTGAAGTTTATCAATTAGTTGCAGCAGGAAAAATATTGTCATTTAACTTGGATATTTGAATAAAAACTCAATAAAAAGAAATTTGCAGTAGTGAGATCAGGGTATTGGGAATGTCCAAAAATACAGTTTCCCAAAGGGTGAAAATAGTGTTAACACAGATAGATCTGAAGGAATTAGAAGGAAGAGAAAGAGAACAAGAGAGAATTGTGGGAAGGGGGTTCCGTGAAGGGAATTGTGACCTTAGTTTGAAGAATCCAGTCAGTGTCAGCAGCACTGCAGAGAGGGAGCAGGGAGCTGGTAGTACAACTCTCCCTTCCTTTCACCTTTCAGTCTTCATCCATTGGCTAAATCCAAGCAAAAGACAGCCTGTTGATTTGGTGTATGAGGTCAATCTCCCAGGGCAAGATAGAGACTAAGGAATGGATCCAGATAGGCAAATGGAAAATATTCCGCTCACTAAATGAAGGAAGCCATAGGACAATAAATTAGGGTAATATGAAAAAACAAACTGTCCTTAAATTTGCTTTGGTTTTTGGTTTTATTTTTCTTTTTATTTTCTTAAATCTTTATTGAGAGGCATACTTAATAAGTGACCAGAGATCCTAACTGGAGAACTTGAATCATTGTGTGAATATGTAGATTTGTTTTTCTCAACTGTCTTTTCCATTTCCTTCTTCATATACACATTCCACTCTTTTTTTTTTTTTTCAATTCTTGCCAGGGTATCCTTCTGCCTTCTGTGTGTGTGTGTGTGTGTGTGTGTGTGTGTGAGAGAGAGAGAGAGAGAGAGAGAGAGAGAGAGAGAGAGAGAGAACTCTCGACGAGGCATGGTCACACCACAACTTTTTTCCTTCATTTCTCCATCCTATCGGGATTTTGTGCATGAAGACATATTTATGTATACACACATATGTGTGTGTGTGTGTGTGTGTGTGTGTGTGTGTGTATTCTTACAGCTTATATATAGTTGAGAGCTGTAAGAAAGTACAGAGATGTTATGTGAAACACAGTAGTAGCAACAATAACAAATGTGGCTGTCATAGCTGACTCAGGCTTCAAATCACTCTGGTGGCCTCCATTTTGTTGGAGGCCCATACCTATAATCACTGACTCTTCTGAGTTAAGGTGTCCCTAGAGCGAGATCTAACATTCCCTCCTTTACCAAATAGGAAGAAACAAAGACAATGGAAGTCTGGAATGCATTTAAGGTCTGGAATTCTTCAATCATCTCCCTTTTGTGATTAAACGCAGTCAAGTATTACGTGACACACAAGCTAGCAAGACCACATGTTCTATTACAGCTTTTGTCTACCTACCCTTGACTCGCAGGAGTTTGGTCTATCGTTTCCCTTTTCACTCTCTCATCCCACTCACACCTACCCATTTCTCTTTCTCCTTGCTTAAAAGAGCATCTCAGGACTATAAATGAGTTGTAGTTTTATCTGTTAGGAGTTCCCATTTGCTTTACACAAAGAAATTATGAAAATAATTAGATCGTGTGTAATCTTACCCAGTGAATGCCTCATATTTATTTTATAAATACACTTCTCCCTATGACTTTTTACTATTAGTCGGCAGTCCCATAATCTGGGTAACCTGAAATTTGAAAATTTTCTCTTGAAAACAGAAAGTGGGATTTAATTTTGTCAAGTTGGATTTTCCTTTGACTTTAAAGATCACTTCGAGTATTTTGCAGCACTATTCAATTTGTGGTGACTTTTTCCATTCAAATGATATTGTAGTAGGAAAGAAAGGTCAGAGTCCAGAAGGAAGACAGCAGGGAAATATTACTTGAGGTAATGTTGAGATGAGCTCTCTGGAGTTAACAGGT
The DNA here is from genome assembly GCF_000334495.1 of Tupaia belangeri chinensis. Classification (NCBI taxonomy): domain Eukaryota; kingdom Metazoa; phylum Chordata; class Mammalia; order Scandentia; family Tupaiidae; genus Tupaia; species Tupaia belangeri. Next base: position 151,104 of record NW_006160091.1, read on the forward strand.
TTTAATTCTGAATATATTCAACAGCGAATTTCAAAAAAAAAATCTGTCACCCATTCTGATGATTATGATATACTTACAAATAAATCACAGTTGAATTCATAGACCCAAATTATTTATTATAAAGAAATGAACATGGCAATATGTTTTCTATGCCTTTCCAATTAGAGTTTAGATCAATTTATCTTTGAAACCATTTTGCCTAGTTGAATTTTTAAAAATATATTATGACATGTTATTGGAGCCAACTAGCTGGAACACAAGGTTCTCGAGACTCAACATTCATTATTTATCCATTTATACTAATAAACCTTTATATCCCACATGTCCCTTGCTCGTATTCAAAAGGAACCTCAGAAGCACAACTTGTTTTAAATTTATGACACAACGATTGCTTGTGACAAAGAAGAATGACATAAAAGTGCATGCATTTTTCCCCCCACAGGAAGACAAATGATAAGATTATTTTTTGAGAGAGATGGTATTCCTTTCCCTTTCTTAAAAGAAAAATTAGCCTTAAGGAAAAGAAATTCAAAGATTATAAACAATAAAGAAAAAGGAAAGAAAAATTGATTTGGAGATGCAAGGTGGGATTGAGTTGTAATATAAAAGTTACTGGTCTTTTCCTACTGAAAGGCAGAACCAATTGATTTATGATCACAACTCTGAGCTTGCTTTCCTCCTTCTCCTCCTCCTCCTCCTTCTTTTTTTCTCTCTCTCCCCCTTGGGGAGGGAATGTAGATACTAGGTGGCATGTCTCTTTTGATTTGCCACACTATGTCTTAATTATCAGTGCTGGAAGATCAGGCAGTAGTATTTTCCAACTTCAAAGGCTTCAACAGCCCGAGCAGCATGAAGGAGATCAATGTGCCAGGATGCAGAGTGACAACAATATGGTGTCTTCATATTTTAGGAGTATCAGCTCATTTTTTATTTGTGGCACATCAAAGTGAAAATGAGGACACAAGGAGGTTTTTACTCTTTGTTATTCTCTTCTTGAGTGACAGCAATGTCTCCCAATTTAATGCCCAGGCTGGAGTACTTAAGGAACAATTCTTTTGAATTGAATGTTTCTCATACTTAAAGAACTTGGAAGAAAATAGCTACCGATGACAAACTGGAACAGAAACGCAGCATGCTTATTGAGAAGCATGATTAGAGAGTTCAGGAGAATATTTGGTGTGATATAGATATTGCTAGGTGTTAGTGACAAGAAAGCAACTGCTCACAATAGTAATAACAGTAATTTTAAGTGACCACACAGCAACAGCTAAGGGATACTGTGTGTTTACAAGTTACAGACATGTTGTCAATCATTTTCATAGATGACAGAATTGAGGATAAGAGAGATTAAATAACATTCCTGATACTATTCAATATGATGTGGAGTTTGGATTCTAACACAGACCCTTGGACTCAGCCTGCTCTCATGTCTACTAATAGTTCAGTGGAGTCTCATATTTCACATGGGTTACATTCTGAATTCAGTATGTGGAACATTGGGCAAACATTAAGAATAGTCAAGTTTGAGGTCAGCAGATAGCATGGTGGTTAAGGCACTGGACTCCCACATGGTTGACAGTGGTTTGAGTCCCAAATCCAGCACCTTAAAACTCATGCTGGGTATGTGTGCCTGTGTGCCCAAAATTATGAGAGGAAAATGGAGAAGGGATTACAGTGTGGCTATTCCCCCGGGGAATAATTTTTCACTTTCTGTCTCTGTTTCTCTCTGTCTCTCCAGCGAATGCATACACCTTATAGCAAAAATTTCTGAACATAAAAAAATAAATAAAATAGTCAAGATTACTCTCAAGATATTGTTTACTTGGTCATAAAATATAAGTTTGCTTTCATTTCTAGGTGTTTGTCTACAACTTCTCAGTAGTGTTTATAGTTAATAAATTTTCATTTTTATTTTAGAGAGAGATTTTTGCTATGGGGTGCATGTGCTCGCCAAAACGAAAGAGAGAGGCAGAAAAACAGAAAGCAAGAAATTAAACCCCAGGAGAGATGGTCACAATGCCATCCCTTCTCCTCCAGTCTCCTCTTGGGATTTTGGCCATCCATGCACACACGCCTCAGTGTGAGTTTGTAGACACCAGTTTGGGACTCAAACTGCAGCTGACCATGCGGGAATCCAGTGACATAACCATTATGCCAATTCCTGGTCCCTTAATAAATATGTTTTTAAAATAGCAAAATGAAACCTTGCATGCAAAAATGAACAAACATACATAGCTATATTTTCTTATATAATATTGATATAAAATGTGTCCTCATCGAAATATGAGGATGGTGATGCTTAATGTTGGTTTCTCTATTTGAAATGAAGCTACATAATACATAGATTCAAATCATTTGATTCACATGGATTTATGCTCTTTTTTCCAACAGAAATGCATTTCCACCCAAACCCAAGGAAGAGTATAATATGGGGAAGTAAAGACTGGATGTCACTCATTGTAAGAACCTCAGATGATTTAAATACTTTAGTCTGGGCTTGGGCTTGACTTTCCTGCCTGAAAGGCTTTATTATTCAATCTTCACAGCAACTATGTGTGTTAGAAAGATTCTTTTTCTTTTTAATGGAGTAAATGAAAATTCAAATAACCACTAAGTTTTGTTTTTCTGTTGCTTTTTTGTGTTTTTTTTTTTTTTCTAAAATTTGTTCACTTATTTCTTCTATGAAAGACAGACAGACAGAGAGAGACATCCCCAACATGGTCATCATGCTGCAGTTCATTACCATCCTCAGCCAGCATCATGGACGTGGATGAGGTAGACCTCGACACTTGAACCTGGGACCTTTCCATTATGGTTTCATGATCACCACTGTTTTGCTACCACTAATGGCCCAAATTTTAAGGGAAAACTCACTTCCTCTGTTCGTTTTGTCCAGTCGTGATCATTCTTTCATCTGTGAAAATGATGAGCTTGATAAATTGCTACCAGGAGAGCAAGGATTGTCTTCAGATTCTCTACGGGTGCCCTGTATATATCAAGAAGAGGAGGAGGTAAAGGCAGGACATATTCAGCAAAATGTTTCTGTCTTGCCCTATGTCATAATAAATTATGCATGCTGGCTGTGTTGAATATTTTTGTGTGAGAAAAGAGGACACCCACCACTCAGCATCTAAATTGGGAAAGGAGTAGTTGTTTTTAGATGTCATCACTGCCAATCAGCCCTGTAGTTTAAGAGAATTTATTTCCGCCGACCCCCCCAGAAATGCTGTGATCCTTAGAACTTGGCAGTTTTCTCTTTCTGCACCTTCTAATCGAGGGCAAGAGAGAGTGCCACTGTCTAGGCTTTTGAAACAAAAAGAAAGAAATCTCACAAGCAGAGGACTGAGGAACCTATGTAGATAATATCTGATTATTTCTTAACAGGCTCTTAGGAGACTAAAAGAATTTAGTAGAAAAATCCGTTTGACTGATGGCTGCCTCCTTGGAGTTTTGAATACGGCACTTGTGGCCTGATAAAAAGAACCACTTAATTATTCACAACATAAAGAAACATGTCTGGGTCCTCTGACTGCTGGTCCATTGATCTGTCATTGTATTAAACTTTCTCCCAGAGTCCCTTGGAGCTGTTCCGTGGTGGATTACAACTGCTCCCATGATGACTGGTGTGCCAGAGTGGATGGGGTCATCATTGAAAAGAGCTCTATTATCCAAGACAGACTTGTGTACAGATCAACCTTGGAGCCTATGCATTGGAATTCTATGAGGGCATGGATGGGTGTTTGTGCTTGTAATTATGAAGATGATAAATTAATTTTTCTTAATAGGTTGAGTTTTTGAATTTTTTAAAAAATTTTGCTATGAGGTGCTTATACTTGCCAGGGAAAGACAGAGAAAGAGAAAGTGGGAAATGTGTCCCTCACTTCCAAGGGGGATGGCCATATCACAATCCCTTCTCCTCCATTCTCTTGATATTTTGAGAGTGGCATGATTTTCAAGTCTTGGGTCCAGTACTCAAACTGTGGAGTCTGCCATAACTTCCATGCCACCTGCTGGCCTCTAAGTTTTTGTATATTTTTAATTAGCCAAATTTGCCAAGGGTTAAATTAAAGACATTATTCAGTTTATTGAACATTATCATCATTGGTCCAAGTGAGATTATTTTCCATTTTTATTTATTCTTTATTTCCATTTCCTTTTCTGTTTACCTCACTCTCATTCTAATGTGTTATCAAATGTGTATTATACTTTATTTGCATGAATTTATAAATGGCTTTGCTTTACATATCTCATTCTGTTTCTTGTTTATTTTTCACTTCACACTGTATTTATTGGATTTAGCCATGTTACTTCTAACTGCTGCTCAGTCTGCCATGATGTTCACCCACCATGTTCTGCTTCTTAATTGCCTACAATTTCTGCCACCATGAACAGAGCTGTAATAACCACATTTATACCTATTCTCTTGTGGGTCTACTTGATAATTTCTTTGAAATATATATGTGGGAGAACAATTGCTGAGTCAAAAGGTAAATCTACACTTAATTTAACTCTGTAGTTTCAGATTGCCTCTTAGAATAGCTACACAAATCTCCACTCCCCCTTCAATATAGCATCTTAGTTTAAATTCACAGTTTTCTGATTATCTATGGTATTGAAAATTTCTATTTCAAAGTTTTGTGTTCTTATGAGCTTTCTTTCCTATAATTTGCCATTCGTATCGTTTCCCCTATTTTTTCTAGGTTGATTCTAGGCTTTCAATTTTTTGTTTGTCTATATTTGCAAAAGTTATTTATGAACTTGAAACATCCTAGTGCATTATATCAATATGCATGTCTTTCAAGGAGTTCATGAGGTTCTTTGCATACCTGTGAGCTAAATACTTGTTTTCCTTGCTTCCTTTGCAGCTGAAGGGTACAAGGTGACCTAGTTTGGGAGGCTAAAATACAAATGGAAGCTCTTGCTTTCCTGGTAAAGAGGATAGAGATCTTTGGTGGATCTTTCTTGCCCTTCTTGCTCCCTGGAATCTTGAGCTGATTTATCTATTGGCAACTCAATGCCATTTGCTCTCTACTGTACCCTTTGCTATACTGCAGGGACTAGAAGCCAGGAAGTAACTTGCACAGAATTGCTGCCATAAGAATTTCAGTTTAGAGTCAGCACACATGTACGATTTTAAAGGCAAAAGGGAAGCAGGGACATTTTATGGGTCTTTAACAGCAGTAAGCAGATCTATGAGATGTATTTTTTGCACAAATTTACCGTCCTTTTCTTTAGAATCACCTGCTTTGCACTGAGTAATAAAATCATGATCAGTTATTTTCTGTGATTGCTTTAGCTTCCAAAGCTCCCAAATTGGCTGAACGCTCAGAACCAGCAGTGTCCTAGACAGATAGATATCCACTTTTCCAGACCTCTTCCTTTTTTAAAAAAAATTACCAGTGGGAAGTGGTCATATCACAATTTCTTCTCCTCCGTTTCTCCACCTGTTGGGATTTTGGTTTCACACGCATATGTGCCTAGCAGGTTTTTATGTTACCAGGGATGAATTTAAACTACGTACTTGACTTTGTGGGATCTGGTTCCCTTAACCACTTGCCCATGGAGCTGGCCTTTCAAGACCTTCTTTTAAAAATTCTGTAAGTGCTCAATCTCTTACACTAAAATCTCCTCTCTGTTTAAAATACCTAGAGAGAAGTTTTTGTTTTGCTGATCAGCCTTGACTTATACAAACAGGAAATGTGATGGTAGGCCCTGAAACATCTTGTAGACTGACCTGAAACAAAATCTCAATGAGCCAAGGGTACTTTAAGACAGAAAAAGATAATAGATTCTCCTGATGTCACTGGGCTACTGCTCCAGAAAAATAAAATATACTTTTGTCAGTCATATTAGTCAAGTTTTCTCATATTTGTAGAGCCAAATCATTCCTAATTTTTATACTCAACTTCTCTATAAAATGGGACTATGATGAGTTTTTAGGATGTACAATATATGAACAGTGCTTGGAAAACAGTAACCACTAAATGTCGATGAATACTGAATTATTTTACTAGTCCCCAGCGTTAACAATGAGAAACATTTCTTCTGAACAAAATTTCTGAGAAGGAGAATTTAAGTTAATAGAATACACTTTTCCAAATTCAAGTCTGGATATTTGGTTAAATTAGTGCATGCCAACTGATCATATTTTTGGACAATTCTTTCTATTGCACTGACGAATAGAATTAGTGGGAGCAGTATGTAGCGATCTGTGTGTGAAGTATATACAGTATCTTAAAAACATGAGGATGAGATTAGGCTTGAGATAGCCCTATTCCATGTAAAGAAAAATAAACTTTCATGTATGGGTATAACATTCTCTCCTAATGGAATGTCCTATAAATATTTCTTATTTCATAATAACTTATTTTAAATAGGGTAACCATTTATAAATGCTCTGGTGGAGACAAAAAAAAAAATGTTGATTATATCTCATCCACAGAGGATAACCCAGAGGTCATTATATTTCTTACTGTTTTCTGAAACCAAGACTATAATCAGTGCTTTGGTTGAGAAAATCTATTTTCCTCACCCAGTGATTTTACATACTTAAGTGTCTTTAATATGGAAAGGTATTTGGCTTGTCCGACTTCTCTAGCTGTGTTCATAAATCAAGATAATCATTATCAGCAGAACAAACAAGAGGAAAATATTATGATAAAATGTAAGTGAGATGTGAAAGAATATTTTCAAAGGTACAAAGCTAATGAAAAACATAAAACCATTATTTTATTTTTTTTCCCAAAGTGATTTATTAGCTCATGCAGAATCTTTCCAAATTTGTTTCCCTTGTAGGATACTTAAGGGCTGCTAAGATCTATTAATATTTTAGTTCTGAACTTTTAAAGTCATGTATACTTTCAAATTGTGCTTTAACCTCGCTTGAGATCTATAAACATGAAATTGTTTTATTAAGTGCCAGCACTGAGACTCCATAATTATCTCTGAATTGTTGCTGTAGAGTAATCTATAATTTCTTCAAAAAGTTGAGGCTTCTGAAATGCAATTTGAATATCTAATAGCAATATAAAATGTGTTTAAGTGACTCATTTTTATTATTATTAATTTCTTTTATTCTTACCACCTTGAGCAACATTCTGGCCTCAGTGGACTGACACCAAATTGACAAACCACAGCAAAATTGCTCATATACTGAACCGGAGAGATAAAATGGCTGAGTGACAGGTGGGACTAATCAGTTCATAGGTAAAAATCAAGATTGGATTTGATGAGGGGATTTCTTGGTCCATGGTGGATTCAATCCTCTTTTCAATATACTGAAAAGCCATTTTTTTTTGCCAAGTTTGATTTTCATTATTCCCCAACTCCAGCTCTGTCACTTTTCTGCAAGGGGACCTCTCACCATTCGCTTTCCCTAATGCTTCAGCTAACCAAATAGCCTCAGGGAAGATTCAGAGGTAACAAAAGCATAAAGTGTAGGGAGAAAATTAAATGCCTCATCCTCTGCAAAATCTGTTTTGGAGACCTGCTATTAGTTATGCCAGTGGTACATCATGAAAGTAAATAAATAAGCTGATTAAAGAGCCACACGGTGCGGTGGCACCAAGGTAGCTATGTTCAATTTTCACAAATTCACCTCTTTGTTTCTTTCCAGTTCTTGCTTTATTACCAGCAATGGCAAAAATAAGTGTACATTTTAATGTTTAAACTAATTTTCTTTGTCCTCAGACATCATTCCATGTTTGAATAAATAATTTAAAAATATTTCTAGGTTCAGATTTCAAAACAAAAATGTTTTTTGGTCACTGCAGAAAACATTTCTTAAATAACACAGGGCATCCTCTGTTTCTTCAAGATGTTCTCATATCTTAAGTGCATTTGGGGGAAAAATGTTCCCCACAAAATCTTACATCTTTCTCCTCCTCTTCAGATTTTACTGGATTGCCCTGAGTAGTTATCTTGGCAGTTTAGGTCCAGAGGCTTCACTGGTGATGAACATCTGAGGGTGGGCTACTCAAGGGAAGGCACATCACGTTGCTTCCACAGGCAGTGGGCCCTGGGCCCTGCGTGGATTCAGTGCAGTCCAAGAATTTGAACACAACATCTTGGTATCACTGTTACAAAATCCAGAAGTTTGGGGCTGCAAAGGACATAATCTACCTTGTTCACCAGATTAGTTTATCTTATTTTTGGTTAATTTATTAAAAAAAACACACACACACACAAATTATTTTTAAGGGTCAATTAGTACTAAAATGCTTATGACGAAAAGAGCCATTACCTATTCCACACAAGTCCTGCCTTTCATGTACCAATCCCCTTCAACTTTTCTAGTTCTGTCTACTGCTATCTACCTTCATGTGAGTGCTTAAAATAATATACTTACACTCTGATCCTTTCAACCAATATTCAATGAGGCCCAGTTCCAGGTGCTGGTGTCCAGAAGTGAATAAAATATTTGAAAGTCACTGTTCTCATGGAACTGAAATCTTCATTTGGGGACAAGCACAAATGAGCAAAATAAATGAGTATAAACAAAGGAATCTTTTAAAAGTTCATGGAAATGTGTATTATGAGAAGCCGTGCATGGATTTCAAAAAAATATTTGCATCAAAATAGTCATACTTGAATCCCATTTTTACTCAAATGTTTCCAAGTCCTTTAGTGATAGGTGGTAGTGTTAAGGAGGAAAACAAAGCAGGCAAGAGGGATAGGGACCATTAGAGCGAGAGGTACAGTTTTCACCATAGTGGAGAAGGGAGGTCAAAATAAGAATGTGAAGTTTAAATAAAAAACATACATAAACAAAACTATAGATAATGACTCATGAAGATATGAGGATATAGAAAACATTAAAAAAAAAAAAAAGACATAAAAGGCAAAGCCTCTCAGGTGGGAGCATGGAATGGAGGTCGTGTTCCAAAGACAAGAACAGACTGAAGATGAGTGAGCAGAGAGGTGAGTAGCGGACAGGGTGGCCAGAGAAGACATGAGTATGTGTGGGGACAGGTAGTGTAGGACCTTGTGCTTGTCCAAGCCCCCAGCTTTTACTCTGAGTGAGATGAGAACCTTTGTAGGGTTTTGATCAGGGACCTGATGAGATTTCAAGGCATGACTTAGCTTTAGAAGCACCTTTCTGGTTCTTAGAATTGGAATAGCTAGTAACTGAGCTGGGTTGAAAAGAACCAGTAAAGATGCTACTCTGACACAGCCAAGAGGTGAGGGGAACTTGAATTAAGATAGGATGGAAAACTGTGGAACATAGAATAGATTTTGAAGGTACAGATGATAGGATTAACTGACAGATCAGATATGGGTATTTAGAAAGAGAAGTTAGGGATAGGGATCAGTAGGTGGCATAATGGCTATGTCGCTTGACTCCCATATAGTCGAAGGTGGTTTGAGTCCTGGACCTGGTGGCTTAAACTCACACTGGGAGCATGTGCGTACATGTCCAAGATCCCAAGAAGATAATGGAGGAGAATGGAGGAGAAGGGATTGCAGTGTGACCTTGCCCTCTTGGAAGTGATTTCTCACTTTCTGTCTCTCTGTCTTTCTCATGAGCACATACGCCCTCGCCCTATATAAAAAAACCTCTGAAAAAAGAAAAAAGAAAGAAAGAAAGAAAGAAGGAAAGAAAAAGAAAGAAAGAAAGAAAGAAAGAAAGAAAGAAAGAAAGAAAG
>NW_006160091.1:160780-182187 GCF_000334495.1 Tupaia belangeri chinensis
AAGAAAGAAAGAAAGAAAGAAAGAAAGAAGAGAAAAAGTTTAGGATAACTTCAAAATTTTTTAGGCTGAGTAACTAGAAGGATGGGATATCCACCAATTAAAGTGGGTAGGAATGCAAGCTTAAGAGGGAAGAGCAAAAATTAAGTTTCAGTTTGCATACACCCATTAATATTTTGGTGATGGTGCACCTGGAAAATTCATGTTATAACTGAATCGCCAGTGCAACAGTATTAATGCATGTGGCCATTGAATGGTGATTAAGTCATAAGGTCTCCACCCTCATGAATGGGACCAGCACCCTTATGAAGGGACTCAAGTCTTCTTCTCTACTACTTTTATAATGTGGTTTTGGTTAAATACACCTCTGCTTTCATGTGTTTGAGTGTGAGAGAGAGAAAAAAGGGGAAGAGATTTTAGACAGGGTCTCAATAGGTCACAAAATTGTCCCAGCCTTCTAAGTAGTTGGCACTAACAGGCATGAAATACCACACCTTACTTTTTTGTAGGGTGAGTTAGAAATTAAACCAGGGCTTCCCATAGACCTCAGTAGGATCCATGCTGTCATAGCTCTGCTGTGCTTTATTTTTGTTTCCTATTTAATTATTCATTTTCTATTATTTTTTTACATTTAGTCACTATACATTTTTGCAGTATACAAAATGAGTTTTCTCACCATAAATACACTAAATATTAGTCCAGTCAAAGATATTAATAAGCATATCATTATTAATAATTTTCTGGGTTTTTTTGGTCCATTAAGTGTTTTGCTATTTTTCCTCTTTGATTCTCTCCCTTCCATTGTTTGTTGCTGAGCCACGTAATGCCCTAGGAACATACATTTTTCTCTTGATTAATCTTTTTTTCCATGAAGTTAAAATGACTTATAAAAGAGCACCCTCTTGCTTCACCCCCCTCTGTCACATGAGGACATGACATCCATCCCCTTCAGAGCAATTAGCAGCAAGGTGCCATCTTGGAAGATAGGAGCAGACCTCTCCAGACATCAATGCTAGACCCTTAATCTTGGAATCCCGAGCCTCCAGAACTTTACAAAATAAATTTCTATTCAGTACAAATTATTCAGTTTGTGCTATTTTGTTATGGAAGCAGAAATGTACTAAGGCACTAGTTAAGGCTGAAATGCCTCTTGGATGGAGTGATCACATAGCTCAGTTTGCCTGGGATAGCCTTAGTGTATCTTGACATAATTATCAACACCTTATCCCTTATCAGTATCTTTCTTTTACTTTCATAAGTGTCCTGTTTGAATGGTACTCCATGGAATGGCCATCTTGCTTTTGGACAACTGACTAGGGAGGTCAATGAGGTTGAAGCATGCAGAGTTCAGTGTAGGGTTGTGCTGGGAACAGAACTGAAGATGAAGAGCAAGTAGAAAGGAAACGTGATACACCAGCAATAACGTAGGTGCAACCAGGTGAGGAAGAGGCCTGTCCAATGTTACTGCTGGGCCAAGATGGCAACTATATATTGATCACTGGATCTGGGTCTGCAGAGGGCAATTGTGGTCTTAAGTTTCTAGAGATTTTTGGCACTGAACACCTGATGAGAAAGCAGCTGTCATTTAAGGATTGACATTCCATCCTAGTGGATGAGAAGTGGAGAACTAGCTCTTCCTCAGTCTGACTCCTCGCTGTACTTCCTTTCTGAGCTCCACTATTGTTGTCATAATTTTTGGTTAAATCCATAATCTTCTCTTCATTTCTGATGCTATTAATAATGTCCTTTGCTAAGTCAAGTAGCATCCCAGGAACATACCTTATTTTTCTTGATTGCTTTTTTCCTGAAGTTAAAAATGACTTTTTATTTTTTGCTTATTTTCCAGCTCTGGAGTTTATGTCCTTATTTATTTATTTATTTAGTTAGTTAGTTTGTTTGAAGAGGGACAGAAAATAGATACGTTTGCCATGTTGAGCTTCTAAATGATCTTTGATCTAAAATCTATCCACAGAAAGAAGATAATAAATAAATCAATTCTATTTAATCTACATCTTTGGATCAGATAAATACTGGGCCAGCTTGTGGCATGATGGTTAAGGTGGCTACATCCCACATGGCTGACTGTACAGTTTGAGTTGCAGATCTGGTGACTTGAGAAATAGGCCAGGCATGTGTACATGCGTGCTCCAAACTCTAAAAAGAGGGAGAGAAGGAAGGCAAGGGATTGTGGTATGACTATTCCCCATGGGGGTGTTTTCTGACTTTCCCCCTTCTCACTCTGTCTCTGAGAAGCATATGTGTTCTTTGGCAAATTAAAAATGTAAAAAATGAAAACTGCATTTGGATTTACCAGTCAAATTTGTGCCTCTACATTTTATAAATTTCAATGTTCTTCTTGAGAAGAAAACAAATACATAAACCAGGCCAATAACTTTAAAGCTAATTTGGAAAGTGTTGAAAGAGGAAAGTACTAATTAAAAAAACTGGAGGGGAGACTTGAAACATTCAGTACTTCATGAACCTTGATTATTTTAGGGGAAGGTAGTCTCCCAGAAACTCAGGATGCTGGCCTTTCTCTGCCTTCCCCCCCTCCCCTCGCTTTTCTTTTCCCTTTTTAAAAGATTTTTACCATAAGATCATACATTCATCTGAGAGAGACAAAGAGATGGAAAGTGAGACATAATCCACCCTCACCCCCCAAAGGTCATGCTGCAACTGCTTTTCTTCCATTATCCTCTAGGAATTTTGGGCACATGTGCACACACTTGATTTTCAAGCTGCCAGGTCTGGGACTTGAACCATTGTCTTGTCAGAGTCTAGTAACTTAACCACCATGCCACCTGCTAACCCCTCTCTGCCTTTTTATCTGGGGTTTACTCTGTATCTGAATTCTGTTACAACAGTGAGTTAGGCTGAGAGTAGTTTTCTATGAACAGCTCCTGGTCTTCCACCAGGAGAGGAGTCAGATCTCATGAAACACATGTTCTAGCACCTTTGAATTTAGATGATGGAACACTGTCTCCTCTGGAGAATCAAATCAAAGCTTTAGGAACCACTCAGATCACAGTGCTTAAAAACATGGCTGGACCCAGTCTGTTTGGGTCTCATTCCTGGCTCTTCCACTTATTATCTCTTCACTCTTTTTTTTTTTTTTAAGAGATTTTCACTAAGGGGTGTGTGTACTTTCTGAAGAGACAAGAGAAACAGAGAGACAGAAAGTGAGAAATAACCCTCTGGGGGGATGGCCACACCACAACCCTTCCACTCCATCCTCCTCTCAGGATTTTGGGCACACATGCCCATGTGCTCCGTGTGAGTTTCAAGCTGCCAGGTCCAGGACTCTAACTGCAGTTGGCCATGTAGAAGTCCAGCGCCTTAACCACTATGTCACTTGCTGGTCCCACTATCTCTTTACTCCTGACTCTTGAGAAGAGACTTAACTACTGTACATTGATCAACTTTTGTACAAAATGAGTGTAATGATAGTGCCTGTTCATGATGTTATGTATTGTCAAATGAATTAAAACATGCAAAACACTTATAAGAGTATACAGTTTATGACAAAGATTCATTACCTGTTAGCTACTATTATTATTGTATTTTATCTTTTGTTTGGAAATTTTATTGATCATTTATTATATAGATGGTCTCTTTGGCAATTAGCCTTAATCATTCCCCAGATATAACCACTCTGATAAATTTAATATATATCCTTTTAGATGTCAAAAAATTAACATATATTATATAATGAAATATACTACATATACATTATATATGTGTTTATCTGTATCTATGTATATTTAAACAAAAATGGAATAAGTTGACTTATTCCCAAGCTATACATTTTCCAAGGTATTTATCCATTTTTCCTTTAGAACCGACCTAACTGTTCCTAAAAAGATTCAAACTGATATGCACAAAAATCCCTTTGTCATGGCTTACACATGTATATACACACACATAGAAAATTTGTGGTTTTTCTGGTATGTAAATAATATGTGTGTTTTTTTTACATGCACATGATATCATATATGTTGTGTTTCTTACTCAGCACATTTTTTTTTAGATTTATTTATGTTGATTTATGTAAACTTAATTCATTGCTTTTAACTTTGGAATAATATTCTAGCAAATAAATATGCCACATTTTATAAATTGGCAATATTCTAAATTCTTGAGTTGCCTCTCAATTTAAGAGCCTGAAGATGGGTGTCTGAGTCATCATCATCGTCAGAGGCTACTCTCTGAAACTGAGGTTTCCTGTCCTTTTAGTGCATCCGCCATTCTCTGCTGGGCTAGGTGTGCCTTTCCTATGCCAGAACAGAGTCCTCACATTCCCATCACTTATTTATAAGAATTGGGATTATCAGAAGGTCAAGACAGAGGTTCTATAAACCCATCTCTTCAAATGTCAAGAAGCATCCAGGTGCCTGGCCCAGTGTTAATACCACAGAAGGCACATGTAGTTAGAACAAGAAAGATAACATTTCGTCGGGTGAATTCCTCCTTTTCTTCACTGTCTCTAGCCCAGTTGAACTAGTCTAAAACCAGGCACCAAGATATTGTTCAAGGCATGTTTTGAGCAAGTTAACTCAATCATAAAATATAAATAATAGTCATCAGAGTTGCCAGAATGTTTGTGAGCAATAACTAATTAAATAGATTATAAAGTTCCTTTTATTTGCAAAGTGGCCTATGAGAGAGACAGGCTTAGAAGCTGGCTTCAGGTCAGCACAAAATTTTCTTCTAAGGAAAGCAGGCTTCATCTTGCAATTCATGATGCTATATAATTTCTAATTTGAGGATTTGTGAAAAGATGCACAATCTGTTGCTTCATACAGTCCATGGCTGGATACGATCAGGCCCATCTGCTCATTGGGGAATGACTTGAGTTTGTCTTCTCTTTAGTATTTAAGTTTCAGGTGTAGGTGTTTAGAAAAGGCAGTTACTAAAATTATTCATATCGAGACATGATGTATAAACTTATAAAGTCAAGCTGTGTGATTGGGTCACAGTGAGCCATGATTCTAATCAAAGATTTCTGCAGAAAGTTCCAGTGGGTACAGTTGTTTAAGACAGAGCTCCTGGCTAGCATCACTCTAGAGTCAAAAGATGGAGTGGGGCTGATGGGGCCACAGCTCTAGGGCTGTTGATAGAGTGAAGTTCTCCTTTGGGTTTCTCTGCTGGATCTCTGATTTTTGCTTTGTGGATTTCTGTACACCTGAGAAGCTATACAGCATGAAAAAGTGCTTTTGTGCACAGCAGTTTGAATTCTCCTAGGAAACAAACATCCACTGTCTACATAGGGGGAAAAATAAGGGTTGACTCTCTCAGACAATACATTTTTATTCTTGTAGCTTGGGAATACATCAAGCAGCAAAATTTCATCTCTTTGCTTTTGTATTTGTAGTACAAAAAATGACAGAGCCATCTATAAAGCAATTTTACCTGCAGCTTATTGTTGTCTTATTTATTTATTTTAATATATTAGCTATCATGATATCAAGAAGGGAGAACACGCTTTCAAATGTATTTTATAGTTAGCTCAGAAATGTGGAAGAGAATTTTAATAGTGGCAAAGATTTAGAGGTGCAGTTGATAAGGGCATTTATTAATTTAATTAATAAATGGTTTTTGTTTGCCTACTCTATGTCAGACTCTGTATCAAATACAGGATTAGAGAAAACAAACAGGGTTTTTGCCTCTATGGAACACTCAGTCTCAGCAGGGAGGCTTAGAAACAAATAATCATGCTAATCCATATATAATTTCTAACCTTGGAAGTGCTATGAGTTTCTGTGAGATGCATCCACGGGAAGGAATGACCTAGCCTGGGAAATCATGGCACACAGCCCCTAGGAGGCTTCTTTTGATTGGAAATCTGAAAAATGAATAGGATTGAGGTAGACCTGAAGAGGTGGGTGAGCCCATTCCTGTAAAGAGATAATGCCTGAAGGGGTCACAACATTGAGACATGTGAACAAAGGGAGTAAGCTTGCTTTGGGGAACCAGTAGATCTCTGTCACTAGAGAGCAGAAAGAAAGGGCAACTGGGAGAAGGAATGGTCAGAACAGTAAGGAGGGACCAAACAGGGAGGACTGGAGGCTGCGCTGCATGGGCTGAGGTCAAAGTGAAGACATTATTGTGCTGCAGTGGGAGTGTCTTCCTTTTGATGTTAGCCTAAGCAGTGAAGCCTGCAGTGTTCTGTGGTTCCTCCTTAGTTCTCACCACTCCTTCTCCCAATTGCCCTTTCTGCTCGCTTGTGACAATGACCTATTTCTGGTTCCCCAGATGACTTGAACAGACTACTTTCTAAGGAAGACACATGAACAGTCAAAAAGCATATGAAAAAATTCTCCCCATCCTTTATCATAAAGGAGATGCAAATCAAAACTACAATGAGATGTAACCCCAGTCAGAATGGCTAAGATGACAAAAATAAAGAATGATTAAGTGTGGGCGAGGCTATGGTGAAAAGGGAGGTTTTCTACAAAGATGGTGGGAATGTAAATTAGTACAGCCACTGTGAAGAACAATATGGAGACTCCTCAAAGACCTACAAATAGAACTACCATATGATACATCAATTCTTATCCTGGGTATCTACCCAAAGGGTAAGAATACACTCAGTCAGAAAAACACTTGTACATCCATGTTTACTGTAGCATTATTCACAATTGCTAAGACAGGAAACCACCCATATTCATGAATAGATGGACGGATTGAAAAAGTGTGGCACATGTACACTATGGAATACTACTCAGCCATAAAGACAATGAGACCCCAGCATTTGTTAGAAAGTGGAAAAATATCGAGGATTTACTGTTAAGTGAATCAAGCCAGACTATGAAATAGAGACAGTGTATTACCCCACTCAATATATACCATATATCTGTTCTCTATGACAGAAACTGAAAGATTGGAAGGTGTAAAAGCACAGAGAGCAGCTGTGGACAGTGGAGACAGTGTGGGAAGAGGGTGGGAAATGGCAAGGGTGAGAGAGAGAGAATCAAGGGGAAAAAGAAAAAAGAAAAACATTTAACAGATACAAAAATAATGTCTTTGACTGGCCTAATAATGTACAGTGTATCTATGTGGGAAAATTTCATTTTGCATGTTCTAATGATATACAGTGATTTACTGTAAGTAAATAATAATAAAAAACAAAGGGAAGACATTAAAGCATATTAAAAAGGATCATTCTGGTTGCAGAGTGAACAGGAAATAAGTGGTGCCAGGAGGCCAGTTAACAGCTTTTCCATTTGTGTAGGTTAGAATTTTTGTATAGAGAAAGTCTATCATGACTTTTCTAACAACCCAGTATTTTTGTGGTAGTTTTAGTGACTGAATCCCACATGGTTGACTTAGCGGTTTAGGTCTCAGACCTGGCAACTTCACACTAGGTACCTGTGTATATACTTGCTGAAAATCTTGAGGAAATGGAGAAGGAATTGCAACAAGGTCACGCCTCCTGGGGGTACTTTCTCTCACTCTCTCTCTCTTCGTGAGTGCTCAGGCTCTAAAAACATTAAAACATTTTAAAATGAATTTTTTTATAGGATATGCTACACACACATACATGTGGAGAGAGAATAAAAGTTTAAAAAGAGAGAGACAGAGACAGAAAGGGAAAGCGTGTTTATGAGTTTGTGTAATGTGTGGGTGTATGTGTATGAGACAGAAACAGAGAGAGACAGAGAGAAAGAACTGAGATAAAAAAAATCTTGGGTGATTGGATTTTAGAGTCAGAGCTAATTATACAATTCTGAAATTATTATAAAAGTAAATTTTGGCACCAGCAGTTGGCGTAATGGCTATGTCACTGGACTTCCATGTAGTTGACTGCAGTTCGAGTCCTAGACCCAGTGGCTTAAACTCATGCCAGACGCGTGTGCTTGCGTGCCCAAGATCTTGAGAGGAGAATGAAGGAGAAGGGATTGTGGCATGGCCATCCTCTCTGGGGGGTGATTTCTCACTTTCTATCTCTCCGTCTCTCTGGCAAGCGCACATGCCCTGTAACAAAAACCTTTTTTTTAAAAAAAAAAAAGTAAAATGTAAAATGTGTCTTTCTCTCTTTATATCAGGGAAGATAAGATAAAAAGATATATAAAGAGGAATAAGATAAGCTTCGGGTAAAATTGTATTATATTTTTTATAATCTTTAGTGGGACAACACAAATTAAAGGTGAATTTAGCTGATTCACCCCTTGGCTCTGCTGTTTTCTAACCTTATTGTCTTGGAGCAGGTTTCTTAAACAGGCAGTCCTCAGTTCCTTCATCTTGGAAGTTAAATGTGCTAACCATGTGGGTACAACTTGGCCCAAGGCCTGCACATCAACCTGACCCACCAATATCAACTACTGGTATTATTATTATGTCTGTGTTAACAAAACTACAAAATGAGTCTGTTACTCTTTCACTTAGAAAAACAAGGTACTTAGGACATGGCAAATATGAGTGTTTTTGTGTTGTGTGAACTTACCATATCACGAACATATTTACCATCAGATCCCTCCTCAGTTGCATTTTCTCCACGGTCCTTTACTAGGGTGTTCATATATAAAAGGTCCCTCTTCATCTTCTTATCGGACATTGGGTTGGAGGAAATGTAGAATAAACTGAAACCAGGTAAAAAATTATGTGATATTTAGAAGAATATTTTGAGAAATTTTGCATGGATTTCTGAAATAAAAAATATAAATTCAGACTTCTACAATAAGTTAGTAAAGTAAGAAGTGATGGAGAGGGAAAGGGCGCCCCTCCATTAGGGGTTTCATAGCCAAGACCTGGAGGAGCACAGTGTTGATGACGTTAGCCGGCTCATTGGAACCTAAAACAGAGATGCACTGTCAATTCCTGCAATAGGAACGTAAGAAGCACTTCAGAGCTGTCGGTTGTTCAGATTTTCTCCCGTTGTCCCTTTTTTCTGCGCCTGTGTGTGAATTGGCTTCCTTTTCTCCTATGGCATTACAAATGAGATACTCCTGAAACATCTCAACCCCCGCTCCCTCTTTGTTCTTCCTCAATGCTTTTGTCCATACTCACGATTTCTACTGCTGCCTCACTGCAAGGACTCTAGAGCCTAAAAAGACCTGAAAAAATCTGATGAAAAACTATTTGATGATGTTGGGGACCAGCAGGTGGCGTGGTGGTTAAGGTGCTGGACACTCCCACATGGCTGACCACGGTTCAAGTCCTGGACCTGGCAGCTTGCTCTCTCACTTTACCTCTCTCTCTCTCTGGTAAAATTAAAATAAATAAATGAATAAATAAAAAAAACTATTTGATGATGTTGATGTTCATACTAATGTCTTTGTCTTGATGGATATGCATGGTAATTGTGCTGGAAAAAGAAATGTAATACAATGTAAAGTTATATGTGATTAAATGTAATATGAAAATGATGATAATAAATAAAATAAAATAAATACGAATAAATACAAAATAAAACAAAGACCTGAACTTCCAAGTGTCTTTGAGCACCTTCAATGCAAAATATTTTAATTTCTGATGTCTTCTTTTTTTTTTGGAGAGGTTTTTGCTATAGGGCATGTGCGCTCGCCAGACAGAGAGAGACAGAGAGACAGAAAGCGAGAAATCACCTCCCAGAGGTATGGCCATGCTGCAATCCCTTCTCCTCCATTCTCCTCTTGGGATCTTGGGCACACACGCACATGCATCCGGTGTGAGTTTTAAGCCACCGGGTCCAGGACGCAAACTGTGGTCCACTACGTGGGAGTCCAGCGACATAGCCATTATGCTAACTGCTGGTCCCTCTGCTACGTCCTTATCAAGATTCTGTAGAGAAAACACTTTGGAGGTGATCTGAGCATGGTTCTGCAGAATGACTCGATGGCTTTGGGCAAGTACAGACTTACTTTGGGTAACAGTTCCTCTAACTGTAGGCACTTGGCCTAGAATCAGGGGCTAGCCGCTGCCCGATTTTGTAAATAAAGTTTAATTGGAACATAGCTATATCCACTTATTTTTAAAATCTATTTTGTTACAAATAACAGAAAATATCAAAACCGTGTAATTTATAAAAGTACAGCCTTATTCAGCTCTCACTTTGGAGGTCCATGGTCGAAGGACCACCTTCGGGAAGATTGTTCTGGTTACAGCATTAAGAAGGTGGTGGGAGTGCAAGCTCTGTGTCCCAAGTGTGTCTCTTTCTTACTCCTTCTTATGAACCATCAAAGTCAATCATGGGAGTCCTTTCCTGATGATTTTACCACTAATCTCTTCCCCAAAGCCCCACCTTTAGACATTATTATTGGATCAAGCTTTTCACCCTTTTAATCTCATTACAATGGTTCAACACATGGATTTTCAGGGACATATTCAAACTACAGTGCCATTTGTTCACACAAAGTTGAGTAGTTGCCACAAAAACCAATGGCTGGATATCCTAAAATATTTACCATCTGGCTCTTTACTGAAAAAGTTTGCCAAACTCCTAGATTACATCATTAGTTTTCAAACATCCCTTTCCTCTTCATCTTACATTTTTTCCTTCCTTGTCTTTCTCCTTTTTTTTCTTTCTTCTCCTATTTTTTCTTTCGTTCTTAGCAACTGATCCTTTCTTCAAATAATGTATTACATAAAAGCCCAGAACCTGGCCCAGCAGGTGGCATGGTGGTTAAGGGCATTGTACTCAAGGGTGTTGTACTCCCACATGGCCAACCGTGGTTTGAATCCCAGACATGGAGACTTGCTTTCTTGCTTTCCCGCTCTCTCCCTCCCTCTGGTCAAATTAAAAATAAATAAATAAAATAAGTCTTCATTTTTTTTTTTGTTTGTTTTTAATCTCAGAACTGAGCACAATTAAAAGTAAGCTTTCTCTATTTCAAAGGTTTGGATGTGGGGGTGGCTTTCAGTTACCTGATTTTGAAAACCCTTATTTTTAGAATTCTATCATTGTAATGGTGTATGCAAAGGTCCTGAATCTTGAGAGCTACTTGCAGGCTCTAGCAAAATAGTCAGGTGATAAAATTGTCTTGATGTTCTCTGCAACAGATTTCCCTCCAGAAATCTCTACTTTATCTCCTATTCCTATCTGTTCCCCCAAGACACAGCCCGAGGTTCATGGTTCCTCTGGGTCTGTCTAGCTGTCCGGGAAAACTAACTGAGGCATGCACTTGGTCTGCCTCTTCCAGCAGTAGGAAGGCGCTCCAGACCTTTCTAAAACTCTTCTTTGAAGGAGAAAGGTCAACTTGGCATTCTCCCCTTACTCTCTGTTTTCAACAGAATGACAACTAGCTTGTCAGGTAAATTCAGCCTGTTAATTTTATAAAGACAGTTAATTTTTACTAATGGCCTAATGAACTTATTCCTCCCAGGGAACACATTTGTATTTTAATGAGGTATTTCTGGAGATAGCTTGCTCAGTAAACTAAAGGGAGGACTTTAGTAGATGAAATCCAGGCAACATTTTTTTTAAAGTTTCTTTCTTCCTTCCTTTTTTCTTTTTTTGGGGAGATTTTTGGTATAGGGTGATAGGGTGTGTGCACCATCCAGAAAGACAGAGAGACAGAAAGCGAGAAATCACCCCCTCAGGGGCCCCAGGGGGGATGGCCACACCACAATCCCTTCTTCTCCATTTTCCTCTCGGCATCTTGGGTACACACCATGCACCCGGCCTGAATTTAAGCCACTGGGTCCGGGACTCAAACCATGATTGACTACATGGGACTCCAGTGACACAGCCAATATGCCAACTGCTGATCCCAGGTTTCTTTTTTTCAACTGAGAGAGAGAGAGAGAGAGAGAGAGAGAGAGGGAGAGAGAAAGAGCAAGATATCTCCAACAGAGTTTTCACACCATGATTTGCCCCTTGCTTCAGCCAGATCTGGATCATGGGTACGAACATGCACCCAGCGGGTTTGGAAAGACCTTTGGACACGAACTCTAAACCTGCCCAGGTATGTCAGCCTCACACCCTGTGCCACCATTTGGCCCTGAAGTCAAGCCACATTCTGATAGTTGAAGAGTTATTGAGAGTGACAAAAACCACTGATGCTGGTCAGATCATGCTGGAAATGTGGCTACTCATTCAGTCCGTAATTTGCATTGACTCATTCTTCCATCTCCTGGCCATTTTACACATATGGGTGATCAGCCTGTATGCTATGTCATGTTTCTTCCACTGTGACCTATGTTACCATGGTCATGCCACAGAGCACTTATGGGTCTTGGACTCATCTATCCTCTGTAGTTTCTGAAATTTAATGACATGTATAAAAAGTATGGTGTGGGCCCAACCTTGGTGGCACAGTGGTAGTGCAATGTTCTGCAATTTTAGAAGCCATATGATAGATTGGAGTTTGATTCCTGGGTTGACTTGTACATGCTGGGTACACGTGTGAACGCCTGTGATCCTGGCTGGAGGGTGGAGATTGTGACATAAGATCCTACTGAGCATACTTGGCTCATGCTCATAAAAATAAATAAATAATAAACTTTTTAAAAACAGAGTGCTGGCATATTTTGAGATCTCAGTAAATGTTACTTATTTTTCCATCAAAAAGTACAACTCAGATCTCGTATATTTAGACTAAGAAATCTTTAGTTTAGTTTTATGCGAGATCTATTCATTGGTGTAGAAGAAAAGACATGTTTTCTTTCTGTATTCTTTATTTCATTTTCAATATATTAGCTAGACGAGATGGTCATTGGAAACAGAGAATTACATAACTATCAAGGACATTAGAAAACTTGTAATTTGCTTCTATTGTTTCCCAGACACACTGGAGATTAAATGGTTTGCTCAGGGTCTCCAGGTGTCTACTTAGTTGTTGGTCTAGGGCTAGAAACCAGGCCTCCCAAATTCCCAGTTTTCCCCAAGTCAAAACATAAACAGCACACTTTCCTGAGTGAGGCATCTATTCCATACCAAAGAAAATGATGACTCAAAACCCTGCATTTGATACAATACATGGAGAGATTTGCTCAGAATACCTCCAAAACTGATAAGGTTGCATATTTGATCCTATTTGTGACCAGGGAAATGGCCAAGTTCTCAAAGCTACTTAATGAAGCAAGAAAATAGATCATTTTATGTCAGCTATTATTCAGTGTCTGCTTTTTAAGTCTGCTTTTGTAACTAGCAATGAAACCTGCCTTCATCACATTTATTATAGGATGAAAACTGAGCTTCTGTATGTCAATGACATAACTCTGAGGAGTCCCCCTGCCACTTGAACTTTCAATAGGCCTCTTATGCTGTATTCATTTCTCTATGCAACGTGCTCTCCCTCCATTGCTGGAAGCCCAACAAGAACACGGCCAGGCCCAGCTGCTTTGGTGTGCCATAGCTCTGGGGGTAATAACCTGGCAGTCTGCAGGGCTTTCTTTACCCCTCTCCCCAACCCCCATGCAACTGTTTGAGTCTCTCCTTGTACCAGCTGCCCACCCTCCCTTTCAGAAATTACTTTCAGTAATTACTACAGCTCAAGGATGCTGTCCAATCTAAAATAGCTAATGAGAACCAGTCCTTCAATCTAAACTGTAATCAGCTTATAACAAGCTCCCTTTTCCTGTGCTTCATTACTGTGACACAATCTATTTTTCATACCTCAAAATGATAAGGCAGAGTTTGGGGGAAAAGAATTGCTCTCTATCACCAGGCTTGCATGAAAGGGAGATGGGTTTAAGCATGCAGAATTGATTTATTTGCATTCTTCTATTGCTTTGGTGGCTGCATCTTTGAAAGAAGTTAATATTGTATTTTTGATTTGGCCCTAGGAACAGCAGGGCCTGACAATCAAGCATGCTTATTACAGTCAGGAAGGGGGAAAAAAAGTATCCACGTGTAGCTCAAGTGCATCATGATTTATTTGGACATGTGCAGACTTAGAGTATTTTAAATGCTGTTGGAGAACCTGACAATACTGTCTTCATCTGTGTGTTTATTCTCCCTGGAATTTGTATGATTGTTACCTATAACCCTGCTAAATACTTACCTGCCTTACTTTTTGTGAACCCGTATAAATCCCTCATTGTTTATTTTCAAAGAAAGAACATGGAAAGCATCAACCATAGGGATTCTCACTAGAAGTTCAGAGAATCTGCCTGACTAATATTGTACAATCTGTTGATAAACACCCTGGCTATTTTAATCTCCTTCCCAAGTTTATCCTCCTGAGTTAATTTCCAAACTGTCATTTTTTGCCTGGTGTGATTAAAGCTCTGCCTGTTTAAGCGTCCGCATTCTCCTGGCGTGATTTCCTAGCCATTGAGGCTATGGCAGACTGTGCCTATTAATCCCACCCTAATGATTAAAGCAGCTGAGGAGCTGCAACATTTGATGGGTTAATACTGGGAGCTGAGTCCTTGGATTTAATCCAACTCAGTCATCACTTTGAATGAGGCAGTTTGATGAGCTTCAGTAAGGCTGGGACTGCTGTCATTGTCCATTTTAGACTCCAAATACTAGGAAAAAATAAAAGCCTGTCTCAGACAGCTAGACAGGTCCTGGGAGTATGTATGTCAATAACATAAAGATATAAAATGCAGATTGGAGTATCTTTGTTATATAATTGTTAATAAGCAGGAAAATCTCACAAAAGACCTCCTGCTCTATTCTACTTATCTCCCTGCCCCAAACAGAAAACAAGATAAATATAAAATACATCAGCTAGGTTTTTACAGTTGTTTTCCCCTACTTTGTCTAAAAATGTGTAAAAGCTGAGGATAAATTAGAAAATCTTTTACCTGCTCTCTTCATTTGTATAAAATAAATACACACAACTCACTTAAAGTGGGAGGCTTACAGATTTACTCATTAGACACAATAACCAGTAAGCCGGTATCTCAGTTTAAGTGGAATCTCCATCAGGCAATTAGGGAAGGTGGTTCTCAGCTGCCTCTCCTTCTTCAAGAGCACTGGTATCCAACTTGCTTTTAAAATAGTGAGACTGTCAGAGGACTCAGATTGAGCATCTGCACTTCAGGCGAGTCCATAAATTAACTTCTAGTACTTATGGCATTCTGAAAGAATGAATCTTTCATTGGAATTCATGGTTCGGCTGTCTCAGGAATGTTATGTAACCATGCCTGTTATACAGAGAGAATTTTCTACCTCCACATTTTGCAGGAAGAAATTTCTCCTACCACGGCAAGGCATTATATTATCATCCTCTTTCTCTCTGCCTCTGTCTTTCCTAGCACATGCTCTCCCTGTCGTGCTCTCTCTCTCTCTCTCTCTCATCTCTATCTGCTCTTGAAGGTGATCATCCGAGAACATGTAAAGTGGAATGCCTTTGCAACTTGGTGTCAGGGGACAGAATTCAGTCTCCTCCTGAATGTTCAATCAGGGTTTTCTTGTTTGAATGTTAAATGTAAGGGAACTTGAGTCAGCTGGCAGAATATCTGGATTTATACATCACTGAATTATTTTCTTAAGGGCTTTCTCTCTGCCTCTGTCTTTCCTAGCACATGCTCTCTCCCTGTCGTGCTCTCTCTCTCTCTCTCTCATCTCTATCTGCTCTTGAAGGTGATCATCCGAGAACATGTAAAGTGGAATGCCTTTGCAACTTGGTGTCAGGGGACAGAATTCAGTCTCCTCCTGAATGTTCAATCAGGGTTTTCTTGTTTGAATGTTAAATGTAAGGGAACTTGAGTCAGCTGGCAGAATATCTGGATTTATACATCACTGAATTATTTTCTTAAGGGGCATTGATTTCCAATATACATAGTGCCTTCCATACTTTATGCACCTGCCAATGAGCATCACGATTCTGAATGTACTGCAAGTAAAAACCACGTTTGCTACTTCCCATATAGGTCCTTCCTAAGGATGAAAATGAAGGCACCGAGATGTTTCAGAAATAATATAAATTTACAGTGTTGTAGAGGTACTTAATATTAGCCAACATATACATAATGTAACATGCAATAAATCTTTATTTTTAATTAAGAACATTTATTGATGCTGTTTATATGCTGAACCAGTCTGCAAAGGCTATTTGGACTGTCAGCTCTCACAACAAAAACCACTGGTCTCATACTTCGAATCTCTAAATAGATTATTGACAACTTTACTAGAAAGGGGAAAATAACAGAAACTAAAAGTCACTTTTAAGAGTGTATTTAAGAAATAATTTTCAGAACACAGTCTTTGGGTGTTAACCTATTTATCAGAGATGTTAATAATACTATTTAGTCTATCCATGACTAAGTATTTAAAGATATTTTCATTGTTTGATAACCAATTTAAGACTACAACCTAAGGCTTCTCAAAATAAACCAGAGAATATACAAATGATTTTAAATATTGACTATATACAATATCATTTCTTGAAGGTGAAGAGATAGATGAAATATTTTTATCATCGAGAAGCTTAAAATCTAGTAGGAAAAAACTGAATTACTGAAACTAAAACTGAAATATATTCCATATGTTGTATTTACAAATAGAGTTTAAGAATGTACACTAGTAAAATTTTCAAATATCTTTAAATTTAAAAAATAAAATAAAAATTTAAAATGTTATCTAGAAACTTATATTGCCCAGAATTATTTTTGAATAAACTAGTTATGAGAGTTGTACCAAAAACCAAATTTTAAATTTCGACTTTGCATTTTCTTGAGGGTCATATAGAAAGTGGAAAATAAAGTTGAGATAAGAGAACTGGAGGTCTGTATGTTTGGATTTTAGAGTTCATCATCCTCTATGTTTATATTAATTTCCTTTTCCCCCATTTTCGTTCCTTTCCCTGCCCCCAAAACTTAGGTGGTATAAAAGATAACTAACTTATTTCTTTTTTTAAATTTAAAATATAAACATTAAATGTCATCATTTAATTACAGAATAATTGCTTCAAAAAAGTGTTTTATACAAAGCAATCTGCATTCTTAAGAAAAGTTTTATAAAATATAATTTCACTATGTATATGTATATCAGGATAAGTATTTCAAAATACCATGTTGTATATGTTAAATATATACAGTATAATAAATTATAAAAAAATAAAAAATATAACTTGCTAACCTCATCATCAGAGTAATTAAATTTTTTAAATGAAAAATACTGAAATGTCTCTTTATAAACATTTTTATTTAGTAGGTTTTTCTTTTTCTGGATTTTTTAAAAGTTTGCCAGAGGGGACCAGCAGTTGGCATAACGGCTACATCGCTGAAATCCCATGCAGTTGACCGTGGTTTGAGTCCCGGACCCCGTGGCTTAAAACTCATGCCGGACACGTGTGGTTGCGTGCCCAAGATCCTGAGAGGAGAATGGAGGAGAAGGGATTGCGGCATGACCATCCCTCCTAGGGGGTGATTTCTTGCTTTCTGCCTTTCTGTCTGTCTCTGTGTTTCTGGCAAGTGCACGTTCCTGTAGCAAAAACCTCTTAAAAAAACAAAACAAAAAAACATAAAAACTTGTCAAAGATGTATCAACTCACTGAAGAGAGACAAAGAAGGAGAAACTTTGCCCCCACACCACCCCCTGGGGCATAGTCATGCCACAATCCTTTCTTCTCCATTTCTCCCTCCTTTTGGAATTTTGGGCATGCATATTCATACTCCCAGCATATTTTACTAGTTGTTGAATCTGGAACTCAAATTGTGTTGTAGTCCATGTGAAATCCAGCCACTTTTAACTATCAAGCCATAGGTTAGTCCACACTTAGTAGTTTTAATATGAAGTAATCATGAGTTAATATTTTAGATAGTGACCGAATGACAAGAGAATTTTGGTTTTGAAAAATATGCTTGATATATTATAATTTTAAGTGGGTTCTAGTTAGAAATTTGTATCATCTCAGTGGAATTAAAAATAATTCTCTGAAGATTGTTAATCCAATATCTATATCTTAGTTATGGATTTTCTCTTTCAAGACCATTTGATCAGTTGGCCTAAATCTGATGTTAGGCCAGCTGCAGTAGTGCTGTAGGTACACAATGCTCCATGATGTTGAAACCACATGGGAAAGTCCTGGTTTGCATCCTGCGATCTTCTTGTGCATGCCAGGAATCTAGGAAAACAATGATCATTTTCCTAAAATCTATGCACTGAATAATGCAGTGTAAACAACAAAATCATGAGGAGTTTTTGGGGTTCTCATTACCTGTATTCAGCTGGGAAAATATACAGTAAAAAAATACAGATTCACTGACTGTAATTTACAAAGAAAATAGAAAATAAGTCTATATCAGTCAGAATTGTCAGTCTTGTAGATTTTCTCTTTTTAGACCTAAGTAAATCCATCTCTTAGAAGATATTCTCTGTCTGAGTCACACTGACAAAATATGCTGAATAAGATGGCAAGAAGACAGCAGAACAGATTTTACCCCCTGGGCATGATCAGAATGGTAAAAAAGGAAAAGGAAGAAACAAAGAAAGAAAGTAAGAGAGAAAAAGAGAAAGAAGGAAGGAAGAAAGAGAAAGAAGAAAGAGAAAAAAGAGAAGGAAAGAAAGAAAGAGAAAGAGAAAGGAAAAGAAGGAAAGAAAAAAGAAGGAAGGAAAGAAAGTAAAGAAGGAAGAAAGAAAAGAAATCTTATTTTTAAATATCTAATCCCTTTTGAACTCAAATTAACCCAGGATGCTTGACAAACTAACACTTACACTGGAAACATATTTTCTCATAATGCTGTGGTTTCTAATCAGCCTTTCACTCATCAAATTTAAAATATATTTAAGCATGATTTAGGATTGGAGTGATTTGTGCCTCCCTTTGTCATTCAGGGTGAGAAGTATAATCATCTGGTGATTAACAGGTATTTATTTACTGACCATGCTTTCTATGAGCAGAGTATGGTGCTAGATGTTCTTCTGAAGATTATAGCAATTTGATTTACTTTTCAAATGCTGTCCTAGCCTTCTAGGGTTTTAGGATTATGCATCGGTAGTCCTAATTTTTAGCACAAAATTATGCTGAAAGGAGCCAATGTAATTAAGTACTGTAAGAACAGGTGATCCTAGTCATTGGTCCTGGATATCTGAGAGGGCTTCCTGAAGGAGGCCTATTCCCTACTCCAGACCTGTTTTTCATTTTCCAAGCTAATGGGATTGTTTTCCCTTCTTTTGTCAGTATATATTCAAAATATTTGCATATGGTGCAAGTACTGGTCATTCAGACCTGTAGCCTGCAACTGAAAAAAGGCACACAGACATCTCAAATGTAATATACTCATTCTAAATTCATAATGACTTTTCCTTTCTTTTTCCTTTTCCTTGACCTCTATCACTTTCATTTTGTTTCTCACCTGCTCACCTGAATTTTCATAATGCATTGGAAAGTAAGTTCTACTTTACTTCTCTTGAAGTTCCCAGGTTTGCTGAAGCAATTATTTATGGATCAATTTCTGTTATGTAAATATTGCAGACCCAATTTTAGTTTACTATCTTTTTGTCAGGCTTCTTAAGTGGATTACTAAATTATTTTAAGGAGACAATATTGAATAGTGATTATGTAACCCACAGGTTCAATAGTCTCATTCTTCTGTGTCCCATGATGTCCATCCTCAGCAAGATGATGACCATCCTCAGCAGGAAGGAGCCAGCAGAGATGACACTCATTAATCAAGAATGAAATAAGAGATGGGAAGAGATGATACTGGGCCCCTGAGAAGTAAAAATAAACTTTCTTTGTTTAATCTTAAATGTGATATTTATCAAGAAAAAGAGAAATATGTCTAGAGTCGTAGGTAACTTACTTTACACAGTTGAGCTCATGCTCTCTTCCTCCTGGCTAACGAGTACTATCTGCTCAGTGTGATTATGGCTTGTAGTGATCACATTGTGACATCCTGAATTGTTCAACTTATGCAAGACACAGTCAAAGTAGCATATAAAGAGGGAAGAGATCTAGGTGTCCTAAGGGTTTCGAGTCTTGAATTATTTATCCAGAACAGACTTGATGATAACATCTCAACCTGGACCCTTGTCCAGCACCAAGAAGATAGCACCATCCATCAAAGAGGACATCATGGAAATTGTTCTGAAAAGTCCCCAGGTCCTCACTTTGTCACATTCCTGATTTATTTTTAAAAACTCTGATTGCCCCTCAATTGTGGAGTCAGTGCTTTGAGAGTCTTGGACTCTACTGTTCTTCCGGTTGATGTCTCCCATAATAAAGCCTTCCTTAAAGCAAAATCACTGTCTCAGAAGGCTCAGTCCATAGGTTTGTCTGTGACAATGACAAATGTGGGCTCTTGAGACTTGTGATTTTTTGGAGAGTTTTTTTTTTTTTTTTTTTTTACTATTGGGTGTATATGTCTGGCATGAGCTTAAGCCGCTGGGTCCAGGACTCGAGCCACAGTCGACTACCTGGGAGTTCAGCGACATAGTCATTATACTAACTGCTGGTCCTGAGACTTGTGATCTTTTGAAGGGCTGCCTGAAAGTGCTAAGTCCCAGTTTCCTTATTTTCATTTAACAAAACGAAGATGTTTTGAAGATGAAATGAGATAATCTATTTAAAATTCTTAGAATAGTACCTGATAAACATTAAGTGTTCAGTATGGTTGGTTTTGTTGTATTCTTTATTGTCATTGTCATCATTATCACTATCACCAGAGAGTTGCCAAGTGGTAGTGTGTTTATTTATTTATTTATTTTTTCAGAATATCAATCATGCTTAAGGACTAAAAGAAAAATTTGAGTGATTTCAATGGCAAGTAATTAAAATATCATTTTTGCGTTAAAACTAATCCAATCCTATAACAAAACACAAAAGTTGTATGAATTTTTCAAGATAAAAGAAGACTAAAAAGAGTTTGGTTTTTTACTTTTTGTAGTAGGAAGCCCCTGGAAGAATGTATCTATTTTCCTCTGTCACTTGACGTATTCCAGGGGAAATTTGGAGAAATTCTACTAGTGGCTAAGACAACAGCATAAAAACAAACCCCAGCTTGTTCAACCAAATACTATAATCCATTTTCTTAAATTTCCTATTTGTCTGTGTTTTACTCAAGAATGCAGAATTTGATTGTTTTTTTTTTAAACTCAAACTACATTTCTCAGAATTATTCAAGTATGCTTAAGTATATTTTATCAAATTCTCTCCATGATTCTTACATCAGATCATATAATATTTATTTTACAGTTGAGGAAACTGAGCCTCAGGAAGATTGAATGACTTGCCTAAGGTTTAATCTGGGCTTTGGAACTCTCTTGGATCTTTGCATTCTGCTTTCTTGCCTTTCGCTGGGTTCGATTGCAATAGTTTGTTCACACATGACTTACTTGATGGTGGGTTTGTAGTATAGCAACTACATTAAGCTCAAGCTACGTTTTTCAGAATTCTTTTCCTTATATAGTTCTGAGTTACCATGGCCCATTAAAGACGTTCCTTGGGAGGTTTGGTAGGGAAAAATGGAGGAATAGCCTGATTCCTTTTCTCTGGGAGTTCAACGGTGAGCATGAAGCTCCACTGCAGTTCATACATACTGGTGTTTACAGATGGCTCCTCTTGGTGTGGGGCAAGAGTCCAACTCTCTGTGTC
>NW_006160091.1:182218-183503 GCF_000334495.1 Tupaia belangeri chinensis
CCTGCTGAATCTTCTGTGTCTGTTTCCCTAATTCTCCAGCCAACCATTTAAAAATGCTAAATCTTTTCTTAGCTCTTGGACTGGACAAAAATAGCAGTAGACTGGGATGTGATGATCTTTTTTCTAGAGGAGAATATCCCTGATTGCAATTTTGCCTAAAATCGGATGACCACTATGTAGTGTATTGCAGTGGATTGAAGTCACTGAAGGAACTATTGCAATGCAGAATCCTGTGTCTTAGAAATCAGCATTTTTGGGGGCCAGCAGGTGGCATGGTGGTTAAGAGCACTGGACTCCCACATGGCCGACCATGGTTCAAGTCCTGGACCTGTTGGCTTACTTTCTCACTTTTCCTCTCTCTCTCTCTCTCTGTCCCTCTCCATTTAAATTAAAACAAATAAAGAAAGTTAAACAAAATAATTATTAAAACAAAGAAATCAGCATTTTTCTACAAGTACTTCAGATAAATCAGATTTAAAAAAAGTCTTAAAACTGTGTATGTAGTTTTCAGGTAGTCCTGTGTCTAGTTCCCTGCCATTTTCTGTGAGAAGAGAGGAAAGGTGAATGGTAGATCTGAGTTCTAAAGGCTAAAACAAGACTACACACCTATGGCTACATCTACACAGTCATGTCTGTATTTTCATCTAGGCACAAGATGCATGTACTTGTAAGTATAGCACCTTATATGTGTATATGTGGGCGTGTGCAGATATGAATACATTGGTGCTTGCATCAGATCTTACTTGAGAGGTTTTTATTATAATGATTAAAATGCTCAGTTGGCTCACTTGAGAATAATAGCTGCTTCTACACCATGCACATGTTTTGACATGGAATTAAGTAAAAATTATCATATGACACTCTCACCTCTACCAAAGTGGGAAGTAGAAGAAGCAAATATGTTTTCCAGTCTTTAAGCTTCATTAATATGTGTTGATTAAGTTCTTCATTACATCAAAGAAGTAACATCTTTAAAAGATGGTTGTTTTGAAGAAAAGGTTCAAAATATGGCTGCAAAGTAAGATTCCCTAAAATATCTAAATGAGCAAACAGATGCAAAAGCTATTTCTAAAAAATATTACTCTCTAATGGATTAATGGTGATTTGTTAAATTTGAAATAATTTTCAGATGAAGAACAAAAATCATTTCACCTTCTTTTAGTGTCATTCTTTGATGAATAGTTTAGCATGCATTTTTATTCCTTTCATTTATATAGTTTGGTTTCAAAATGGACTTTCTTTTTCCCATATAGAGAAATGTCCCCAAACACAGGAGCAATTCCTG
>NW_006160091.1:183650-188266 GCF_000334495.1 Tupaia belangeri chinensis
TGCTGGTGATGTTGCTCATTAGGAACGTTTCCAGCAAGAGAGGTGAATGGTGCAGCAAATATCTCTTCATTTTCAGCATGGCAAATAATCTGTCAAGACAACACCCTAGCTGATTGTTTAATTGTGTATCAGTTTAGGTGACAGAACCTGGATATGACATGACAAAAGGACTTACGAATAGTTATCCATCTTCCTTCCCTTTGGAACAGCAGAGATTTTGATAAAGACATCTGTTAAATCTTTATTTCCTAAGGCATATTGAAGCAGCCTTCTTACCTTTCCATTAGCAATGGATGAACTTCAAAAGGTAAAGTTTTCATTTTCGTTTTTGCTATTGCTGGCAGGTTTTGGATACTTGGAGGGTTTAATGGTTTTCTCCCTTCCTCTTCTGTTTCCTTTTGTTTATACCCCCAGGATGACTCTTATTAGTTAGAAGTTCTTTGGTTTCCTTTTCTAATTTGCATGCATTTAATTATTTTTGAGATGTTGGCTGGAAGAGAAAGAATAGAAAATCTCTTTACACAGATGATTATTTTGTTCTTTTATTATTATTACTACGACTAACAGTCACTTTTTAAAACTGTTGATTGAATTTGCTTAAGATACAACTTCATCCATCATCACTTGCAAATAAATCCTTCCCAAGCTCAGTTTTCCTATAATTTTCATCAAGAAAAGAAAAGAATGTGTCCAAGGTTAAAAATGATCCTTTTAAATTAATTCTATTTTTATTTTAAGGATTGGTAAATTTTCAGATTATCTTTTTTTCCAGAGTTCCTAAACTAGTTTTATTCAAACTGGAGTTTGAGATTTACAAATTCTTCTTTTTAAAGAAATTTTTGCTATAGGGTGCATGTGCTTGCCAAGGAGACAGAGACAGACAGAGAGACAAAAATGAGAAATCCGCCCCCTCTCCTCCCAAGGAGAATAGCCATAGCACAATCTCTCTTCTTCATTCTCCTCTTGGGATTTTGGGCACATACACACACACACACACACACACACACACACACACACCTGGCATGAATTTCAAGTCACAGGGGTTGGGCCTGAACCATGGTTGACCACATGGTAATCCAGCTCCTGAACCACTACACCACCTGCCAGCTCCCATATTATCATTCTTAATACAAACAAAACTGGAGACCTGTGGTACTGATTGTAACTTCTATATATAATTTATTGGCATTTATTTTCACCCCACATGTATTTGCTCCTCTATTCCTACTTTATGCAAAATGAGACAAAGTCTTATTTTGCTTTAAGCTCAATTTGACATTACTGTCTCTCTAAGAAATTACCACTCATCTATCTATCTATCTATCTATCTATCATCTATCTATCTATCTATCTATCTATCCATCCATCCATCTAACCATCTAGTATGTATCACTAGAGACGAGCTCTGTGTCTAACTTGTGGCTGGTTGCTGAAAAAATAATGATGGGTAAAAACAAACTAATGAACACTGTCTTTGCCTCAGGAAGCAAGCTTAGTGAAGGGTGAGATTCTAATTTTTTAAAATTACACAGATCATTTCATATATTTTAATTTAATTTTATTTTGCCAAAAGGTGCATGTACTCACCAGAGTACTCCCAGAGAGATTGGCATAAAGAGGCAGTCACCAGAGAGAGACAGAGAAAGACCCAATAATTTCATGTTTTCAATGAAAGAAATGTACATGCAAGCATAAAACTTTTTTTTTTTTTTTTTTTTTTTTTTTTTTTTAGTTTTTTTGCCAAGCACAATTAAACTTTTTGTTTTTTTTTTTTTTTTTTTTTTTTTTTTTTTAGATTTTTACCATAAGGCACATGTGCTTACTGGAGAGAGACTGCCAAGACAGAGAGAAAGGGAATGTGAGAAATCACCACCCCCCTGGGGGAGATGGCCATGCTGCAATTCTTTCTTTTCCATTCTCCTCTCGGAATTTTAGGGGTATACACACACACACACACACACACACACACACACACACACACGTGCACTGTGTGTTATTTAAGTCACCAGGTCCGGGACTCAAACTGAGGAATTGACCATGTGGGAGTCTAGTGCCTTAACTATCGGACCACCTGCTGACTCTATAGAAACTTTTAATAGGGCAAGTTGATCTAGTTAGGACAGGCAAGGAAGCCACCCTGAGAAAATGACAACTGAGCTGAGAAATGGAAGAGGAGGAGCGTTAACCAGGAAAAGAAAGGATGGAAGAGTAGAAACTAGAGAACAAGCTAACCCTTCCCACAAATTCTCACATTAAAACAAAATCTTTCTAACTTTAAATCCCATATGACTAAGACTTTATATCATATTCTCATCAGAAAGTGCTTCTCATTTCTGTGTTGGCTATAGATTATAAGCAGCTAATGAGGAAAGCTTTGTCATCTCAAGCAAATGCCTCATCTTCTGGAAATGGCAATCAAGAAGTATGTATAGGTGATGACAAGTATGTCATAACTAGGTTAAGATCCTAATCATTAGTAGAATTGAACAAAGGGAAAGTGACTGAGCAACCACAGTATGTTAGTCATAACCGAAATCTAAAAAAATTCTAATAATTAAAGGAAGTTATAATTTAGTAACCAAAACTTGTTTGGTAAAACTTGACCTATGCTGATGTGAAAATATTTATAAGCTTTATCAAAATTAGGGTGGACATTAATTTATTTTATGATCAAGATCTGAATGTGACTGACTGTGAGATGTTTATAAGGATGTTATGTATTATATAAAACTTTTATTACATTCTCCTAAAATTTCCAAAATTGTGCATTCCAAACAAAATCTAATTCCAGAAATCTCAGATATGTACCACTATTCCATCTTTTGGATCCTTTATTTTTTCATAAATTGTGTGTGACTTGTATATGAATGTCTAGGTATATGTACTTTGAATGAGAATAATAAAAAGGTGAGTCTCTGATGAAGATCCTGAGGGTTTTTTTTTTATTTATTTGCTTATTTTTAAGGTTTTTGCCATAGGGCATGTGGGCTTACCAGACAGGGAGATGGTAAGAGGGAAAGTGAGAAATCATCCCCTGAGGGGATGGTCATGCTACAATCCTTTCTTCTCCATTCTCCTCCTGGAATTTTGGGCACACATACACACACTCCTGGAGTGATCTTCAAGCCATCAGATCCAGGATTGAAACCATGGTCAGCCATACGGGGAGTGCTGGCCTGACCTGAGTTTTTGAGGCTTAACCAGAAGAAAGCAATATAGGATAAGTTATCTAAGGGTATATTACCTTGGAAAAAAACTTACCTCATCATATAACATTTGCAGGTAGACCTTCATTTGTGCTTCCACCTATCTGTCATTTACATATCTGTTATCTGTAAGACAGATGATTGATTACTTTTAGTTTTAAAAATTAGGTAAAAATATTCCTAGATCAAATCTTATGTTGTGTCTTACCAAGTTCTGACCATGGAAGAGCTAATATGTGACAGGTCTAGGATGATGAGTAGTTTGATATTTTTCCAGTGACCAGGAGGAATGGGAAAGGTTGGGGCTAACGAGATGCCTGGACAGTGAGTCTCCCAAAGGGGATGTGGCAACAGTCCAATTTTTTAGCACTTCATTCTTGGCTTCTTGCCAAAGGCCTTCTATTGCTAGAAGTGGAGGTGGATTGGGCATTGAGAAAAAGTTTTATTGGGTAGAGTCTGTGCCTAACATAACCATTTGGGCGCCAATAGAGACCCACATGGCAGTATTGAATCCTCTTCCCTAAGAAATGGATGAAATTTTAGTGTATGTCAAGTCTGATATCTCTTTCCTCACTGTCAAGGGCTCCTTTGCAAGTCTGATGAAAACCTTACATTTTTTTATTTTAATGCCAGAGAATACATACACTTATGTGTGCAAGAAAAAGAGAGGGAAAGCTCCTCCCAGTGGGTCATGGTCAAGTTGCATTCCTTTTTCCTTAATTTCTCCTTTCTGACAGTATTCGGGGTATGTATGCTCGTAAACCCAGTGTATGTGTAAAGTTGATGAGGCTAGGATGTGAACAATGATGGGTTGGGGGGCTCCAACTCCTTACATACAGCACTTAACTGCTGTGCTATGGAGTTAAGAAAGTCCTATGGGGAATAGAAAGCCCTCTATTCTAAGAAAAATAACATTCTCAGAGTATTTTATATGCCCCCCCCCTTTTTTTTTTTGGTTTCACAGAGTTGGTGAAAGGGGTCTTTAGACAACAGACTAAGAAAGAGCCATAAATACAGTTTACTAGTTGTGGTCCATTTTATACTTAGGAAAACTGAGCCTCCTGGAATTGACAATATATCCCAATATATCCTCAAGCCCACACAGTAAGTTTATATAAGAGTTTGGCTTAAAATCTATATCTATCCAATTCTACCTCCATGTTCTTTTCATAATGTCAGGATACATCTTCTTAAAGAAAGATATCAAAACAAAACAAAACAAAACAAAACAACAACAATAAAAACTGTAGCTTCACTCAATCTTTTTAAGTCCCAGAAGTTCATTAAGCAGAATAATCCAGAGATATGCATTTTTCACTAATTTCTCCCTTTCGTTTGATCTTATTTCCCACTCTCTATTTTAGTTCCTTTAAAAGTCTATCTAGCTAACCTTTCTACTTGCTTGTCCAG
>NW_006160091.1:204512-214499 GCF_000334495.1 Tupaia belangeri chinensis
AATGTTTTTTTTTTTTTTTTTTTTTTTTTTTTTTTTTTTAGATTTTTACCATAAGGCACATGTGCTTACTGGAGAGAGACTGCCAAGACAGAGAGAAAGGGAATGTGAGAAATCACCACCCCCCTGGGGGAGATGGCCATGCTGCAATTCTTTCTTTTCCATTCTCCTCTCGGAATTTTAGGGGTATACACACACACACACACACACACACACACACACACACACACGTGCACTGTGTGTTATTTAAGTCACCAGGTCCGGGACTCAAACTGAGGAATTGACCATGTGGGAGTCTAGTGCCTTAACTATCGGACCACCTGCTGACTCTATAGAAACTTTTAATAGGGCAAGTTGATCTAGTTAGGACAGGCAAGGAAGCCACCCTGAGAAAATGACAACTGAGCTGAGAAATGGAAGAGGAGGAGCGTTAACCAGGAAAAGAAAGGATGGAAGAGTAGAAACTAGAGAACAAGCTAACCCTTCCCACAAATTCTCACATTAAAACAAAATCTTTCTAACTTTAAATCCCATATGACTAAGACTTTATATCATATTCTCATCAGAAAGTGCTTCTCATTTCTGTGTTGGCTATAGATTATAAGCAGCTAATGAGGAAAGCTTTGTCATCTCAAGCAAATGCCTCATCTTCTGGAAATGGCAATCAAGAAGTATGTATAGGTGATGACAAGTATGTCATAACTAGGTTAAGATCCTAATCATTAGTAGAATTGAACAAAGGGAAAGTGACTGAGCAACCACAGTACGTTAGTCATAACCGAAATCTAAAAAAATTCTAATAATTAAAGGAAGTTATAATTTAGTAACCAAAACTTGTTTGGTAAAACTTGACCTATGCTGATGTGAAAATATTTATAAGCTTTATCAAAATTAGGGTGGACATTAATTTATTTTATGATCAAGATCTGAATGTGACTGACTGTGAGATGTTTATAAGGATGTTATGTATTATATAAAACTTTTATTACATTCTCCTAAAATTTCCAAAATTGTGCATTCCAAACAAAATCTAATTCCAGAAATCTCAGATATGTACCACTATTCCATCTTTTGGATCCTTTATTTTTTCATAAATTGTGTGTGACTTGTATATGAATGTCTAGGTATATGTACTTTGAATGAGAATAATAAAAAGGTGAGTCTCTGATGAAGATCCTGAGGGTTTTTTTTTTTATTTATTTGCTTATTTTTAAGGTTTTTGCCATAGGGCATGTGGGCTTACCAGACAGGGAGATGGTAAGAGGGAAAGTGAGAAATCATCCCCTGAGGGGATGGTCATGCTACAATCCTTTCTTCTCCATTCTCCTCCTGGAATTTTGGGCACACATACACACACTCCTGGAGTGATCTTCAAGCCATCAGATCCAGGATTGAAACCATGGTCAGCCATACGGGGAGTGCTGGCCTGACCTGAGTTTTTGAGGCTTAACCAGAAGAAAGCAATATAGGATAAGTTATCTAAGGGTATATTACCTTGGAAAAAAACTTACCTCATCATATAACATTTGCAGGTAGACCTTCATTTGTGCTTCCACCTATCTGTCATTTACATATCTGTTATCTGTAAGACAGATGATTGATTACTTTTAGTTTTAAAAATTAGGTAAAAATATTCCTAGATCAAATCTTATGTTGTGTCTTACCAAGTTCTGACCATGGAAGAGCTAATATGTGACAGGTCTAGGATGATGAGTAGTTTGATATTTTTCCAGTGACCAGGAGGAATGGGAAAGGTTGGGGCTAACGAGATGCCTGGACAGTGAGTCTCCCAAAGGGGATGTGGCAACAGTC
Organism: Tupaia belangeri chinensis; assembly: GCF_000334495.1. NCBI lineage: Eukaryota > Metazoa > Chordata > Mammalia > Scandentia > Tupaiidae > Tupaia > Tupaia belangeri. The sequence goes on from NW_006160091.1 coordinate 206,322, forward strand.
CAATTTTTTAGCACTTCATTCTTGGCTTCTTGCCAAAGGCCTTCTATTGCTAGAAGTGGAGGTGGATTGGGCATTGAGAAAAAGTTTTATTGGGTAGAGTCTGTGCCTAACATAACCATTTGGGCGCCAATAGAGACCCACATGGCAGTATTGAATCCTCTTCCCTAAGAACTGGATGAAATTTTAAAGTCTGATGTCTCTTTCCTCAATGTCAAGGGCTCCTTTGCAAGTCTGATGAAAACCTTACATTTTTTTATTTTAATGCCAGAGAATACATACACTTATGTGTGCAAGAAAAAGAGAGGGAAAGCTCCTCCCAGTGGGTCATGGTCAAGTTGCATTCCTTTTTCCTTAATTTCTCCTTTCTGACAGTATTCGGGGTATGTATGCTCGTAAACCCAGTGTATGTGTAAAGTTGATGAGGCTAGGATGTGAACAATGATGGGTTGGGGGGCTCCAACTCCTTACATACAGCACTTAACTGCTGTGCTATGGAGTTAAGAAAGTCCTATGGGGAATAGAAAGCCCTCTATTCTAAGAAAAATAACATTCTCAGAGTATTTTATATGCCCCCCCCCTTTTTTTTTTTGGTTTCACAGAGTTGGTGAAAGGGGTCTTTAGACAACAGACTAAGAAAGAGCCATAAATACAGTTTACTAGTTGTGGTCCATTTTATACTTAGGAAAACTGAGCCTCCTGGAATTGACAATATATCCCAATATATCCTCAAGCCCACACAGTAAGTTTATATAAGAGTTTGGCTTAAAATCTATATCTATCCAATTCTACCTCCATGTTCTTTTCATAATGTCAGGATACATCTTCTTAAAGAAAGATATCAAAACAAAACAAAACAAAACAAAACAACAACAATAAAAACTGTAGCTTCACTCAATCTTTTTAAGTCCCAGAAGTTCATTAAGCAGAATAATCCAGAGATATGCATTTTTCACTAATTTCTCCCTTTCGTTTGATCTTATTTCCCACTCTCTATTTTAGTTCCTTTAAAAGTCTATCTAGCTAACCTTTCTACTTGCTTGTCCAGGTCTGCCAGAGATGTGACCATTTCCTGATGACCCTTCACCATTGAGTATTTTGCACCATCCACTCTCCCTGCTGAAACAGAAAGCCTGGACCAGATTGAGAAGGCATGTGAACAGTTGCCTTTGTTCTTCTCTTGGCGTCTGGCTCTGGCCATGTGCTCTAGGCAGGACTTCCAATTAGGATGCCTGAAAGAAAAGAGCAGATTGGAGATGCTACATCCTCCTCCATTGCCAGCAGGTCTGGAGGTGGCATAAAATGCTGCCCAAAATCTTACTGGGAAATACTGGCTTCTGAGAAAAGAAAATGTAACGTTTCAGCCCACAGGTAAAGAATGTGAAAACTGGGGAAAGTGGCAGATATGAGGCAGGGTCCTTCCTAGGATTGATGTATTACTTCTTAATAATAATATTATTTTCTGAAGCTGAGTACAATCTTTTCTTCTGATTGTTGCACATGTTTAAGAGCTATGGCTCTAAGTGAGCTCTGTGGAACTTAAGCCTCATTCTTCCTTTGGTGTAATTACTATGTCTTTTACATGTGTATCTGCTGAAAGCAGGGATTTGAGATTTTTCTCACTGCCATACCAATGTCAGAACAAAGCTTTGCACATAATAAGCACCAGGGTTGGGACCAGCAGATAGCATAATGGTTACATGGCTGGACTCCCATGTAGTTGACTGCAGTTTGAATCCTGGACCTGGTGGCTTAAATTCACACTGGGTATATATCCATGCGTGTCCAAGATCCTCAGAGGAGAATGGGGGAGAAGGGATTGTGGTGTAGCCATCCCCCACTGGGGGATGATTTCTCGTTTTCTACCTCTCTGTTTCTTTGTCTTTCTGGTAAAAAAATGCTCCCTATAGCAAAAACCTCTCTAAAAAAGATATTTAACTACTAGTTCAGCATGGGCAGTGACCAATCAAGAGGCTTACGAACTATCAGTGTGCTGGCATGAATATCAGGCCTGATAAGCACTCAATGAATGTTGGTTTAATGACTTAATAAGAAGTACTATTACCATACAGGTGATGAATATAGAGTTTCAAATGGATTTTGAGAGTTTATTCACTTAAAAAAAAGGTCTGCAGCAATTCACACACACACACATACTAATACATGTGCATACACCTATGTGTATATGAAAAACAATCAGCCTATTAATTAAGGAAATACAATAAAACAATACATATTTTATTTTCGTTTTTCTGGTCAAAGACTAACACAAATAATGGTCCTTGAATTGGCATGGAAATTGTGTATGAATGTGACTCTGTAGCCCAGTTATTCTACAACCACTGTCTCTATCCTGGAAAGCAATTTCATTCATATTGACCTGTAAGGAGTAAACTGATAAACTATTACTGGATTGCAATTATATTGCAATTTGGTAATATTTCCCCAAATCTTAAGCATATCTTTAAGAATATTTGGCTTTGTAATTTACTTCTTTAAAAAATTATTCTAAACCTTATACAGTATATTCTCATTTTGTATGCTATAATGATGTATAGTAATATGAATGTAAATAAATAAATTTAAATAAAAAAAATAAACACACAAAAAAGAAAATTAAAAAAATATTCTAAACAAATGTTTCTAATAATTTTATAAATATATTAGAGCATATATACTGTAGTATTCATCCCAGCATTGTTGTTAGTAATAGTAAAAAATTGAGAATTGCACAAATTACAGCAACATGCTGTTGTGTAAGTGCATTATATTGAACCCATACAAGGTTATGCCATGTAGCTCTGATAAATGCTCATGAGGCACCTGAATTGATGGGACCTTGTACAATATGATAGCAAACAAAGGCAGTGCAGACTGATATTTATCCACCAAATTGCTGTAACAAAGTGATGTCTAGATACACTCAGTTCAGAATTTATTAAGTAGGAAAAAAAAGTACAAAGTGTTATTTATAGTATCTTTTCTTTTTTTTTTTTTGTTAAAAAAATACCTGTACGTAAAATATATATATATATATATTTATAAAGACACACACTATCTAAGGAGCTAGTTAAGATTTCAAATTTCCATCCTTAGGTTAGAAGTATAATACATATCTGCTTAAGTGGAGTACATTGTAGTTTAGGGTAGCACCCCTCCTTGACACACATATACATTCATATATATTATAGAGCACAGATAAATTAATTTGTACACAAAGAGGTGACTTAAGTTGTGACTTAAGTTTTACAAGAAAAAAAAACTAAACTAAAATGATTAGTAAATACACACGCACAAACCTGCAAAGATAACCATATGCACGCACACATACATGCTCTCACACATACACATGCATGAACACACGCACATACATACACGCACTGTGCGCAGCCACTTAGCTGCTTTCATACTCTGTTTTCTACTCTCTCACTAGAAGAACTGGATATAAGGGGGTCTCAGCCCTTGTCTTCCCTTCTTTCCACCCTTTGCCACATTGCCTTTGCCTTTGAGAATCGAGGTGATACTCCAAGAATATTTTTTGGGAACTATGTGTATGGTCCAGGGAGAAGAAAAGAGAGAGTTGTCCTATACATAGAAACTTGAAGTTGTTCTAAAAGATGTTTACTAGGGTTGTGGAAGGCTGAAGAAACCTTGGCCATCCTCAGTTTCTTACCCGTTTCTTACCCGTGGTTAGTCACTCTCTGGTCAGACCAGGTTGCTTACAGTCTGCTGTTACGGACCAGAGTTGGTGTCAGTGCAAAATCCTTGAACATTGCCTTTTTTCACTTATGTCTGATTAAACTAGCCAACCTAATTAAAATACAAGAGAGTGAATATCTCTCTAAATTAACAAAAACTGCAATGATATAAGCAAGAATATTATGTGGATTGCAGCAACTAATCGCAACGAATATATCATTTTAAAGTTATGTCTATAGCATGTGTTAACACCAGAGCCTGGGGGCTATCAGTGTTTTAGGCTTGGCAAGTTTAATTTTGTGCTGGAACTTAATACCCCAACAAACACCTGCTTTTAATCTATTTTTATGACATTATTATTAAAAGACAAATTTCATTTGAGGAAATGACTCAGTCAATGTTTAGCTATTCTAAAGAGTGTTTTTCCTTTACAACTTATATTTTTTGGCTTCTGAAAAAAATAATAATACCTCAAGAACAGATAAGACTGAAATCCTTTACATCATTCAAAATTATTTTGGGGGATGGCATTTATAAATAAGTTAGGATTCAGATGTTTATTTATATACATGAACTAGTTTGAGGAAATATAGTTAAATCCCAGAAAACAAAATGAAATAACTTTCTTAAAACCAAACTTTTGTATAAGCAGACCTGGGTCTCAAAAAGATTGGTAAATAGTTAAAGGTTATATTTAATGAATAAATCTATCTAAACCTTCTTTATCCCCGATGACCCTGGCTTTATTACAAGATCCCAATAAATGTTCTACTTCCAGTTGATCTAGTTCTACACTAACTGAAGTAACTCCTTATAGCACGGTATTTCATAATATAGGACATTTCCTCAGGAAGATGGCGAAACAGGATATCAGAAGATATAGGTTCAAGGGTTAAATCTGCCACTTGTCAGTTAAGGAATCACTGGTAAATAAACCATGCTTTCTGAATCTGAATTTCTCATCTTAATATACTGGGTCATCGGAAAAGTCATGGCATATTTTTTTATTCAAAAATGTGTCATGACTTTTCTGATGACCCAATACATACCTTAGCATCATTTTTCATTTTGTAATATATAATATAGGTATATTGTAATACTCAAATCAAAGAATATTTAAGAATAATTTATATGACATACCCAAACATAAAGCATTATATTATGCAAACCCTGCTTATAATCTGACCAAGACTGGCCATTTGCATAGCTGATATTGATCAATAGTGTACCTAATTCAATTAAAGTAGACAGCAAGTCATATAATCATGTCCTTAAAGATAACACAGTGTTGGGCGATTAAGAGAGTCCCCTGGATGAAAATACTTCCCTTTTCTATGTCTCAGTTTTCCTTTATTATTTTTTCTTTTAAGATTTTGCCATAGGGCATGTATGTTTGGTTGAGGAAACAGATGGAGAGAGACAGAGAAATGGAATGAGAAATCACACCCCAGGGGTATGCCCACACTACAACCCCTTACCTTCCATTATCCTCTCAGGATTTGGGGCACACGTACACAAGCACTCAGTGTGATTTTCAAGCTCCCAGGTCCAGGGCTTGAACTCTGGTTGACTATATGGGAATTCAGCACCTTAACCACCACACCACTTGATGTTCCCAATTTTCTCATTTTAACGGAGAAATTATTTCATCTGAATATTTAAGGACTTTTATAGCACTGAGTTCCCTGATCTTAAAGCATATTTTTTGAAAAATTGTCTAAAGGCCATTGTCATACATAACCTAGTGGTTAAAGAAACTGGATGCTGCCTGGGTGGTTTGAAAAAAATACCGATGCATGTGTATGTATGCCCAGAGCCTGATAGGATGAAGCAATGGAAGAGAAGGGATTGTAGTGTGATTATGCCCTGATGAAGGGTGAGTTCTTCTCTCTTCTCTATCTCTCTCTGGAAAATTCATGTGTCCTCTGGCAATTAAAAAAATAAATAAATTAATTAAATTAACGAGGGCCAGAAGGTGGTGGGTGATTAAAGTGGTGATTAAGATCCCACTGGCAGAATTGGCAGTTTTAATCCTAGACCCGGTGGCTTGAAAAACACACCCAGTGTGTGTGCATGCATGCTCAAAAATCCCAAGAGGAGAGTGAAGGAGAAGGGACTGTGGCATGGCCATTGCCTCTGAGGGAGAAGTGATTTTTCACTTTCTCTGTCTCTCTATCTCTGTCTCTCTCTGATGAACACACATGCCCTATGGCAGAAATCTAAACAAAAAAAAATAAAAGAAGGAGAAAAATGTTATCATCAAAGTTCTTTTAAAGTTGATTTTTTTCCACAGCTTTAATTCCTGTCATTTGATCCTTTTTACAATGGGAAAGGAATCTGTCACTGAGGTCTGTTGTGTTGGCATCACAGCAACCAAAGATATTCAATAACAGATAAACAGAAAATCAAAACAAAAAGGTCAGAGTGTCCTTTGAAAATCTGGCAAACAGCATGATGCCAACCAGTTTTCAATCAAAGGCCAATATGGAGGCTCAGATGGAGTTGTTTTCACTTAGCTCACTGGGAGACTGGTACCTACCACAGTTTAGTAGACTGTCTCCTCTGGCCATCCAGGATTTCATTCCTAACACTAAACTGACAAACCAGCTTCACCAGCTGGCTCTGGAGTATTACTGCACTTCTAATTCATTAAAGTCTTTTGTGTTACAACCTGGCCTCACTGGGTGACCATGGAATCTTTGCATTGCAGCAATAGTGAAGTAGTGCAGAGGTAAATCAGATCAGGAAAATATATCAAAGGAACTCCCGCAGACTGATGGGGACTCAGTACAAACTTTCCTCAGCAACTGTCTGATAAATGGTAGGATTTGGATTGATGCCGAAACTGTTTTATAAAATGAAGACTGGATAATATAGTTAAAATGTATTGCACACTTAGTCTGTGTCATGTATTTCACATGTGTCATTTCATTTTACCTTCTCAACATCTGTTAAGGAAGAACTTTGTTCATGGACATTTGGGTTGGTTCCATGTCTTAGCAATTGTGAATAATACACAATAAACTTAAATGTGCTCGTACTTTTCTGACTATTTTACTATTCTCTGTGTAGATACCCAGGAATGGAATTGATGAGTCATACAGTAGTTCTATTTGTAGGTCTTTGAGGGACCAAATGTTTACAAACAGATGAATGGATCAAAAAGGTGTAGCACATATACACTATGGAATACTACTCAGCCATAAAAAAACAAGACCCTGGCATTTGATAAAAAGCAGACAACTATGGAAGAGTTACTGCTAAGCAAAGTAAGCCAGACTGTGAAAGAGAGGCATTGTATATTCCCACTAAATATATACTTCGTATCTTCACTCTATGGTAGAAACCGAAAGATTAAAATGTATAAAAGATCGAGATTTAGTGGTTCTATCATGTTTAGATGCTAAATTTATGTTTTCATAAATATTTTAATGCATCCTTATTATAATTTTTATTTATGCAAAATAACTTCCTCTTTGAAAAATGCACCCTCTCTATGGCAAAACTTTAAAAATAGGTGATAGGTATAATATATGAATAAATCATGTAGGTAACCTGTTTTGAAAATGTTGCATGTTATTAAATAAAGAAGTGGTTATTAAAAATAAACAGGGATAACAATTGGGAAATGCGGAAGGGTAAGAAGAAAGAACCAAGGGGAAAAAGAAAGAAGCTGACAATTAAGGGACACAAAAGTGGAAAATTATCTGAGGATGATAATGTATATGTTAAAGAAACAGGACATTTAAGGGACACAAAAATGTAAAATTATCTGTTGATAATGTGTATGATAACATCTTTAACTGGTAGTCTACAGTGTATTCATCCTGGGAAAATTCATTTTGCATGCTATAATGATATACAGGGATTAAATTTATAAAAATAAAATAAATAAAACTTTAATTTTTAAAAAGGAAGAACTATGAGTCACATTATCATCAACAGATGAAAGAACTAAGACATGCAGAAGTCAGAAAATTAATCCAAAGCCACAGATAACCAGAAACATCCGAGGTAAGTGAAAAGGTAGAATAGTAGCTAATTGCATGCATGAGCCAAAGCACAAGTTTAACTGTGTCCAGTGCTGAGCTATATATAGTATCTTCCCCAGTAGCTGCACACCTCTGCAATCTATAAAATTTTTAATATCATTAAATTCCTGTGCATAGGATACCAGTGTATAGCAGGTATTCAATGTACTAGATTTCACCTGTCACTTATATTTTTTCTCTTCCACAATAAAGAAACAAGAATGACCATTTCGAGCTAACTTCATGCTGAAGGGGAGGTAATAAAGGATAGTTGATTCTTTTAGTTTCATGCTCTTTGGTACCATTTCAAGTTTCAATATATAATGAACAAAAATTGACTATAGAACACTTTGATGCATCAACCAGCTTGTGTGTGTGTGTGTGTGTGTGTGTGTGTGAGAGAGAGAGAGAAAGAGAGAGAGAGAGAGAGAGAGAGAGAGAGAGAGAAGAA
>NW_006160091.1:214804-226381 GCF_000334495.1 Tupaia belangeri chinensis
AGGAGAGTGTGGAATGTGTGAATGTAAGCATGTATCCATGAACCATGAGGTTCTTTTAAGGAGAAGGTATGCTTGAAAAAAATGCAAAGACCAAATAAAATAAATAGATTTCTAAGTATGTTTCAGAAGTTTTGCAGTTATATTCAGATTGCTATTTAAAGCAGAAAAGTGGGACAGTCTTGAATTAGGTTCAGCACTTTTATACAGAGTAGAGAATTACTGATTCTGGAGTTTAATGGTAGCAGGTATTTTATGTCATGGAAAATGATGTCAATATAGCTTGAAACATATATGTTTGAAATGGGATTTAATCCTTAGGGGACCAATAGGTGAGATATCACGTAAGTGAAAAGTTAAACAAATTTAATATGGGACATGTTATAATTCTCTAAGGTAATGTTTTAAGCTTTACCTAAAATAAAAGCCTTATGAGAAGTTACTTTATGATCTGCATTCAAATCTATTTTTGCCTTGATAGGAATTAGAATCTAAATTCAGAATTGAAAAAAAAATCATAAAGGAAGTAATTTAGTGTTGATACAGTTGAAGGTGGGCCTAAGGACAATAATAGTACATCTTCCGGACATGGATTCCATTGTTGTCATGATGATTATCATTGCACAACTCAAGGAAGGCAGAAGATCTATAGAATGCATCTTCTTCAGCTGCACCATGTGTCAGCTTGAGCAGGGGTGGGGAATAGGAAAGATTAGAAGAAAGGGTTATAAAAATGTTGGAAACATAATCATGATGACATTTAAAATTAAAATGCAAAACATGAAATTTAGACCAATATTAAAAAGTGGAATGAGCATTTTTTTCAAAGACTAGAAAATTCCAGACAAATGTAAGCATTAATTTGGTTAAATGATAGGGTTATGGGCAGTTTTGTCTTAGACTTATCTTCCTGTTTGTTTTTGTTTTTAAATTCACAGACAAGTGTGTGTGCTCACTAGAGAAAGAGAGAGCAACAGAAAGTGAGAAAACACTCCCCCTCATAAGGGATGGTCACACTGCAATCACTTCTCCTCTAGATATTTTGGAGATGCACACACATATACCTGCTGTATTTTTTTAAGCCACCAGGTCCAAGAATCCATCATTTGACAGTATGAATTCTAAAGTGTTGAGACTACTTGGTTAAGTACACACAGACAAAGGCAAAGTAGGATTTGAACTCATAGGTTACTTCCCTTACATCAATGTAGACTTCTGTAATCTCTTAGCCTTGTCAATTCTTCTTTTTTCTTACTATTCACATATTGAAGACTCATGAGTACGAGCCCATTGAACAATAGCCATTCAAATTTATCAGGTCCTAATCATTGGAACCTGTAAATTTAATTTACTTGGGAAAAAAGTTCACAAATGTAATTCAATTAAGGATATTGAGACGAAGAGTTTACTTGGGATTATCTAGGTAGACCCAAAATCCTGTCAGAAATGTTGTTATGAGAAGTATAGGAAGAATCGATGCACAGACAGATGGGAAGTAAAGAGGGAGGCAGAGATTGATGTGATGTGGCTAGAAGATAAGAAACTCTAGTAGTTACTAGAAACTGAAAGAAGCAGGAAGTGGATTTTTCCCCTACAGCCTTGAGAGAGAGCACAACTCTGTTGACACCTTGATTTCTGGTTTCTAGCCTCCAGAACTATAAGAGGATCAATTTCTGTAGTTTTTGGTAATTTGTAATGACAGCTGGAGGAAAGTAATACAATTCCCAACTTTATTTATCTAATGCTGACCTCTCTTCTGAACTGAGACTCATATTTCTATCTTTTGAATGCCTCAATTTTATTTCCTAAATCCCCACTCACTTTCTTCTCAAATTCCTTTGACATGCATCCTAGCTCAAGTAATCATTTACCGATTCTTAATTGCACTGGGGTTTACTTTTTTTTGTTTTCATTTTCAACATCTGATTAGTATCCAAATAATGGCAAGGCTATCTTGAAAATATTTATTGGATCCCATTCCTAGAGCTTTTGGTCTAGGCTTGATCCCTGGCTTGATGACATATCTCATCTTAGACTTCCATAGGACTCTATACTTCCATTCTCTAATTTGCTCTCCAGTCAAAAACAAACAAACAAACAAAAAAACCAAACAAACAAACAAACAAAAAACCTTTTCTAAAATGGCAGTTTATACATGTTTGAAAATTCCAATAGAATTCAATTCAATTCAATATTACAGCAACACTAGAGTAGCAGCAAAGTACAGACACTGGTGGCATGGCCACCTGAAGAGATTTCAAGGCACTGACAGCTAATAGCGATGAGAACTTTGAAGGTTACTTCTCAGCATCACATTCCTGCCTCTTTGGAATCATAGTACATCTTGGGTCATTGGGTGGAGTGGAGGCTGAGGAGCTGGATTCCAAATGGCTGGCTGCTAAACCGGGGTCTTGGACTCAGCAGCCTGAAGATCATCTGGTTGCATGCTCACGTGTGCCCAGAATCCTGAGAGGAAACTGAGGGAGACACAATTGAGGTGTGGCATCCCAGCTGTGGGGTATGTCTGTGTGATCACTTTCTCTCCCTCTCTCTTTCTCTCTCTTTAAACAAACCCTACGTTAAAAAAAAAAAAAAAAAAAAAAAGACATAGTGCCTCCATTGTGAAGTGGCCATTAGGTATGAATTATTCTTATAAAACACTCAGAATAGTGTCTTAACCATCAAAGAGATAAGTAGGAAAAGTATAGCATGTCAATAACAATAATAAGAAGAATATTGAAAAGAAATATTGACTGTTTTTAATATGTGGAGACTGGCCTTTGAATTCTTCATATTTGTCATATTTACTTACCTCATCTAATGTCAAGCTATGTACTTGACAAGGCTTTCCAGAGAAACAGAGCCAATAGGAAAGGCATATATTAATAAATAAATATATAAAGTTGATTCACACAATTATGGAAGCTGACAAGTCTCAAAATCTACAGCCATCAAATGGAGAACCTATAGACTGTCTCTGCCTCTGCTACCTGGCAGTACTCAATTCATAGACCTGATTACATTGTGTTAAGCTAGATATGCAGCTATCTACTCAAAGTCAGACCTCAAAGAGGACAGGAAGATTGCTTCACATCTTAATTTTATTAGTATATCTAGATCCTGGCTTAATGCCTGACACTAGTCAGATGCTAGTAAATATTTTTTGAATTAATTCTTACTCTTATGGAAGAACAAAAAAGATGAGCCTTTCTAGTAAGCAAACTGGAATACTAGTTAACTGCAGTTAACCTCCTTTAAGTGGAGGTTTTCCCAGAAAACATTCTGCCTCTCCATTCCCTGCCGGGGGAATTTGGGGACGACCAGCAGGAGTGCCCTGGCGGAGCTGAATCACTATGATGGTGCCTAGGGAGAAAGGCAATCTTCAAGGCACCCAGGCGGTAACCTTTATTTAATTGGCAAGATGGAAATCAATGACACATATGGCATTAACAATTTTAGATTTTGGATTAGTTTGTAGTGATATCTGCAGATCAAAAAAAATCTTCCAATCATTTTTGTGTCTAGAAAATATCTCATTGCATTTTTATATTTGATAATAAAAATAAGATATTTAAAATATCATGAAGAAGAAAAACCTCATAAATTACATAAATGTATATCTAAAATGATGTATATGTTAAATAAAACCTACAGGTTATAAAATATGATAAAATTTCTCCTTTGTTTTGCCTAGCCAAGACATATATCAATTATTATATTTTGTTTTAGAGAGTATTTTTTGCTATAAGTCACGTGGACTCGCCAGAAAGACAGAGAGAGACAGAGAGACAGAAAGTGAGAAATCATCCCCCAGGGGGGATGGCCACACCACAATCCCTTCTCCTCCATTCTCCTCTCGGGATCCTGGGCATGCACACACATGCACCCGGCATGAGTTTAAGCCACCAGGTCCAGGACTTGAAAAGCAGTCGACCACATGGGAATCTAGTGACATAGCCATTATGCTAACTGCTGGTCCTGACATATACCAATTATTACCATTTATTTTTATTTTAAACTGTAAAAATCATAAAGATAGATAAAATATTGGTGTACAAAGATCAAGAAACTGGAAAAATTTTCAAGCCAAGCCACAAGAAAAAAACTTATTTGTCTTAGTAATTAACTATATCATTTGGGATCAGTGCAGGAAACAGAAACTATATTTTAACAGAAAGGGATTTTACACAGGAAATTAGGAGCTTAGAAAATTGCCAAGAAAGCTTGGGACCAGCAGTTAGCATAATGGTTATGTCACTGGACTCCCATGTAGTCTACTGCGGTTTGCGTCCTGGACCCGGTGGCTTAAAATTCACACCAGGCACGTGTGCGTGCATGCCCAAGATCCCGAGAGGAGAATGGAGTAGAAGGGATTGCAGTGTGGCCATCCCCGCTGGGGGGTGATTTCTCGCTTTCTATCTCTCTGTCTCTCTGTCTGGCGAGTGCATGTGCTCTATAACAAGAACCTCTCAAAAAAAAAAAAAAAAAAAAAAGAAAGAAAGAAAATTGCCAAGAAGCTTGGAGGGATAGACAGAGGGGTAGATGTCAAAGGCTACTACCACTGGGCTACTGGGAGGCCACTCAGTGGCCAATTGACACTATGACATTGCTGAGGTATCAGCTGCTGTCACTGATTCCTGTCACCCAGAAGCTGGTGATCCAACATGTGACTGTGTCCCTTTCACTCCTATCTCCGTAACCCAGCATAACAGGAGAAAAAGCAATTGTACAATAGTACGGCCTTGCTGAAGAGTCCATAGACTCAACCTGGTAGGGACATTAATAATCCACCCTATGGCATTTGTCTACTTTGTTGTATAAACATAAAAGAACTTACAGACCTAGTCCAAATCCTGCATGTGCACATTTAAGGAACTGGTATCCTGTGCTGTCTGAAGAACTTCCTAGTTTGAAAAATAGCAGACTAACACAAATAATTATTTGTCCAATCAGACTTTCAAAAATCAGGGATCTTTCCCAGTGTCACCCTTTACTAATAATTCAAAAGAATAAGCAATAGAAAGTCACAGGAGAAGCACAGGATGGACCTAGAATTTTGGGACATCCCCCCAAGTTTCTTTCTTCACACACACACACACACACACACATACACACACAGACCTCTATCAGATGAGGTCTCTAACTGATGTACACAGACTGCAATGCATAGAATTTGAGGAATGAAATATCTTGATTTTATACCCAGTCACATGTAACATTTCCTAGAGAATCCATAAGTCCTAAGTCAGCTTACCTTAGCCCTAAACCAGGTTCATTCTGCTAAGATCATTCTACTGATGCAAACTCTTCTTAGAGATCATCAGTGGTATGTCTACCAAGAGGTCTAGTTATCAGCATGTTTATAAGAAGATAAGACCAGGTCACCCCTGTTTTCCTTTCCTTGGGAATGTACTCCTCAGTAATGGAATGAGAAATGGGTAAGAGGCCAGCTGCTTTATGTCAGTCTTTCCCACTATTTGTATGTCCTACAGAAAATCTGAAAAAATAGTAAAATAAACTGAACTAAATTCACTGTTGATGACATTTTACATCATCTGTTCTCCCTAATGTGTATGTCTATATATAGATATCAAATTAGACTCACCTAAAACAGATCCTGAGATAAGGATTTGGTTGAAAGAGATTTATTAAAATGTAATCATAGAGAAAAAAAGAAAGTAAGTTGGAAGGAGGGAGAAAAAGTTAATTAAGGGCATGATTTCAGACTAAATTCAGACTTACCCTATTCTCTGTGCATTCTGACATAGCAAGAATGGGAAGTTAGAAGAAAAGCACAGAGAAGGTAAAGGAGCATATGGTCAGTGCACTGCCAGTGTTATAGACAGGATGCTTGTGTGTGTGTTTCCTCATACTGCAGATAAAGGTTTTTTGATGGTGAGTCATTTGAAAGTTACAGGCATCGTTGACTCTTCATAATGAAGTTCTACTTTTATCTCCTAAATAACCTGCATAACCATGATACCACTGATCCATGCAAGAAACTTAACATTGATCTAATATTAATCTAATACAAACTCCATATTTAAATAATTCCAGTAATATTTTTATTAAAGAGTTATTTACCACAGGCTTGTCAGCACTTACCATTTTTAATTTGTTTTTATCTTAGCCATTCTGATTGGGGTTAGGTGGTATCTCATTGTGGTTTTGATTTACATTTCCTTTATAATAAAGGATATTGAGCAGTTTTTCATGTTTTTTGACCATTTGTATATCTTCCTTAGAGAGTTGTCCAGCTTATTTACCAAAGAGGGTGAGAGGGAGGGAATCAAGGAAAAAAAAGAGGGAAGCAAAACATTTAAGGGATCAAAGGTGGAAATAAATCTGTTGATTATAATGTTTATGTTGGTATCTTTTACTGAATCAATGAATAGTGTCTGTATTCCTTATGGGAAGATTCATTTTGTATGCTATAATGATACAGAATGATTGAATATAAAAATATAAATTAAAAAATTATTTAATTTTATTTATCATGATTATTATTTTGACTAAAGGATATAGAAACACAGTATATAGATGTAAATACCAGATATAGTATAGTGTGTGTGAAAGAGGAGGATCTGAGGAAGGACATTTAGAAGAAAAATAGGAAGGCAAAGCATTAATGGCACAAAGAAAGGTGGTATTATCTGTTGAAGATATTTTGTAGTTTTATCAACTGGACTAGGGAGAAATGTTCACCTGTTGAAATAGCCATTGTGTAAGCTAAATAATAATTTTATTGAATGTATAAAAGAATATGCAATAAAAAATAAATAAAAAATATATAAATATAAATTGCTACAGAGTATGTTATCTCACCAGAGGGGGCAGTGAGGGGAGTAAAAGAGCATGCTGCGTGGTCTGCAACTTGAACTACAGTCAGCCATGTGGAGTCCAACACCTTAACCAACATGCCCTCCATACTATAATTCTTTACCACCTGCAGGCCACACACACCCTGAGTAATGTCTTTCGATTTTCTTTAACCAATCTAAGATCTAATCACAGATCACACATTTCATTTCATTGTCATATCTCTTTGGACTGAGCTATGAATATATTAGATTAGTTCTGCCAGCCTTTTTTTTTGTTGTTTAGAAAATAAACAGCTTTTAAAGTTTATATTTGTTTCTTTAGAGGGAGAGAGATAGATGCTCTCAATAGGGTCCTCCTGCCTCAATCCACCTCCAGCCTGTCAGCCCCGATCAAGCGCATGTGCTTGAGTGTTTGGTATATATGTGGCAGCCCACGGGTTGAAGCTATGACCTTTCCGGATGATTCATCAACAGTACATATCATTCAGTTTATTTTACAATTACCATTATCCCATTGGCTCCGATAAATTGTTTTAAAAGACCCAGGCTAGTTATTTTGTAGAAAGTTATACAATGTGCATTTCTCTAATTCTTTCCTCACAATTTGATTCAGGTTAAATAATTTTAGAATAGATAGAGCTGATTTTATTTCTTCTCAGTGTATCAAATCAGAAGATTAATAAGGTCAGTTCCTTTATTGGTGATATTAAATTTTGTCACTAAATTGGAATAGCTACAGATTATTACATCCTAAAAGTATGATGTGACTCAAACTATTTTATGAGCTTCTTATCCATACTATAATTCTTTCTCACTTTTCTCATTAATAACGTCATCATAAATTTCCAGTTCTTCTAGGCCAGTGCTCTGGGCTTAGTGGATGAAGGAGCCAGATTCCACATGGCCTACAGTGGCTTCAGAAACATGCCTGGCATATGTGGGTGCATACCCCAGATCTCTTAAAGGTTGATAAATGGAGAGATTCAGTAAGACCATGCCCTACTGGGTGTATTTTCACCCTCTTTGTTTCTCTCACTTATGAGTGCACCCATCCTCTGGAAAAGTCAAATAAAATAAATACATCTACTTTTCTAGACATTTTTTTTTTGCATTTTTTAAATTTTATTTAAATTTGTTTACTTTCATTCACTGTACATCATTACAGCATACAAAATGAGATTTTCCATCCAGAGTACACTGTATATTGTCTCAGTCAAGCACATCAACATACATGTTATTGTCAACAAATACTTTTCCATTTCTTGTTTCCTGTATGTTTTGCTCCCCCACCCCCCATCCTTGATTACCTATCTCTTACCCTCAGCCATCTCCCACTATCTTCCCACACTGTCTCTGGTATCTATGTTAACTTTCTATACTGTTTTCCCCCCATTTTTTAAATTGAATGATTAAAGATCTTAATTAATCTAAATATTTTCATAGCAAACACAGCTGATATATACATTTCCATGAACACAAGTCTAACTTTAGGCATCCTATAAAGTATCACCTAGCTGGGGCTATATATCTTAACTGCGGTCATAGAATGGATTTTTTTTTTTTCTGAAACTTTTCTTTTTTTTTTTTTAACTTAATTTACATTCTATGCATTCCCTAAGCATCATCACAGCATACTTCTAGACATAGTTTTTAACTAAAAAGAAAAAAAAAAACCTTTTTATCTAAGCCTGCACACTTACAATTTATTCTCTTATAAATGCTAGTTTCTGACTTTATATCATTTTGTAGGTATATTCCTTCACATCTACTATACAACCATACTCCTAGTTTAGTCCTAACATTTGTATTGTATGAAGTCTTAGAGCAGATATTTAGGCAAAAATTTTATCTTTGTTTATATTTTCATTCTGGATATATTCAATAATACTAACTTTTCCTGAAGGTATTTTAGTTCTTAACATGGTAGTTGTAAGAAACTGATCTGTCATTTTCTTTATCTTAAGTTTGATATGAAAATTATCTTTCAAGTGACACTAAAAATTTATTATGAGATTTAGTTCTATTTGTCAGTTTCACCATCGCTAATTGAAATTTTAATTTACCACTGATCCAAACACAAAATATTACCCTCTATTCTTTAGATATTTATTGGTATTCTTTTATTTTATTTTTACTTTTTGTTATCTATGGAATTAAAAAAAAATCTTATCTGTAATTATTCTTAAGCCCTGTATTAGTTTGCTTAGGCTGCTATAACAAAGTACCATAAACTAGGTGTCTTAACAGAATTTGTTTGTTTCATGGTTCTAGAGGCTCAAAATCTGAAATAAAGGCATCAGCTGGTTGGTTCTTCAGAAGGCTGTAAGGAAGAATCTGTTCCATGCCTCTCCCCTATAGGCTCTTGTGGTTTCTCTGGCAAACTGTGGCATTCCTTGGCTTGTAGAAACAGCACCCTTATCTCTTCCTCCATCTTCACATGGTGTTTTCTCTGTGTGTATGTGTCTTATCCAAACTGTCCCTCTATCATAAGGACCCCAGTCAAACTGGATTAGAGACTTACCCTACTCAAGTATGATCTCACCTTACAAACTTACATGCAATGATTCCATTTCCACGTAAAGTCACTTTCTGAGGTCAACATACAAATTTCAGGATGGGAGGAACACAATTAAGTCAAAATAAAACCTTTTTAAAATTTCTGCTGTATGCCAGTATATGAGCTCTTGTTTTATAATTATTTGATTTATCAAATATTCTTCATAATGCCTTTGTGACTTAATCCTATCTAGCTATTTTCACTAAACATATTTCACTAAAATTTCCTTGGCACTTAATATCTGCTATAGTAAAATTAAATCCTTATTAATGCCTATAAAAACTGCCAAGGGGCCAGTAGGTGGTGTAGCAGTTAAGGCGCTGGACTTCCACATAGCTGACTGCAGTCTAAGTCCCAGACCAAGTGGCTTGAAGCTCATGCCAGGCACATGTGCATGTATGCCCAAAATTCCAAGGAGAGAATGAAGGAGAAGGGGTTGTTGGTGTGGCCATGCCTCCCAGTGACTGATTTCTTATTTTCTCTCTCTTTTTTTCTCTGTCTCTGCAGAGAGTGCATGTGCCCTCTAGCAAAAAATCTTTCTCTAAATAAAATAAACACAAACAAACAAACACCACTGTGCTATGTGTTACTCAAGTGCCATTCATTTTTCACGTTGAAAAGAACCAGTTTTATGTAACCCCGGTTGTGATATTGTCATTCCCTGTTTCTTAGATCTAATTTCTCCCTGGTTTGACTGTATCTGCAGACAGAATATCTGTTCCTATATTCATTTTGACATGATCAGATCCAAATTGATATCCTATGTGCTGTGTAGTCCCAATGGAAATAAGATGCACATTCGTTTACAAAGGAGCTCTACAGAGCACAGAATCTGAATCCTTATCCAGAAAGGGAGCATATGTTTGTTCCAGAGCACTGTGCTTATCTACTTCATCATGTTCTGAAGCTGCAGGTGAAGTATGGAGTGGAGGTGAGTTTGACCGAAAGGAAATCATCATTTTCTTTTTTGCTATGTTTCCTTCTTTTTTTTTCTTCCCTTCACTCTTTCTTTATTTTTTTTCCCAAGAATGTTATGAATGCTGAGAAGACAAAACAACAACTCACCATATGCTCACCACAGTTTATGCTGATGATTTTTTTTTTTAGCTTTTGACTGGCACCTTTAATAAATAAATAAAAATATATACATTTACACAAATATACTCAAGTGCCATCATTTCTGCAGCAACTGTGGTTAGTTCTGCAGAAAGCGAAGTGTTTGTAATTCTCCAATTCTCTTGATTGAGAGAGTTTTCAGGAACATATCTCTCCAGAGCAAAGTGCAGCATGCTTTTATCTTCTATGGATAGCATATGGATTATCTCACACCTTGAATATAAAAGGTATAATTTAAGTGCATCCTTTAATTATGATTCTGAAAATAATATCTGTTTTCCCTATCTAATAGGAATAACATCAGGTAACAGAAGTAAAATGTAATGAGACAAACTAAAATTAATCATACTGGGACCAAATAAAAGATTGAGGCAAAATAGCTAGGCAGATTTTTTTTAATTCTTGGATACAAAATGAAATCCAAATATGAGTTCAACTTGCTAAAAAAATAAATCACGTCCACTTTCTTCTCAAGCTTCTTTATGTATTGAAAAAAAAATGACCTTTAAACTACCTTGAGAGATAGCAGCTGACTAGAAAATTACAGTTATTAGCAGGATAACCAGAGATTATCTAGAGTATTGTTAAAAAAAATACTAAGAGACAGATGCTAACAATTTGCAATCTCAAAAGACAGCTACAATAAAACCCTATATTGTAGTATTTCTACAGGATGATTGAAGGATTCGTGATAATGTACTATAACTAGAAATCTGAATGTGGATAAGTAAAATTACCTTTTCTGAGAAATCTATAATAAAAGTTTGATTTTTAAAAATCATGGCAAATCACTAATTATATATCAAGTATTCACCTCTGCCACCAAGATTTTTAAGTGTAATGTTTTTCCCTTACGATACGTAACTAAAGTGCACATTTACATTTTTTTTGAAAGACATTCCTGAAATAAAGACTGTGCAATGATTATAGTCTGTTCACTGTTAACCCTTCAGTAGAAGGGCAACATGAACTACTGGGTGAAATCCTAAATTAGGTGTTAGAAATCGTGGGTTATAGACATTGCTATTAATTTTCACTTGATCCTGGGCCGATCATTTAATAGTCATTTTTTTTTCCTCATAGAAA
>NW_006160091.1:226396-230870 GCF_000334495.1 Tupaia belangeri chinensis
TTTCTAAGCAAAAATGGAAGAAAAAGACAAGTTCTGGCACCAGCTGGACTTGAGTCTCAACCCCACTGTCCCATTGAAATCTTCAGGTGACCATGAGGCCCATGAAGACCAACACCAGCTTGGGTGGGTTTGAGTCCTGCTTCTGCTTCTTGTTTGGTGGGTAATATTGCTCTAATTACTCAACTTTCTCTTCCAGGGTTTTCTAATACTTCAACTAGAGAAAATACTTGCCCCTGGAATTGTGAGAAGTTAAAAGTTTAATATTTTTTGTAAAGGATTTGAAACATTGCCTTGGGCAGGATTTGCTGTCACTTGCTACTTCAAAGCTCTTTAAATAACTAGGCCTGAGTACTTCTTTAATAAAATAAAGTTGGGATGATGTAATGAAATGTAATGAAATAGTTCAAAAATACCTAACTGTGGGGTCAATGGATGACTTGGTGTTTATGGCACTGGATCCCACATGGCCGAATCAGCAGTCTTATTTCTGGATCCAGTAGCCTGAACAAAATACACTGAGCACATATATCTGCATGCCCAAAATCTCAATAGAAGAAGGGACTTTGGTGTGGTCATCACCCCTGGGTGGTGATTTCTCACTTTTCTTCTCTCTCTCTCTCCTCTTTCTTTCTCTCTGTCTCTTTCTGTTAAGTGCATATACCCTTTTGCAACAATGATAAAAAAAATAATAAAAAATACCTAAATGCTTTCTACAGCAGTCACTTAGTGGATCATAGTTGCTTTTGGACTGATAAGAACTGTCCTGAATGGTAGCAGGATATAGAACAGTGGGATGGTTGTTCCCTTCAATTTAATGATGTCTCTAGAACATTCTACTTCCCCTACTGCCATCATATATCTTTAGGGTTTATTATATAGTAATCTTAATTCAGTAAACACTTATTAACTTATCTTGTCTGTGATTGTCAGGTGTTGGACTGGTAGGTGGATATAAAGAGCAAACCATTTATTGAAATCCTCTGCTGGGAATCAATTTCTTTCCTCTATTTAGTCTGTGTAACCCTCAGTATTTCTTGCTTCAATCAGGGCACCCTTATAGCACTGGTTCTTGAGGATTCCTTCCTTCTCTCTTCTGTCCCACCTCCACACACAATGAACAGTCAGGTCTTGTGACTAGGTACGGTTTCTTCCCCACTGCCACTGTCTCTAGTTGAGCCACGTTATCCTTTGCATACATTATTGATGCAGCCTGACTGACCATTCTCCTTTTCATACCCAAGCTTTTCCTATACCCAAGCTTTTCCTATTTTATCCACCTTTTCTCTGGGTCCAAATTATTGGTAGGATATTGATAGACTTCTTGGAATGACACTGATTTCAAGATACCATTGTAATAATTTCTTCCTGTTTCTTTTTGTGCATGTCATGATCCACTCAAACTTACTTTCTTGCTCTTCCTGTTTATGCTGCTATTCATGGTGTTTTTCTTACTTATGGGAACACATATAGCCACATATACAAACCCTATCTACGACCAATGGGCAATTTGAAACCTGTTCTGTTCTCTAACAGCTTCTTCAGCTGTACCTTTTCTTCTCTACTGCCCTTCCTTCCTCTTTTTTTTTTTTTGCCTCATTGTTGGAATGATCTACTGATCTTGGAACTTCCATAGCATTTCATCTTTATGTCATTTATGTTTATCTTGTATTATTATTTCATATCATCCCATTCTCTATGCTATACATTCTCAGATACAAAAATACATTGTTATTTATTTCTGTATCTGCATTATGTTGAACTCAGTGAATATGAACACTATGAACACTCAAAAAAACTAATTTAATGATTGAAGAAATAGATGAAGAAAAATGTTATGATATGTATCTTTGACAAGCTCAGAATCTAGTGGATACAACACACACACATAAACATGCACATACAAATAATATACACATATTATAGTGTAAGTGATTCTGAGATGGCAATAAAATAGATACAATCATCCCTCAGTGTCTGTGAGGTATTCGTTCTAGGATCCTTGAAGATACTCAAATATGAGGATGTTCAAGTCCCATCTATAAATGGTATAGAAGTTCCTTATAACCTATTCATATTTTCATATAATTTCTATATTATTTATAGTGCCTATTGATATGTAAATATAATGTAAATGGTTGTTATGCTATATTGTTTAGGAAACAATGACAAGAAAATATGTGTACATGTTCAGTGTAGGTGCAACCATTCATCATAGGTCTAAGCACATGGTACTTATCAGCAAGAAGATAATATTTTTGAACACTGGTTGACTGACTCCATGGAGGTTGAACCAGAGACGTAGAATGGTCAATTGTGTCTACAAACATCTTGTTAAGCAAATGTAAGAAAATGAATATTTAATTATTGGTAATTTGAGGGTCTGGGCTTCTAAGAGGGAATAGAATTTTATCTGAACATTGGAGGATGGTTACAAAATACAAGTAGATTAGAAAGAAAGATATTTTTGGGACCAGCAGTTGGTGTAATGGCTATGTTGCTGGACTCCCACTTAGTCGACCATGGTTCGAGTCCTGGACCTGGTGGCTTAAACTCATGCCGGGTGCATGTGCGTGCATGCCCAAGATCCTGAGAGGAGAATGGAGGAGATGGGATTGTGGCATGGCCATGCCCTCAGGGGGTGATTTCTTGTTTCTATCTCTTTGTCTCTCTCTGTCTTTCTGGAGAGTGCACGTGCCCTAAAGCATAAAAAAACCTCTCTCAAAAAATAAAATAAAAAAAAAAGAAAAAAAGAAAGAAACAAAGATATTTTAAGTTGTGCCAACAATTTGAGCCAAGACCTGAAAGCAGATGAGGGCAGAGGTATATTTAAGAAATCATTTCCCAACTGAACACATTGGATGTATTATCTATCAATTTACCTAAATCTTTTGTTAACTGGAAAAATGACAACCCTATTTCCTTAAGGTTTTTCTTTTCTTTTCACTCATCATTATTTCCTTTTTTTCCTCCTTAATATAATCTAAACTGATTTAAGGTGATAGTATCTTTTTCTTAATATTATGTGGGGACAATTCTATTGTTGAGTTACAGTTATTTTGTGAACTATAGACTTCTCTCCTTACTGAATGTAATTGATAGTCACTAAAAGTTGTGGCAAGAGATGCACTCATTTCAGTATTTTTATAACTCATCATTTTGTTTCATGAGAGCAAGTCAGGAGCTGCAAATTAAACTTAGTATGTATCAGTATTTTTTTAATGGTGCACCAAGTTTAATTTTAAAAGTTAATGATGACAGAGCCCATAGATTGACAAGCATGTAAATTGAGTGGTGATGCCCTGCATGTAAAAAAAGTACTTAGTAAATATTGACTAGTTTGAACTGATATAGTGGCCACCCATGAGATTACCTATACAGTATTTTCCCACTTATACACGTGGCTGCAACAGGAGTCGACATGTTGCAAGGTGACATATACACACACAAATTCTTAGCTTTCGATTCCATGCAGAGATTCATTATTTTTTAAAAATAAATTCTCCTTTTGCTGTGTTTAAGTGACTTTCCATTGCATTTTGGTCTTTTTCTATTGTAAGAGTTGGGACAAATGTACTTGATTACAGGTTTATTTCTTATAAACGATCATTTTAGATTAAAAAAAAAGTACTCTACATAACTTTTTAAAAATACAAATAGAAAATGTATCTTCAGTAAGAACTTCCAACTTGTAGTAGGTTTCAAAACTCTATTTGCTCTATCTATCTATTGAAAAACTATTATTTTACAAACCAAATGTTAAAACATGGACACTTATGCTCCAGAGTAGAAAGGCTCCTTAAATGGTCATTCCCTTCCAAGTTTGGCCAATTGCATTAGGTGCTCCTGATGTTTTTTTTTTTTTCTTTCTTTTTTTTTTCTCCTAGAAATAAAACACTGACCTTAATATCTTTACTCTGGGAGTGAAAATGTCCATGAAATGATTGTTTCCAACATTTCCATTATATGCTGGATATTATCTTCCTACACAACAAAACTTTGTGGTAATATAGTAACTAGTTACACCAATGAGTCATTTCATGAGGATTTATGAACTTGGAGTCCATAGAGTTGAAATGAACTCCATTTAGTGGTAAAAGCTGCAAGAATAAAATTCAACTGTGATGTGTTGCCATAATTTTCTATATAAAAGAAAAATGTCAGGAAAGGAAATAATCTTGATACCTATAGCAATCACAAACAATAAAGTTAGAAAGAGGTAACCTTAAAATATAATCAAAATGACAATTTTACCCAAATTAATATACATATTTAATGCACTCCCAATCAAAGTACCAGAGATATTCTTCACAGATCTAGAACACACAATCAACAATTTGTCTGAACATAAAAGGCTTCGTATTGCCAAAGCAATCTTGCACAAGAAGAGTGAAGTGGGCAGCATCTCACTCCCTGACCCAAAAATATACTACAAAGCTGTGGTAATCAAAACAACATGCAGAGGGACCAGCAGGTA
>NW_006160091.1:231204-232361 GCF_000334495.1 Tupaia belangeri chinensis
GTGTGGTGTTATTGGTTGAAGATATTTTGATCAACTGGACTGGGGAGAAATGTTCACTTTGTAAGCTAAACAATGTGATTGAATGTATATTAAAAAATTAAAACAACAACAACAACAACATGGTATTGGCACAGAAATAGACAGGTGGAACAATAGAACAGAATAGAGTTCCCAGAAATAAACTCCCAAACATACAGCCAACTGATCTTTGACAAAGAGTACCAGTCAATCTAGTGGGAAAAAGAAAACCTCTTTAGCAAATGGTGCTGTAAAAACTGGTTATCCACCTGCAGAAAGATGAATCTGAACCTCTACCACTCACCATTGACGAAAATCAACTCAAAGTGGATCAAAGATCTAAATGAAAGACCTCAAACTATAAGACACTTGTGGGACACAGGTAAGGTTTATTATCTGTTGATGAGGATGTGTATGGTGGTCTCAACTGGACTGGACTGAGGTGTATATCATGCTGGGTAAAATCTCTTCACAATCTAAAGTGATTTAATGTATGAATAATGATAAATAAATAAATAATAAAATAAAAGAAAAGTGCTGCTGGAAAACACTGGGGAAACTCTGGGAGACATTGGGGTAGGCAAAGTCTTCTTAAATAAGACCCTGAAAGCACAGTTAATAATCCTAGAAATAGGCAAGTGGGATTACATCAGATTAAGAAGTTTCTTCATGACAAAAGGCACAGTAATTAGTGTGATTTGGCAGTCTTCAGAATAGGAAAATATTTTTGTAAACTATGCATCAGATAAGAGACTAATAACCAGAATACACAAGGAACTCAAACAGCTGTCCTGAAAAAAGATGATAAACCCTAAACCCTATGAAAAGATGAGAGAATGAGTTGAAAAAAAAAAATCACTCTCTAAGGATGGCATCCAAATATCCAAAAGACATATGAAAAAATGCTCAACATCCCTCATTGTAAGGGAGATGCAGATTAAAACCACAATGAGATACCAACTAACCCTAGTCAGAATGACTAAGATATATATATGTTTATATATTATATTTATATATATTATATTTGTTTATAATGTATATATTTATTTATATATGTATAAATAAATGATAAGTGTTGATGGGGGTGTGGTGAAAGGGGAACTCACTTACATTACTGGTGGGCATGTAAAGTGGTCCAG
>NW_006160091.1:232564-246897 GCF_000334495.1 Tupaia belangeri chinensis
GCACATATTCTCTATGAAATACTACTCAACCATAAAAAACAACAAGACCCAGGTTTTTGACAGAAAGTGGAAGAATATGGAAGATTTACTGCTGAGTGAAGCAAGTCAGACTATGAAGGAGAGATATTGTATGTCTCCACTTAATATATACCAAGTGTCTGCACTCTGTGACCAAAACTGAATGACTAAAGGATATAGAAACATAGTAAACGGTTGTGAATACCAGATACAGTGTGGGAAGAGGGTGGGTAAAGGAGTAGAGTCTGAGGAAGGACATTAAGGAGAAAAATAGAGAGGCAAGGCAATCAGGGGACAAAGAAATGGGTTATTATTTGTTGAAGATAACTTTATAGCTTTGTCATCTGGACTGGTGAGAAATGTATGCATGTTGGAATATTCACTTTGCAAGCTAAATAACATGACTGAATGTATAAAAGAAATTGAAATAAAAAAAATAAGGTTCAATGTTGATTCTGAGTCCAGCTACATCTTTGTTTCTCTCTGGTTGGGGTTTTAACTTTGCATTTTACTAGTAAATATAGGTTATTTCTGCTTGAGCTCATTGAAGGTGTGAATTTGTTATTTGCAACCCTACTAGTATAAGATCTCTAAAAACATGAATTACTAAAGGAATAATAGCCTGTATCCCTAGGGCATTGTGCAAATAACAACTGGTGGTTGTGCTTAAGCTTGAAAAAGACAGAACAAAAGCAAATTCTGACTGAAGCAAAGGATCTAGAACAGCAATCTGCTTTGCAGATTCTAGACTAGAATGGTGTCCCCTGTATAGGAAGGAGGAGCCTGTTTTCAAATGACAGTGCTATCCTCTCTTGGGGGGGATCAGGAAAGTAGCTTGAAGAACCTAAACCAGTTCTGGTGCTAAAGTGTTCATTCTGATGTAATCTTCTTCACCGCTGTGTACAAAAAAGCAGGACTAAGAAACAAAAATGGATTATGGTTTGAGAAAAAAATGTGATAAGTGATATCTCATACCTGATATCTCAATTCATTTGGGCTGCAGCAAGGTATTCCCTCAGGCTGACGGCTTAAAAACAACAAAACTGTATTTCTGGCAGTCTTAGAGGTTGGTAAGTCATGACTCAAAGGACCTACAGATTTAAATTTAAGTGGGGGCCCATGTCTAGATTCAGAGATGGTATCTTCTCACTGTATTCTTACTTGGTGAGTGGGGAGAGGGTGCTCTCTGGAATCTCTTGTATATGGACATTAATATTCATGAGGCTCTATCCCTATGACCTAATCTCCTACCAAAGAGCTCACCTCTTAAAACCATCATCCTGGAGGTTAGGGTTTTAACATACAAATTAGGAGACAGATATGCCCACTTTCATTAGATCCATATGTCCCTGAACACTGTTAGCAAATACGGAACTGTAAGAGAGCCAAGTAATGCTCTGTGCCATTTGAATGATGCAATTGACATGAAAGAGAGAGTTCTGACAAGAACATCCCAGACCAGGATATTAAAATTGTAGTACATGAAATAGATGCTTGCTCCAAGTTCTTGGAAGTCCAAATACCAATAATTATTGGGTCCTAGGTCCATCTAGATTCCTAGTTTTTGATGTTGGCAGCAAAGTCGATAAACACATCAGAGGGCAGAGTTAGGTGCTTTAAATGTTTTAGGAAAATAAAAACCATTCAGTTTCACAATCGATCGACACAAAATTATGAAACACCTTATGATTTAGTTCAGTGGGAACTGCCAGAAACCTCTGTTCTAAAATTCCCATCTTACTTTGAGAGAAGAAGCAATGCAAAGCTTTTCAGATGACATACCTTAACTTTCCAAATTAGTTTACTGAAAGTCTATAAATCAAGACTATTTTTTTATTCTGTACTCTGGTAGGCATCCTTCTGTCTGGCCACATCCTGGGATGGAAGACCTTTCCCCTTTGCCAGATGTGTTTGGAATGCAGTAATTCTCCCACTCTCTCTTTATCATTAATTGCCTTGCTTTTTAAAGTAGGCAATTGCAAGTTGAGTGCATGGGAGGATGTGACTATGGGACCTTATTAAATCAGGGCCAGTCAGCTTAGGAGTTGTGACATAACTTATGTCTACATTTCTGACCATGACCTTGCTGAGATTCCTGACTCCAAACTTGTTTTATCACCCTTCACATTAATTATGAATATATAAAAATTAAAAAGAAAAACTTTTTAAAGTATTTGAGCCAAAGCCGTTTTAGCAAACTTTACTGAATTTTCTTGGTTTGTGTTCAAATGCTGAAGACTTTAATTTGTCTACTTTCTCGCATCACCCCATGGCTCACTTATCAAGAGAAACATCGTTTTTCTGCAGTTCTGAGTCTCTCTTCTCATAATATACTGAGGTTAAGAACATACTAATTTAAAATGAGTGGTAATTTAAACTACTTAACATTTGTATATGATTAGCACACAAAGCCCTCTACATACATTACTCATAACCACCCTAGGCAGTAAGAATAAAACTCCAAGGTGAGTAGGCCAGCTTTGTCATGGTGGCCCAGATGGGAATTACAGAAATTATATCCATCTTAAATTCTTTTCTAGGCGGGAATGTGGTAGGGCTTAAAATATATATAAATAAATGTGAGGCAAGTTTCAAACTATAAGTCTTTTTCTATGCAGGCAAAGGATTGCATTTCTGCTTTTATTAATCACAAAGGAGGCACATGTTCAACCAGCCAAAACCAGCTTTATTAGTGAATATACATTCCTTGCACCTAGGTTTATAGTCTGCATTCTGAAAGTGTTTTATATTCTTCCTTTTACTTACGACTGTTCAGTGATTGAGCTCTAACTCAGTTCTCATGAATTCACCAAGTAATCCAATTCACTGAAGAGGAGAGTAATATTAGTATTTCTGGACCAGTCTGTAGGAAGCCACACACCCAGAAACAAACAAAACCAAAAATAGAAAATGCTTTGTGATGATCTGATTCCTTGATGCCACTAAGCATTGATGAAGCTGACTGGATTTTTCTCTCCTCTGCTAGATGTTTTCTTGGTTTGCCTTAATACTGTGTGGACAAAGTAGGAGAACTGTAGTTCTGAACCCTGAACACTTTGTTTGTTCTTATCCAGAATTCACTGAAGGGTCACATGATAGATGGTGAGATCTTCTTGCTCATTATAAATCTCAATTAATAGAGAATCCAGTTTGGCATGACACCTCTGAGTACTGGACTGCACATTACTCACTGTTTTCCTGCCCATTTTTCTTTAATATGAAAAAAAAAGAGAAATAAAATAGTTTAGCTCAAACATTTTGCAGAGACGTTTGGTCAGGATGAACCTATTTCATGGGGAAGATACTTTTGTCTTTATCTTATTAAATGCTGTCCAAGAGCTATTGTTCTTTAATCGACAATAGTTAAAGCTACTAGTCCCCTAAACAGATTTATTTTTTTCTTAGAAATACAAAGTAGAATCTTAGAATTTCTAAACCTGCTTTCTTTAGTAGAAAATTTGTAATGAATTTACACCCAGTCACCTAAGGTGATGCCAGGTGATGTTTAAGTGAGTGGTGATGAAGAATCATGCTGATATGGACTAAAGTCCTGCCAGCCACTTCATAACCTTGTGATACCATGCACATTACTTAACTTCTCAGTTTATCATTTGTTAAATTGCATTAATCATATACCTATCTCCTAGAGTTAAATAATGTCACATAGTAAATGCTAACTAAATAATTATGATAATCCATCACCATCATTCCCATCTTACCCACAGTACAAACACAAACCCTAGAAAGGTACTAGCAATTAGTAGGAAGGAGATAGTTCATCATTTTTAACCTTATAGTCTTCCTTTCTCCTCGTGGTCCTGATTCTTCGTTATCTGTGAAACTGGAGATCGTATCCTTATCTTGGGCTTGGGCAGACTCAGCCTTGCATTAAATATGCCAATCATTTCCATTCACATACAGAACGATGTCTAGTCTCTTTACCTCATACACACATATACACACTCCTTTTTAATTTAGCTGCTATTTACTCTCCAGCCTCACCGTATTCACATCCTCAAAATTTATTCTGGGGCTGGATGGTGGCATAGCTCCGTTAGGCAGACCCAAATGCAGAGCTTTCTTATTCAAGTCTGGAGACCTCCATGGGCATGCATGTGACACAGTCCAGTGCTAGTTGAAGTTTGCATCAATACCGTGTTGAGAGTACTGTCTTTTCTCCCCCTTTTTTATTATTTATGTATATATTTTTATTATTATTCATACATAAAATCACTATACATCATTTAGATTGTGAAGAGACTTCACACAGGATGAGATACACCTCAGTCCAGCCAAGTTGAGACCACCACACACAGCCTTGTCAACAGATAATAAACGTTATCTGTGTCCCACAAGTGTCTTACCCTCATGGAATAAGTAAATAAACTTTTTAAAATAAGAACGAAAATGTATTTTATAAAAAGTTAGAATTGTCTGCAGTTTTCTATTCAGTCACATTTTCATTCCTCTTTATGTACTGTTCTCTCTGTCACAAACATATTTTCCACTTTTCTTGTTAAGTATTTTTATTAATTATTTGATAAATTAATTTAGGCACACTCTATCTCAAACTCTTAGTTTGATCTATGATCTTCCATGAACTTTTTTCAAAAATCTGTTCATTTCCTTCAAAATTATCAAACTGTTGCATGTTATTGAAGTTATATGAATAAAAATCCATCTTCACTTGACCAGCCAGTAGCATGGTAGTTAAGGAGGTTAGATCTCATATGGTCAACTATGTGATTTGAATCTTCGTCCCAGTGGCTTAGAAAACTCAATCCTAAGAGAATAATAAACAAGGTATTACCATAGCAAATTAAACAAACCAACAAACAAATAATTATTGTGCCAGTGCCTGACACAAAGAGTTGCCTCAAACATAAATTTAAGGGTATTTTTATTGGGAGAAGGGAGGAAAGGGATTGTGGTATGGTCATCTGCCCTGGAAGTGACTTCTCACTTTTTGTCTCTCTCTGTGCCTCCAGTGAGCCCATGAGACCTATTATAAAAATCTCTCTCTAGGACCAGCAGTTAGCGTAATGGTTATGTTGCTGGACTCCCACGTGGTCGACCGCGGTTCCAGTTCCGAACCCAGTGGCTTAAAACTCATGCCAGGTGTGTGTGCGTGTGTGCCCAAGATCCCAAGAGGAGAATGGAGGAGAAAGGATTGCGGCATGGCCATCCCCCCTGGGGGGTGATTTCTTGCTTTCTGGCTCTCTGTCTCTCTCTGTCTGTCTGGCGAGCACACGCGCCCTATGGCAGAAACCTCTAAAAAAAAAAATCTCTCTCTAAAAGGTAAAAATATCAATTGGCTGTATGTGTGTGTATGTGTGTACATATGTAGAAATATACATATGTATACATAATATATAAAAGTATGTATACAAATGCATATGCACAGTTTAATAAGCATATCTCTTTGCTCTTTCAGTTAAGAGGACATAA
The DNA here is from genome assembly GCF_000334495.1 of Tupaia belangeri chinensis. Taxonomy (NCBI): domain Eukaryota; kingdom Metazoa; phylum Chordata; class Mammalia; order Scandentia; family Tupaiidae; genus Tupaia; species Tupaia belangeri. The sequence goes on from NW_006160091.1 coordinate 238,031, forward strand.
ATGAGTACAGTCTTATATAAATGAGCACAAATAGTACACAAATGTTGGGTTCCAATACCACTCTCTAATAGAAGAAACCAGAGTTTCTGAAAGAAATGACTGATTCTAGTATGAAGCAAGAAATAAGGTAAATTTGGAGCATCTCATAGGACCAGAAAACAAGGAAGTGCTAAAATACATACACACCACAAACACATACACACACACACACACACAAATATGTCAAAAGAGTATAAAAGCTTCATAGAATAACCCCCTTCAATAGTCAAAAACTGAAATAATTTGACCAAAATATAAATAATTAATTAAAGTGGCATTAGATTATAATTCAAAGTATAAAATAAGTATATATGACTCTATACAGATGCAAATAATTGCAAAAATTAATAAGTAGGGAAATAGTGCTAAATCTCTAGAGCACAAAGCATTACGTAGATATTATAAGTCAAAGGAGTAGCGGAGGCATAACTTTGTACTCTTTAACTGTGGATTGTGTATAGAGATTTCATTTTAAAAACTACTGTTTGGAAAGGGAGGAAAAAATTAATATAAGCAAAATATTGATTATATGCAAATTCATTTACATATTTAATGCAATGCCAATCAAATTATCACAGATACTCTTTTTTTTTTTTTTTTGGAGAGGTTTTTGCTATAGGGCACGTGCGCTTGCCAGACAGAGAGAGACATAGAAACAGAAAGCGAGAAATCACCCACCAGGGGGGATGGTCATGCCACAATCCCTTCTCCTCCATTCTCCTCTTGGGATCTTGGGCACGCATGCACATGCGCCCAGCGTGAGTTTTAAGCCACTGGGTCCGGGACGCGAACCGCAGTTGACTATGTGGGAGTCCAGCGACATAGCCATTATGCTAACTGCTGGTTCCCACCACAGATATTCTTCACAGATTAAGAAGAAATGATCATAGAATTTGTCTGGAATTTTAAAAGACTCTATATTGCCAAAATAATACTGAGCAAGAAAAGTGGATTAGGAGGTATCTCACTCCCTGACTCCATAATATATTATAATGCTGTGGTAATTAAAACAGTATGGTACTGGCAAGAAAACAGACATGTAGACCAATGGAACAGAATATAAACCCCAGAAATAAACCCCAAAACATATGGCCAACTGATATTTTTATCTTTTAGAGAGAGATTTTTGTAATAGGTCTCATGGGCTTGCTGGAGACACAGAGACAAAAAGTGAGAAGTCACTCCCAGAGCAGATGGCCATGCCACAATCATTTCTCCTACATTCTCCTTTTAGGATTTTGGGTCACGCATAAAAATATACCAGACATGAGTTTCAAGTCATCAGGTCGGGGACTCGAATCATGGTCAGCCACATGGGAGTCCAGGCCCTTAACCACTACACCACTTGCTGACCCCCAGCCAACTGAATTTATTTTGTTGTTGTTGTTTGAGAGATATTTTTTTCTGTAGGGCTTGTGCACTCACCAGAGAGACAGAGAGAGACAGATGCAGAAGGTGAGAAATCACTCCCTGGGGGTGGTGGCCACACCGTAATCCCTTCTTGGGATTTTTGGTGTGTATGCCCACATGTCTGGCTTGAATTTAAACCACTGGTCTGGGACTCAAACTGCAGTCAACGAGGTGGGAATCCAGGAACGTAACCATTTCACCATCTGTTGGTCTCCAGCCAACTGACTTTTGACAAAGAGCACCAGACAATCCAGTCAGAGAAAGAAAATCTCTGTAGTAAATTATGCTGGAAAAATTGGGTACTTCACCTATAGGAAGATGAAACTCGATCCCTATTTCTTCACTACTAATAAAAATCAACACAGAATAGATCAAAGATCTAAACCTGGGGCCTCAAAGTATAAAACTACTTGTGGATAACCCAGAGAAAACTCTTGGAGACATTAGAATAGGCAGACTTCTTAAATAAGACCTCAAAAGCACAGGCAATAATCCAAAAAATTGACAAGTGCAACTACATCAAGTTTAAAAGCTTCTGCACAGAAAAAGAAACAATTAGAGTGAATTGGCAGCCCTCTGAATGGGAGAATTTATTTGCAAACTATGCCTCAGATAAGGGTCTGATGAGATGCAAATCAAAACCACAATGAGATACTACCTAACCCTAGGTAGAATAGCAAAGATTAAAAAAGTAAAGAATGATAGTTGAGGAAGCTGTGGTGTAAAAGGAACTCTCCTAAACTGTTGGTGTAAATGTAAATTAGTACAGTCACTGTGGAGAACAATATGGAGGTTCTTCAAAGTCCTACAAACAGAACTATCATATAACCCAGCAATTCCACTTCTGGGTATCTACTCAAAGGATAGGCATACACTCAATTGAAAAGTGCTTGCATATCTATATTTATTGTGGCATTATTCACAATTTCTAAGACATGGAACCAACCCAAATGTCCATGAACAGATGGAAGGCTTAAAAAAAGTGGCAAATATATACTGTGGGATACTATTCAGCCATTAAAAAAAAAGATACCCTGGTATTTGATAGAAAATGGATGCATATGAAAGAGTTATTGCTAGGCAAAACAAGTCAGACTATGAAAGAGAGGCATTGTATATTCCCACTTAATATACACTGAATGTCTGTACTCTATGGTAGAAACTGAAAGATTGGAAGGTGTAATTACTTGGAAAAGAACTGCAGACATTAGAGACAGTGCAGGCAGGGCATGAGAAATAGGGAAGAAGGAGATGGAGGGAATCAAACGAGAAAGAAAGAAGTAAAACATTCAAGGGACACAAAATGGAAAATTATCCATCGATGATAATGTGTATGGCAATATCTTTGACTGAACTAATATACAGTGTATTCCTGATGGGAAGATTCATTTGGTGTGTTATAATGATGCATAGTGATTGAATGTAGAATGATGATGATAATAATAATAATAAATAAAAAATACTTTACAGTAGAGAAATCTGACAAATACTGCTTCAGCCAGCTGATCACAGTTATCACCAACAGTGATAAGCCTTGCTGATAGTGTGTACCCTTAATATGACGTGGTGAAAATGACACTTCTCCTTTGTAATCTTCGTCCTTCAAATTCAAAACCCCACTCTAACCTGTCCCTTTCTAGTGAGCACACGTGCACTCCGGAAAAATAAATAAATAAATAAATACGGAAAAATAAATAAATAAATAAATAAATAAATAAATAAATAAATAAAATGAAAACATATTCCACCAGTGGATTGTCATTATCATTTTTAACCCATAGTTTCATGACTTAACTATACGTTCTCTCCGGTCTTTGCTTAGTCTTGACTTGAATCCTGGTCCTTAGAGAGAAAATCCCAATATTCTCTAAGAACTGAGTCAGCAATTATCAAATACCATTGGTCAGAATGTTAAACAAATTATAATGGCTAATTATAATGGCTCCTTTAATGTTTTGGTAGACAGTAAGGTAGATGAAAGAAGACTGAGCATCATGCTTTTTGAGCGAGTTTAAGCAGAGTTAAGTGTTTAGTTTTCTCACATCAGCAAAAAATGCACACAGGTGCTGGGTTCGGAAACCGTAGCATTCAGGGTGAGCTCTTTTCTGCTGTTTCCAGATTCACAACCAATGACTGATTTCCTGGGCAATAACCATTTTGGTTCAAGCAGGAACTGCTGAAGTTAGCACTCTTAGCCCTCTTGATAAAAAAAACTGGAAAGTGAGCTTGCAATTCTCAAATGACCCTGCTTTTGGCTTAGTGCTTAATTTTATATGTGGTTGTGTGTCCTTGCTCAGAAGAGCCCCATCTAAGTCTTTTTGATAAACAATGGTGTGGGGGAAAAGCAGAGGATGTCTGGATGACAGGGTGGCCCAGGTCAGCAAATTTATGTTCCTTCATGGGGCCAGAGCAGACCAGGAAAAGGATGGTTCTGACCTTGAGGATTTTACACTGGAGACCTGCGGAGGTGGTCCCACGTAGAGGGGGGAAAAAGAAAAAAACCTAGTGATTTTGATAGAGTTGTTAGATGCATTCCCTTGAAAATGTAAGAACTCAGTCATGTAGACATCCAGATGACTGGCAGGGTGAAGGGACTTTAGATCAACAGATCTTGAGATATGAGAACCTTTGGTAAGAGTTCATTCATAATTCCTCATGCCTATACAGTAACCTCAATTTCCCAAATTGCTTATGCAAATCTATAGTTTCCCTTTGGTTCCAGTCCAAATCTCCACCCAGTATCTTCTTCCATTTTCTCAAAGTCAGGAAAAAACTCAATACTAGATTAAATGGCTTTGCATTGTCTTAGAAAATCAATGCTCCACAGTTTCATATGTCCAGTGAGAGGTAAGTAGTTAAAAAACAGGTCTGGTCAGCCTCAGCAACATGAATTGTTAGGCCTTGTGCAAAATGAAAATGAGATTGTTTGCTAAAAATTATTAAAAATTTCCAGATGGTGACTGCCCAGGTCATATGTCCATGAAGTCATCCCTAGTCTAAAGTAACACAAAAATGGTTCAATCTTGAATCTGTCTATTTTCAACAGTGTAATTTGAGCAAGCTTCTCACACTTTTGGGCTTAAGTTTCTTTATCTGTAAAAGAATAGTAAGATTATTGATCTTGCTTTTAGAGTATTAAATGAGACAATGGATAAGAGAGCAACGTTTATTGTACTGTGCAGTAAGCACTCAGTAAATCAATAATGGTACCAATAACATTAATTATAATGGTATAAGCAGGAATCAGGGGTTGAGATGGCAGCACCAAGTCATTTCTCCTCTCAGCTTTCCCTGGAGTGAACAGTGTGAATAGAAGAAAATATTGCCCCCTCAGCTTAATCTCTCACCTGGCTGTGAGTTGTTCATTCCTCCTGAAGCTCTCAGAAGAGGCCAGCTGAATCTAGCATTTGACACTCCTCACAGTAGACAAAGGACCAGAAAGCAAGGTCAGGAAACTGCTACAGTGGTCACCTCCTTGGACAAGGCATGTGTTTCCATTTACTACAGTCTTATTCCTCAAGAATCTTAGTCTCTTACTGCTGTCTGAAATTTCCTGAGGGCCCGTGCTTGACCTCCACACCTGGGTCTGTTGTGCTGGCTTCCTGCTGTTGCTGGCTGCCCTCCGGCCTGCCTGTCCACCTCCTCATTGACCTGTAGGCCAGACTTCATAGTGTTTGTGCCCTGTGGCCTTCTTGTCTCTACACTCTTTTTGACCTGACATGCTGACATCTGTATTTGCCTTCAGGCTGCCTGCTGACTCTGTCTGTAGCCCTTTGCATCAGTTGAATACCCTCCAGTTTAGACTCTTTGCCCAGAACAGTGACCTTAAGCTGCCTAGGCCATGTCCACTAAAGCACCATAACACATTGGCAAAATGTAGTCCATTTACCCACCCAGGTTTCTCTGTGGTTTTGTAAGAACACAGAACAACATGTAGTAGAGATTTCTCTGTCTGCCTTGATTTGGGTGCTACCCAAGTACATGATTCATTCAGCCTAACCACAGACATTGTTAGTCACACAGCTTTAATCAACAGCATTGAAGAGAGCTGTTCTCTCACCAAAGAGTCCTCCTCCCTCTTCCCCAACTCTGAGAAGGCAGAATGGTTAGGGATTCTTTCCTTCGAGGTCAGCAAGAGTTCTTCATGAACATGCTTCTTTGTTCTTTACAGTTTGATTATACTTGTTAAAAAAAATTAAAAAGTAAGCTTAGTGCAGAATTAACCCATTGGGATTATAAATTAGTTGACAATCCTTAATACCACACCATTTATTTTTCATTTGGTACATATTGTGGCAGTGAGCCAAACTGCAATGGAAAGATTATTAGTCAATATACCTATGCTTGTACTGTGTTCAATATTGTGCTAGAGCAGTATAAACTGTTTCACCTCATCAATAGGGGCTTACAGTTTAGCTGAGGATACCCAATGTGTTTAAAAAATGTGTGTTCAGACAATGGAAAATTATTTGGACACAATGATTTTTCTAACAGATAAATGCTTCTTAAAGTGGGACTTGGGCACTAGGTAATATGCAAATGCCTCTGAGTAGTCTACCATGTTGGAAACCATCAAAGAAGAGATTACAGAAAGTTAAAATACTCTTATTTGGGTTGACCCCATAGTCTAGTGGTTAAGGAAGCTGGACACCATTTGGCTTGCCATTGTTCAAATCCTGGCCCTGGCAGCTTGAAAAATACAATTAGAGCTAGTAATAATAATCTTACTCGACTTATCAGCATTTGCACAGTGTTCACTTTCCCCTTCTTAGAATACTTTCTTTACTTGCTGGGACATCCATTTCTTAGTTCTCCTTCTACCTCACAGGCTCCTTTTATTTCGTGATTAACAGCTATTTATTATTACAACATAAAACAATTAAACTTTAATTTTGAAATCTCAAAGTAATAGTCAAGGTTACATATATATGAACATTTTTATCAACCTAGACATCTATTTATTTTTCATTTAGTTTTTTTTGTGTTTAACTTTTTAATTAGAATATCAAGAATTCATACTCAAACAAATCAATATACTTTTTACCCAGGCTTTAATAATGAAAAGATCTAGCTAAATTGCAGTAAAATAACATCTTAGGTATTGACACTGATATAATAAAGTTATAAGATATTAGCATTGCCATGAGGAACTCTTTTATTTTCCTACATTTTTTATATGTCCAGTCATTATATATTATTACAGCATGCAAAATGAATTTTCCTAGTAGGAATACACTGTATATTAGTCCAGTTAAAGATATTATTAAACTCACTATTATCAACAGATAATTTTCCATTTTGAGATCCCTTAAATGTTTTTCTTCTTTCTTTCTTACATTTTTTTTTTTTTTTGCAGAAACAGAGGCAGCCTCCAGTGCCTCCAATGAGAGCTGCTCATATTCATCTGACACCATGAGGCCACAGAGTGGGAATTCATCCACTCTTTTCTTCTTCTGACCCAGGTCAAAGATGTGGATCTTGGCATCTGGGACACCTCGGCAGAAGTGCGACTTTGGGTACAGCTTGTTCTTACAATATTGGTTAACACCAGGGCAGTACATTGAGCAGTGCTGGGCCAAGTCAGCTAGAGGGGCACTGGATGACTGTGCCTCACAGAGGAAAGATAAATAAACATGGACAAAGGAAATTTAAGAAGCTGAGAGGCAAAATATCATACGCATTCCTGTGCAAACTTGCTGGGAGGAGCACAAGAAGAAGCACCCAGATGCTTCAGTCAACTTCTCATAATTTTCTAAGTGCTCAGAGAGGTAGAAGACCATGTCTCCTAAAGAGAAAGGAAGGTTTGAAGATAAGGCAAAGGTGGACAAGGCCCAGTATGAAAGAAAAATGAAAACCTATATCCCTCCTAAATGGGAAACAAAAAATAAGTTCAAGGAACTTAATGATAAAAACAAGTCTGGAAATATCGATAATGACATTGACGATTAATGGATTAAATTCTCCAATCGAAAGACATGGATTGGCTCAATGGATAAAGAAAAAAAAAAAGAAAACCCATCTCATGGATAAAGACACATATAGAGTAAAAGTGAAGAGATAGAAAAAGTTATTGCATGGAAATGGAAATAAAATAAAGGGTCAGAGTCCTGATACTGATTTCAGACAAAATAGGCTTTAAGACAAATTTGTAAAAAGAGACAAAGAAGAGCATGATTAGAAAGGCTATAGATTTCTGTATATTGACTTTGTATCCTGCAACTTTACTGTATTTGTGTATTACTTCCAGAAACTTTTTAATGGAAACCATTGGGTTTTCTATGTATACAATCATGTCATCTGCAAATAGAATTTCACCTCTTCTTTTCCCATTTGGATGCCTTTAATTTTTTTGTTTTCTTCTGATTGTTTTAGTGAGGACTTCCAATACTATATTGAAAAGGAGTGGAGAAAGTGGGCATCCTTGTCTTATACCTGTTTTTAGTAGGAAAGCTCTCAGCTTTTCTCCATTCAGGATGATGTTCCTTATGGGATTTTCATAGATAGCTTTTATTGTATTGAGAAATGACCCTTCCATGCCAATTTTGCTGAGAGTCTTGATCATGAAGGGATGTTGTACCTTATCAAATGCTTTTTCTGCATCAACTGATATGACCATATGGTTTTTATCTTTCTTTCTGTTAATATGGTGTATTACATTTATGGTTTTTCTATATATGAACAACAGGCAGACTGAGATAGAACTGAAAAAAGTTATTTCATTTACCATAGCCACAAAAAGTATAAGATACTTAGGAATAAATCTAACAAAAGAAATGAAAGACCTCCACAAGGAAAACTCTGAGAAGCTAAAAGAAGAAATTGAAAAATGACACTAAAAAAGTGGAAGTACATCTCATGCTCCTGGACTGGGAGAATTAATAGAATCAAAATGGCAATTCTACCCAAATTAATCTACATATTTAATGTAATGCCAATCAAAGTACCAGACACATTCTTCACAGATCTAGAAAAGACAATCATAAAGTTTGTCTGGAATCATAAAGACCCCATATTGCCAAAGCAATTCTACACAAGAAGAGTGGAGTGGGTGGCATCTCACTCCTTGACCCCAAAATATACTACAAAGTCGTGGTAATCAAAAGCATGGTACGGGCACAGAAACAGACATGTGGACCAATGATACAGAATACAGTCCCCCAAAATAAATTCCCAAACATACAGGCAACTGACTGTTGACGAGGGTTACCAGTCAATCCAGTGGGAAAAGGAAAACCTCTTCAGCAAATGGTGCTGAAAAAACTGGATTTTCACCTGCAGAAAGATGAATGAACCCCTACCTCTCACATTTGACAAAAATTAAATCAAGGTGGATCAAAGACCTAAATCTAAGACCTCAAACTATTAAGTTGCTCCTAGAAAACACTGGGAAAACTCTGGGAAACATTGGGGTAGGGAAA
>NW_006160091.1:247152-273355 GCF_000334495.1 Tupaia belangeri chinensis
AAAAAAAAAAAAAAAACACTCTCTAAAGATGACATACAAATAGCCAAAAGGCATATTAAAAAATGCTTAACATTCCTGATTGTAAGGGAAGTGCAGATCAAAACAATAATGAGATACCATCTAAGCCCAGACAGAATTTCTAAGATTATTAAAACAAAAAACGATAAGTGTTGGCAGGGGTGTAGTGAAAGGAGAACTCTCTTACACTGCTGACGGGAATGTAAATTTGTCCAGCCACTGTAGAGAACAATTTGAAGATTCCTCAAAAATCTATAAATAGAACTACCATATGATCCAGCAATCTCACTCCTTGGTATCTATCGAAAGGACAGAAAAATTCTTCGTCAGAAAAGTGCTTGCACATCAGTGTTTATTGTGGCACTATTCACAATTACTAAGTCATGGATCCAACCCAAATGCCCCCAAACAGATGAATGGATTGAAAAACTGTGGTACATATACTCTATGGAATACTATTCAGCCATGAAAAACAACAAAACCCTGGTTTTTGATGGAAAGTGGAAGAATATAAAAGATTTACTGCTCAGAGAAGCAAGCCAGTCTATGAAGGAGAAATATTGTATGTCTCCACTTAATATATACTGAGTGTCCACACTCTATGACTGAAACTGATTGATGAAAAGATATACAAACACAATAAATGGTTTTAAATACCAGATATAATATGTGCAGAAGAGCGGGGCCTGAGGAAGGACCTTTAGAAAAAAAATATGGAGGCAAAGCATTAATGGGACAAAGAAAGGTGTTATTATCTGTTGAATATATTTTATATTTTAATCAACTGGACTAGGGAGAAATGTTTCAATGTTGAAATATGCACTTTGTAAGCTAAAAAGGGAATTGAATGCATAAAAAGTGAAAATAAAAAGAGAAAAAATAGGGACTAGCAGTTAGCGTAATGGCTATGTTGCTGGACTCCCATGTAGTCGACTGTGGTTTGAGTCCTGGACCTGGTGGCTTAAACTCACACTGGGCAAGTGTGCATGCGTGCCCAAGATCCCTAGAGGAGAATGGAGGAGAAGGAATTACAGCGTGACCATCACCCCTGGGGGCGATTTCTCACATTCTGTCTCTCTGTCTCTCTGTATTTCTGGCAAGTGCACACACCCGATAACAAAAACCTCTCTGGGACCAGCAGTTAGCGTAATGGCTATGTCACTGCACTCCCATGTAGTCAACAGTGGTTGGCGTCCTGGACCTGGTGGCTTAAAACTCACGCCGGGCGCGTGTGCATGCATGCCCAAGATCCCGAGAGGAGAATGGAGGAGAAGGGATTGCGGCATAGCTATCCCCCCCGGGGGGTGATTTCTCGCTTTCTCTCTCTCTCTGTCTGCATGGCAAGCGCACGCACCCTATAGAGAAAACCTCTCCAAAAAAGAAAAAAGAAAAAAAAAAACTCTCCAAAAAAAAAAAGAGCATTATATAGTAGCAAAAGTGCTAATAAAACTTATAAATATCTATACACCCAACTCAGTAACACTAAATACATGAAGAAAGACTGCTAGATCTGGGACCAGCAGTTAGCGTAATGGCCATGTCACTGGACTCCCATGTAGTCGACAGTGGTTTGTGTCCTGGACCCGGTGGCTTCAAACTCATACTGGGCATGTGTGTGTGTGCATGCCCAAGATCCTGAGAGGAGAATGGAGGGGAAGGGATTGCAGCATGGCCATCCCCCCTGGGGGAGTGACTTCTCGCTTTCTGTCTCTCTGTCTCTCTCTGTCTTTCTGGTGAACACACACACCCTATAGCAAAAATCTTTCAAAAACAAACAAAAAAAAGACTGCAAGACTGCTAGATCTCAAAGGAGAGATAGATTACAATAATATAATCATCGGGGATCTTAACACCATATTATCTCCTTTAGACAAATCTTCTAGAACAAGAAATAAGCAAAGATATACAGGATTTAAATGATACCATAAATCAAATGGATTTTGATTTATGGTACAAAATATACATTTTTCTCACCCAAGCATGGAAACTTTTCCAAGATTTACCATATGATAGAGCACAAGTCAAGGCTTTACAAATTCAAAGGCACAGAAACTAAATCCAGCATCTTTTCTGACCATGATAGAATTAAACTTGATATTTATTTCAGGGAAAATATCTCCCCAAATACACAAACACCTGGAAACGAAACAATCTACTTCTGAATGACTTCTCAACTACTGAAGAAACTAAGACTGAAATTTAAAAATTTATGGAAACAAATGATAATGAATACATGAGTTTCCACAATCTATAGGACATCACAAAAGCAGTCATAAATGGGAAATTCATAGCATAAGAAAAAGGTAGGTAAATTCCTGTGCATAAGTCAAAGATAGAAAAGTGGCAAACAGACAACCAAATATTTTGCCTCAGGGAATTGGAAAAACAACAACCAAAAATAAAAAAATCCAAAAAATACCAGGAGAAAAGAAATAATAATAATGATTTTAGCAGTAATAAATGAAATTAAAATAAAATATGCAGAAAATAAATGAAATTAAAACTGGTTCTTTGGAAAAAGATGAGTAAGATTAACTCGCCATTAGCTAGAACGATTAAGAAGGAGAGAAAGGAACTAGATTTATCAAATTTAAAATGAAACGGGTAATATCACAACAGAAAAAATAGACATAGAAAACATCATGAGAGGATAATATGAGCAACTATATACCAACAAACAAGAGAACTTGGATGAGGTGGACAAACTCTTAGACACATATAATCTACCAAGATTCAATCAGGAGGATATAGAAAGCCTGAATAGACCCATAACAAGCAATGAGATTGAATCATTAATAAATAACCTCCTAACAAAAGCAGCCCAACTCCTGGTGGCTTCATTTCTGAATTCTATAAAACATTTTAAGAAGACTTAATCCCCCTTCTACTCAAACTATTTCTAAAGAGCCATAAGGAAGGAATCCTCCCAAATTCATTTTATGAGGCCTCTATCATCCTCATTCCCCAAACAGAAAGACATGGCAAAAAAAAAAAAAAAGAAAACTACAGACCAATGTCTATGATAACTATAGATGCAAAAATTCCCAACAAGATATTAGCAAATCATATCCAATAACATACAAAAAAGATTATTCATCATGACCAGCTAGGCTTTATTTCAGGGATGCAAGACCATAAATATAAAACACATATTAATAGAGTGAGAGATTAAAACCATATGACCATTTCAATAGATGCAGAAAAGAGGCTGCCTGCGGCTGTAGGCCCTTATGGCCAAGACTGTCGCTCATCCCCACCTCTACTCATCTCTGGGCTTCAGGTTGTTTTTTTGGGACTTTAAGACAAACTGGAACCCCTCCCCACCCCACCTGGAAACCGGTTCAAGTCAGTGAGCAGTTCTGGACACCAGGCTGCCTGTGGCTGGTGGCCTTTCCTGCCAGGACCATCACTTCCCACCCCCACTTGTCTCTGGACTTCAGGTTGGTTTCTTAGGACTTTAAGATGAAGTGGCACCTCCCCCTCACCTGGAAACTGGTTCAAGCCAATGAGCAGTTCCACACACCAGGCTGCCTGCAGCTGCAGGCCCTTATGGCCAGAACCATCACCCACCCCACCCCTACTTGTCTCTGGACTTCAGGTTGGTTTCTTGGGACTTTAAGATGAACTGACACTCCCCACTCCCCATGAAACCTGGAAACCAGTTCAAGCCAATGAGCAGTTCCGGACACCAGGCTGCCTGCTCCTACAGGCCCTTACATCCAGGACTGTCTAGTCATCTCTGGACTTTAGGTTGGTTTCTTGAGACTTTAAGACAAACTTGCACTGCACCCATCCCACCTGGAAGATGGATCCAGCCAGCAAGCAGTTCCACACACCAGACTGCCTGTGGCTGCAGGTCCTTATAACCGGGACCCATTGCTCATCCTCTGCCCCTTCCTAACTTGCCTTTGGATTTTCTGAATTTCAGTGTTGTGTGTGCACAGTTTTTTTCTTTGCTAGTGAGGTGTTGCTTATTAGGTCAGTTGGAGGCTCACCACTCCTTAGAAACAGGGAGGACTTTGGGTCACCCAGGGCCAGTGACAACAGTACATGGTACTGATGAGCAACAGGTAGACTGACCATAGAGAAATCACCAGTTTTCTAATCCTGCACACCTTTTAACACTCAGAGATACCTTAAATAAGTTAGGAAGCAATATAGATCACCTGATGATTAGGAATAATCGTAGAGGCTGAAGAAGTGTGAGCAACCAACAAAAGGCCTCTCCCTCCAAGGAAATCATCAAGCCTACATCACCCACAGATAATACAATGGATGTCATGGACATGTCCGATAAGGAATTCAGAATATTTGTACTGACCAAACTAACTGAGATGGAAGATAAAAGAGACAAGGAACTCCAGGAGATGAGGAAGTCCTTTAATAATTTGAAAGAAGAAATAGATACCTTAAACAAGAACCAGATGGAACTTCTAGGGTTGAAGAATGTGATACAGGAAATCAAAACCTTCCTTGAAAGTATTAAAAGTACGTTAGATCAGGCAGATGATTGAACTCTAATGTAGGAGATAAAATATCTGACCTAGAAAAAAATATCAAGAAGATTGAGAAAACAACCAAGAAAAACAAGGATAATATACGAGGAATGCTGGATACCATCAAGAGCCCCAGAAGAGGAAGAAAATAATAAGGGCATAGAGAATTTATTCCATGAAATCCTAGAAGAAAACTTTCCAAGACTAGAAAGGCATTCAAATATCCAAACTCAAGAAATACATAGGACCCCAAGTAGAATCAACCCAAGAAGATCCTCTCCAAGGCACATCATAGCCAGATTGGCAAAAACAACAGACAAAGACAAGATTCTAAAGTTGGCAAGAAGAAAACGTCAAGTTACTTACAAAGGGCTACACCAGGAAAACTAAAACTTCAGACAGATAGTTATACGAGAACAAAAAGCAACCAAGAAAATGGCTCAATTAATGATAGGAACAGGTACAGAAATTTTGATAATTATAGTGAGTATCAATGGATTAAATTCTCCAATTAAGAGACATGGACTGGCCAAATGGATAAAAAAAAGAAACCCTCTATCTGTTGCCTACAAGAATCTCACCTTATGGATAAAGACATACATAGACTAAAAGTAAAGTGCTGGAAAAAGATATTTTATGCAAATGGAAATCAGAAAAGGCTGGAGTAACAATTTATTTTTCAGAAAAAATAGATTTCAAGACAAAGACTGTAAGAAGAGACAAAGAAGGGCATTATATAATAGTGAATGAGGTAATCCAGCAAGAAGACATAACACTTATAAATATCTATGCACCCAACTCAGGTGCACCTAAATATGTGAAGAAAAGACTGCTGGAGCTAAAAGAAGAGATAGGGAGAAATACTATAATTGTTGGAGATCTCAATACTCCATTATGTACTTTAGACAGACCTTCTAGACAGAAAATAAATAAAGAGATACAGGACCTAATTGATACTATAAATCTAATAGACTTGACAGATATCTATAGAACTTTTCACCCTATATCCACAACATATACATTTTTCTCACCCTGGCATGGAACCTTTCTAAAGATTGATTATATGTTAGGACACAAATCAAGCGTTTACAGATTCAAAGGCATCGAAACTATATCCAGCATCTTCTCTGTCCATGATGGAATTAAACTCAAGATTAATTTCAAGAAACACCCCTGAAAATACACAAACACATGAAACTGAACAACCTACTTCTGAATGACTTCTTCAGTCCCAAAGAAATTAAGTCGGAAATCAAAAAATGTATGGGACCAGCAGTTAGTGTAATGGCTATGTCACTGGACTCCCATGTAGTCAACCGCGTTTCGTGTCCTGGACCTGGTGACTTGAAACTCACGCTGGGCGCGTGTGCGTGCATGGCCAAAATCCCGAGAGGAGAAGGAGGAGAAGGGGTTGCAGCATTGCCATCCCCCCTGGGGGGGTGATTTCTCACTTTCTGTCTCTCTGTCTTTCTCTGTCTGTCTGGTGAGCACATGCTGCCTATAGCAAAACCTCTAAAAAAATGTATGAAAACAAATGATAATCAGTACCCAAGTGTCCATAATCTATGGGACACTGCGAAAGCAGTCACAAGAGGGAAATTCATAGCAATTAGTGCACATAAGAAAAGGATGGAAAGATGACGAATAGATAACCTAACATCATGCCTTAGGAAATTGGAAAAACAACAACAAACAAACCCCAAAAATGCCAGGCAAAAAGGAATAATAAAGGTTTGAGAAGAAATAAATGAAATAGAAAATAAACAAACCATACAGAAAATAAATGAAAACAAAAGCTTGTTCTTTGAAAAGAGTAACAAAATTGACACACCATTGGCTAGACTGATCAAGAAGAAGAAAGAAAGAAACTGGATAAATCAAATATGTGATGAAACAGACATAATAGAAATGCAAAATATCATTAGAGGATACTACGAGCAACCATATGCCAACAAACAAGGTAACTTAGAGGAGATGGACAAAATATTGGATGCATACACTCTATCAAAATTGAATCAGGAGGACATAGAGAACCTGAATAGACCCATAACAAGCCAGGAGATTGAATCTGTAATAAATAACCTCCTGACAAAGAAAGGCCCTGTCCAGATGGCTTCACTTCTGAATTCTACAAAACTTTTAAGGAAGAATTAATCCCTATGCTACTCAAATTATTTCTAAAGATTCAAAAGGAAGAAAATATTACAAATTCTTTTTATGAAGCCTCCATCATCCTCATTCCCAAAACAGATAAGGACATGACAAAAAAGGAAAACTACAAACTAATATTATAGAATATAGATGCAAAAATTCTCAACAAGATACTTGTGAATCATATCCAACAACATATAACAAAGATTATTCATCAGGAACAGGTAGGTTTTATCCCAGGGATGCAAGGGTGGTTCAGCATATGCAAGACCATAAATCTAATACACCATATTAACAGAAAGAAAGATAAAAACCATATAATCATTTCAATTGATGCAGAGAAAGCATTTGATAAAATATGACATCCTTTTAGGATTAAGACCCTCAGTAAGATTGGTATATAGGGGTCACTTCTCAACACAGTAAAAGTCATCTATGAAAAACCTATAGCTAACATTATACTTAATGAGGAAAAGCTAAAATCTTTTCTGCTAAAAACAGGTATTAGGCAAGGCTGCCCACTTTCTCCATTGGTTTTTAATATAGTACTGGAAGACTTAGCTAATGAAATCAAAGAAGAGAACAACATAAAAGGCATTAGAATAGGCAAAGAAGAGTTGAAAATATCTTTATTCGAAGATGACATGATGGTATACTTAGAAGACCCAAAGGTCTCCATGAAAAAACTTCTTGAAGTAATAAGTGAATAAAGTAAAGTGGCAGGATAAAAAATCAACATCTAAAAATCTATAGCATTTCTATATATGAACAACAGGTTGAATCAAGTAGAGCGGAAAAAAGGAATCCCTTTCACCATAGCGACAAGATGCATAAGATACCTAGGGATAAACCTAACTAAGAAAGTCAAAGACCTTTATAAAGAAAACTACAAAAATCTTAAAAAAGACATTGAAAGTGACATGAAAAAGTGGAAGGACATCCATGTTCCTGGATTGGAAGAATTAACATAATCAAAATGGCAATTTTACCCAAATTAATCTACGTGTTTAATGCAATTCCAACCAAAATACCAGAAATATTCTTCACAGATCTAGAAAAGACAATCATAGAATTTGTCTGGAATCATAAAAGACCTCGTATTGCAAAATCAATCCTGCACAAGAAGAATGGAGTAGGAAGCATATCACTCCCTAATCTTGCAGAAAGATGAAACTGAACCCCCATCTTTCACCATTAACAACAGTCAACTCAAAATGGATCAAAGATCTGAACCTAAGACCTCAGACAATAAAACTGCTTGTGGAAAATGCTGGGGAAACTCTGGGAGACATTGGAGTAGGAAAGACTTCTTAAATAAGACTCCCAAAGCACAGGCAATAATTCCTAAAATATACAAGTGGGACTATATCAGACTAAGAGGTTTTTGCACAGCAAAGAACACAGTAACAACTGTGAATCGACAACCCTCAGAATGGGAAAATATTTCTGTTAAATATGCCACAGACAAGGGATGGATAACGAGAATACACAGGGAACTCAAGTGCCTTATGCTTAAAAAAAAAAATGATTAACCCAAATAAAAGATGGGAAAATGAGCTGAACAAAAATCTCTCTATGGAAGACATATGACCAGCCAAAAAGCATATGAGGAAATGCTCAACCTTCTTCATCATAAGGGAGATACAGATAAAAACCACAATGAGATACCACCTAACCCCTGTCAGAATGGCAAAGATTAAGAATATAAAAAGTGATAAATGCTGGTGGGGATGTGGTGGAAAGGGAACTCTCCTACACTGTTGGTGGGAATGTAAACTGGTTTGGCCATTGTGGAGAACAATATGGAGGTTCCTCAAAGATCTACAAATAGAACTGCCATTTGATCCGCAATCCCACTTCTGGGTAGCTACCCAAAGGACAGAAGAATGCTCAGTTGGAAAAGTGCTTGCACATCAATGATTATTGCAGCATTATTCACAATTGCCAAGACATGGAACCAACCTAAATGTCCACAAACTGATGAATGGCATATATACTCTATGGAATACTACTCAGCATAAAAAATAACAAGACCCTGGCATTCGAAAAAAAAGTGGTCAGATATGGAGGATCTATTGCTGAGTGAAGCAAGCCAGGCCATAAAAGAAAGATATTGTATGTTCCCACTTAATATATACCAGCTATCTGAACTCTATGGAGTGAAATATTGGAGAACATGAAAGCAGTGAAAATACTTAACGAGGATAAGACAGTGTGGAATGGGGGTGGGGTGGAGGAGAGGAGAGTTTAGAGAAAGATAGCAAGAGAACAAATAGAGAGACAGGACATTAGTAGGACACAGATATGGTTTATTACCTGTTGATGATGACATGTATAGTATTCTCAACTGGATTGGTCTGAGAAGTATTTTATGTTGGGTAAAGTCTTTTTACAAATAAAATGAGAAATAGTGATTGACTTGTTAAAAAATAATTGGAATAATAATAATAATGATCGTGAAAAAACAATTAAAAGTATTGATTGATGAAGTGGGGATTTTAATATTTCTGTATTGACTGGCATGCATAGTATTCCCTCTGGAAAAAGAAGTGTAATACACTGTAAAGTTATATCCAATTCAATATAATATAAACAAGATTATGATGATAATAAATGAATTTTAAAAAATAGATGCAGAAAAATCATTAGAGAAAATAAAGCATTCCTTCATGATTAAGACTTTAGCAAAATTGGCATAGAAGGGTCAATTTTCAATAAAATAAAAGCTATCTATGAAAAACCTATATCTATCATTATACCAAATGGGGAAAAACAGAAACTTTTCCACTAAAATCTGATACTAGACAGGACTTCCCACTTTCTCTACTCTTACAATATAGTGCTGGAAATCCTAGCCAATGCAATCAGAATAGAGAATAATATAAAAGGCATTTAAATAGGCAAAGAAGGGTTGAAAATATCTTTATTTGCAGAAATATCTTTATTTCCAGATGACATGATGGTAGAAGAACCATGAAAAAACTTCTCAAAGTAATAAATGAATACAGTAAAGTGGCAGGATACAATATCGACATCCAAATATTCATAGCATTTCTATATGTGAACAATAAGCTGACTGAAGTAGAACTGAAGAAAGTATTGCCTTTTACCATAGCCCAAAATGTATAAGATACCTTGAGATAAACCTACCCAAGTAAGTTAAAAACCTTGGTTAGGAACACAAGAAAAACTATAAAAGTCTTAGAAATGATATTGAAAATGACACATGAAAGAATTGAAAGGACATTCTATGTTCCTGGATTGAAAGAATTATTATAATCAAATGAAAATTCTATCCAAATTAATCTACATATTTAACACAATTCTAATCAAATTTCCAGAAACATTCTTCACAGATCTAGAAAAGACAATCTTAGAATTTATCTGGAATCACAAAAAGGCCCTGTATTGCCAAAGCAATCCTGCACAAGAAGAGTGGAGTAGGTAGCATCTCACTCCCTGACCTCAAAGTATATTATAAAGCTGTGATAATCAAAACATCATGGTACTGGCATAAAAACAGACAAGTGGACCAATGGAACTAAATAGAGACCCCAGAAATAAACCTTAAAGCATACATCCGACTGATTTTTGACAAAGTATACCAGTCAATTCAGTGGAAAAAGGAAATCCTTTTTAGCAGATGGTTGCTGGAAAAAAAATGAGGTATCTACCTGCAGAAAGATGAAACTGGACTCCTATCTATCACTAATGTTAGAAAACACTGTGGAAGCTCTGGAATACATTGGGTGTAGACAAAGACTTCTTAAATAAGACCACCAAAGCACAGGCGATAATCCCCAAAACAGACAAGTGAGATTATATCAGATTAAGGAGTTTCTGCACAGCCAAAGACACAGTAATTAGTTTGAATAGACAACTCTCAGAATGGGAGAATATTTTGACAAACTATGCCTCAGATAAGGGACAGATAACCAGAATATACAGAAAAACTCAAATGGTTTATCTGAAAAAAAAAAGATAAACCCAATTAAAAGATGGGAAAATGAGCTGAATAAAAAATTATCTAAGGAAGACATATGAACACCCAGAAAGCATATGAAAAAATGTTCAACATTCCTCATCAAAATGAAGATGCAGATTAAAACCACAATGAGATACCATCTAATCCCTGTTAGAATGGCAAAGATTAAAAATACAAAAAAGAAAACAAGATTAAGTATTGGCAGAGTTGTGGTGAAAGGGGAACCCTCTTTCACTGTTCATGAGAATGTAAATTGGTCCAGCCATTGTGGTGAACAATATGGAGGTTCCTCAAAGACCTACAGATAGAACTACTGTATGATCTCCAATTCCACTCCTATGTATCTACCCAAAAGACAGCAGAATGCTCAGTCTCAAAAGTGCTTGCATATCTATGCTTATTGTGGCATTATTGATTGCTAAGACATGAAGCTGTTCCCAAATGTCCAGGAACAGATACATAGATTGAAAAAGTGTGGCACATATACTCCATGGAATACTATTCAGCCATAAAAAACAATACCCTGGCATTTGATAGAAAGTGGATGAACATGGAAGATTTATTGCTGAGTGAATCAAGTCAGGTTATGAAGAAGAGACATTATATGTCTCCACTTAACATATACTGATTGTCTGCACTCTATGGTAGAGACTGAAATATTGGAGGGCATATAAGCACTGAAAATACTTAAGACACTGGAGATAGTGTGGAAGGAGGGTGGGGGGAGAGAAAGAGAGTAGGAAAGAAAATTAGAGAGAAAAATAGAGAGGTAAGACATTTTTGTGACATGGAAATAGCTTATTAACGTTGATGATAACGTATACTATTCACAACTGGACTGGTCTGAAGTGTATTTCATATTGGGTAAATTCTTTTTGCAAGCCAAATGATAATATAGAATTGAATGTATAAAATTAGTAATAATAATAATAATAGAACATATTAAAACAAACAAACAAACAAAAACCAATATTGGTAACACCAGGCGGGTGGTGGCCCATGATTCAAAACAGGATATTAGGTGGCTAGAAAGTGACAGCATTCTTACAGTGCCAGAGGTAATGAGCCTCCATGCTTCTATATCTTCTAATCTTTCTGCCATAGAATGCAGACATTCAGTATACAGTGACTAGGGACATAAATGCCTGTCTTTCATAGTCTGGCTTGCTGCACCTTGCAGTAAATCTTCCTTATTGGTTAATTTTCTATCACATATCAGGGTATTGCTGTTTATTTATGGCAGAGTAGTATTCCACGGTGGATATGTGCCACACATGTTCAATCCATTCATTGGTTTATGGGTTGGTTCCATGTCTTAGCAATTGTGAATAATGCTGCAATAAACATGGATGTACAAGCACTTTTCTGACTGAGTGTATTTCTATCCTTTGGGTAGATAGCCAGAAGTGAAATTATTGGATCATATAATAGATTTCTTTGCAGGTCTTTGAGAAACCTCTACATTGTTCTCCACAGTGGCTGAACTAATCTGCATTTCCACCAACAGTGTAGAAGAGTTTCCTTTTCACCACAACCTCATCAGCACTTATCATTTTTTACTTTTTTAATCTTAGCCATTCTGAGTGAAGGTGGTATCTCACTGTGGTTTTGATTTGCATCTTCCTTATAGTAAGGGATGTTGACCATTTTTTCATATGCTTTTTGGCTGTTCATATATCTTCCTTGGAGTGTTGGTTGTTCAGTGCACTTGCCCATCTTTTAGCTGGGTTGATCTTTTTTGGGGATTATCAGCTTGATTTCTCTGTTTATTGGGTTATTAGATCCTTACCTATATTCTCCATTCCAAGGATTGTTGATTCATTCTAATTATTGTTTCTTTTGCTGTACAGAAGCTTTGTAACTTGATGTAGTCCCAGTTGTCCATTTTTGAGATTATTGCCTGTGTTTTTGGGGTCTTATTTAAGAAGTCTCTGCCTACTCCAATATCTCCAAAAGTTATTCCTGTGTTATCCACAAGGAGTTTTATAGTTGGAGACCTTAGGTTTAGATCTCGGATATGTTATAAGTTGACTTTTATTAGTGATAAAAGATAGGGGTCCAGTCTCATCTTCCTGTAGGTGGATACTAAGCTTTTCCAGCACAGTTTTTAAAGATATTTTATTTCCCCTAATGTATTAGCTAGTCCTCTTAATTTAAAATAAAAATAGTTGGCTATATGTTTTTTGGGTTTACTCCAGGAGTTTTTATTCTGTGCTATTAATCCACATGCCTGATTTTGTGCTAATACCTTGCTATTTTGATTATCACAGCTTTGTAATATAGTTTGGGATCAGGAATTGAGATGTCTCCTACTCCACTGTTCTTCAGCAGAATTCCTTTGGTAGTACAGGCCCTTTCATGATTCCAGCTATATTCTATGATTTTTTTTTCTAAATCTGTGAAGAATATATACAGTAATTTGATTGAGATTGACATTGAATCTGTAGCTTAACTTGTGTAGAATTGACAATTTGATTATATTAATTCTTTCAATCCAGGAACATGGAATGTTTTTCTATTTTTTTGTGTAATTTTCAAATTCTTTCTGACGTTTTTCTTGTAGAAGTCTTTGATTTCTTTGGTTATATTTATTCCTAGATATTTTATACTTTTTATGGTATTATAAATGGGATTGTTTTCTTCAACTCTACCTCAGTCTGCTCCTTGTTCATGTATAGAAATGCTACAGATTTTTGTATGTTGATTTTATATCCAGCCACTTTACTGTAGTTCTTGATCACATCCATGAGCATTTTTGTGGGTTATTTATATATATTTATTTATATATATATATTTATATATATAACATATTTATTTATATATTATATATATAATCATGTCATCTGAAAATAGAAATAATTTTACTTCTTCTTGCCCAATTTGTTTTTATTGTTAAGGATAGTGGACATGTTTATTTCTTTGATTTGATTATCATACACTGTATCATACTTTGAAAAACCACACCACACTCCACAGAAGTGTGCAACTAATATAGAAAAATCATAAATGACAATAAAATTTATATTTTACAAAGTGTATCCTATCACCTAGCAAAGATCCTGGCAAATACAAATTACAAATGTTGTTCTTTTTGTATACATTTTATTTTTTAATTAATTAATTAATAATTAATTTACATTTACTCACGTCTTTACTATGTACAACATCTCTTTCTCCAGAATGAATACCATGCATGTCAGTTAAGATAAAGATATTACTATGTACATTATCATCACAAACAGCTTCTCATTTTTGTCAATTAAACATACTTTTTCCTTTTTGCCTTCCCCTTTCCCCTCCCTCTCTTCCATACTAAATTCTTTTCCCACATTTTATTGATTCCAAAATATCTTAAATTAACAATATGCATAAATCTAAAATCTAGTGACAGATGCATTGTAATTTTCTTCCAAAACATTTTTTTCTCTCTCCATTTCCCTCTTTTATTAAAGAGAGGTGTAAACTAAATTATTTGAAAAAAATTAGATTTGGGGTGTTATTTGCACAAAGCCCCATAAGAATTCAACTTCTTCTTTTTTTTTTTTTTGAGAGGTTTTTCGCCAGACAGACAGAGAGAGACAGAGAGACAGAAAGCGAGAAATCACCCCCCAGAGGGGATGGCCACGCCGCAATCCCTTCTCCTCCATTCTCCTCTCGGGATCTTGGGCATGCATGCACACACACCCGGCGTGGGTTTTAAGCCACCGGGTCCAGGACGCGAACCACGGTCGACTACGTGGGAGTCTAGCGACATAGTCATTACGCTAACTGCTGGTCCCTTAATTTCTGATGTAAGGCAACAGATATCACTGTGCTATTGAACTTATGCAAATAACCATTTTGCCACAAAAATAAGAATGCTCACGAATTTTTTTCCAATTGCAAAGGGGTCATAAAGGGAGACAAGTTTATGTCTCAATTTAAAAAAAAATAAATTGCTGAACCTATCAACAATTCACAAGAAAACCAAAATCCTTTAATCTGGAAGACAAAGCATATAAGAAAATCAGTAATGTAGAGAAAAGTCATAGAATTCTGTTTCACCAGATCAGTCTCCTTTAATCTCTCTGTTGTTAAATTTGCAGTGTTACTGTGATCTGATCTTTCCATTTAAATTCTGGAAGTTAACATTCAATTTTATTATTGATATTTCTGAACTTGTCCCTACCATTAAGTAACCTTTTTCTTGATCACTTTTTGATCTCTTATTTTTCTCTGTCTTTAGTTTTCCTGGTATAGCACTCCCTTCAGAACTTCTCGAAGACCTGGTATGGTGTTGGAAAATTCTTTCAGGTTTTGTTTATATGAGAATATTTTGGGCTTTTCTTCCCATATGAAAAATAATCATGCCAGATATAGTATTCTTGGTTGAAACTGTTTTTCGCTTAACACTTTGAGTATATTTCCCACTCTTTCTTTGCTTGCATTGTTTCTGGTGAGAGGTCTGATGTTAGCTGATGGGATATCTTTTGAAAGTAGCTAGATGTTTCTCTCTTGCCAAGTATCTCGTCTTTGTCTGTGGTTTTCATCAATCTGGTTATGATGTGCCTTGGAGAAGATCTTCTTGGGTTTATTCTATGTGGGGTTCTTTATATTTCTTGGGTCTGGATATTTGAATGCTTCTCTAGGTTTTGAAAGTTTTCTTCTAGTATTTCATGGAATAGATTATCAATGGCCTGATTAGTTTCTTCACCTTCTGGGATACCAATATCCCAATCCAGATGTTTGGGCATCTAATGGTATCCAGTATTACTTGTATATTATTCTCATTTTGGGGGGTTATTTTCTCTTTTTCGTGAGTTTTTCTAGGTCGGAGGTTCTGTCTTCTGCATTTGATATTTAATATTCTGCATGATATAATATTCTTTTATTATTTTCAAGGTAGATTTTAATTTCCTGTTTTACAGCTTTCATCTCTAACAATTCCATTTGATTCTTTTTTATGGTGTGTATTTCCTCTTTCAGAATGTGCAAGAACTTCCTCACATCCTGGAACTCGTCGACTCTTTTCTCCTGCATTATCTGGAGTTTGCTGTCTTTCTTCTCTTTGTGAGCTTTGTCAGTATGAATATTCTAAATTCTTTATTTGAGATTTCCATGACTTCCATTGAACTCTCCATGGATGAAAAAGGGCAGTTCATTTCACTTGGGGCATCAATATTTTCTTGGTTTTCCATATTTCTTGTTCTTCTATGGTGGTTTTTGGTCATCTGATGTATTATACATTTCTTCCTACTTTCTTGGAGTTAATTCTTAGTGCTAGAGGATATGGAAGGAAATGAACCACCATATCTCTGCAGTTCCATTTCCCTGATCCTCACCAAGCAACCTAAACTTTTTGTTGATGGAGCTGGATATTACAAAGGCCTACCCGTTTCCGAAGAACAGGTACACCTGGGCTGAGCTGTGAGGTTTCAAGTAAGAATTCAGAGGTGTGTGGGAAGAAATGACCTGTGCTCTATGCAGCTTTGTATTTCTCCCTGCTGCTCACTTTGCAGTGTCTCTTCTGGGACTTTTAGTCATTTGGTGGTATATTCATGTTTGGCTAATTTGTTGGAGATTTATGATACTGTAAGCTTGTATGCTTCACTTTACTGTGAGATATTTCCATGACAATTTCTTGTCTACTACTATGTTTTGCAATGTGGTATACATTGCAAGAAATTTGAATTCACTTTTATAAAGATGAATTTCTCCCTTTCTGTAGTAGTTCAGTGGGGGGGGGGTTGAGGTAGTCTATGACTCTAAAATTATTAAAAAGTTTGGCTCCTGTGCACCTAGAACTGTCTAGAAATATTTGGAAGCTAAGAAGCAAGATGAGAAAGTCATGTAAAAGAAAAGGAAACAAAGGGAAAAAGACAAAAAGATTAAAAAACAACAATAAAAAGGTACAATTTTTTTTAAAGCACATGGAATGCTTGCACACTGCATGAAAGCAACAGGACTGGACCCACCTCAGATGCACATGTATTCTGAAACAGGTGCACATGTATTCTTAAATCAGCAAGATAGGAGAGGTCAGATCTAAGAGACAATATTTACAGACAAAACTTACAGATTTAGAGAGAAAAGGGGAAGAGAGAAATGGAGACAGAAAGAAGACAGAGACTGTCCTACCTTGCTTCGCTAGGTGTTGGGCTAGAAGATGAGATTTGGAGCAGAGGTTTTTCTCAGTTAATGGAACAACAGGGTTGGGCCCACCTCAGATGCACATGAATTCTTGCTTCACAGGTGTTGGGCTGGAAGACCCTAATTTATTTTTTCCTAATTTTAATTTATTTTATACATTCAATCAGTATACATCCCTATAGCTTGTATAGTGTATGTACCTAATGTGAATACACTTTACACCAGTTCGTTTGAAGATACTATACATGTTATCATCAACAGATAATCATCAATTTCTGTGTCTCATAAATGTCTTCGTCTCTCCATTTTTCTCCTTTATTCCATTCCTCATGCTTTCCCCTTTCTCCAACCCTCTTCCCACATTGTTTCCAGAATCTGTAACCATTTTCCATCCTTCTATATCCTATAATCTTAAAAAGTTTCTGCCATAGAGTGAAGACAGTTGGTATATATTAAGGGGAGACACATAGTATCTCTCTTTCATAGCCTGGCTTGCTTCACTTAGCAGTAAATTTTCCATATTCATTCACTTTCTATCAAATCCAGAGGCATGTCCTTTTTTACAGCTGAATAGTTTTCCATAGTATATATGTGTCACAGTTTTTAAATCTATTCATCTGTTTGTGATCATTTGGTTTGGTTCCATGCCATAGCAATTGTGAATAATGCCACAATGAACATAGATGTGCAAGCACTTTTCTTGACTGAGTATTCTATCCTTTTGGTTTATAATCAGGAGTGTAATTGGGATTACTTCAGATGGAAAAATTTCTGTATGACAAGACACAGTAATTATTGTGAATTGACAACCCTTGGACTGGGAGACTATTTTTGTAAACTATACTTCAGATAAGGACTGATAACCAGAATACACAGGGAACTCAAGTGGCTTACCCTTCCCTCCCCCCGCAAAATGACCAAATCAATTAAACAATGGGAAAATGAGCTAATGAGCTAAACAAACAACTATCTAAGGAATATATATGAACAGCCAAAAAGCATATGGAAAAAATGCTCAACATCCCTTTTCACAATGGATATGCAAATCAAAACCTCCATGAGATACCACAAAATTCCAGTCAGAATGGCTAATATTAAAAATGTAAAAAAAAAAAAAAAAAAGGACCAGCAGTTAGCATAATGGCTATGTCGCTGGACTCCCATGTAGTCGACTGTGGTTCACGTCCCAGACCCGGTGGCTTAAAACTCACGCCAGGCGCCTGTGCGTGTGTGCCCAAGATCCTGAGAGGAGAATGGAGGAGAAGGGATTGTGGCGTGGCCATACCCCCGGGGGGTGATTTCTAGCTTTCTGTCTCTCTGTCTCTGTCTATCTGTGCCTGGCACGTGCACTCACCCTATAGCAAAAACCTCTCCAAAAAAAAAAAAAAGTTAAAAAAAAATGGTAAGTACTGGCTAGGCTGCGGTGAAAAGGGAACTCTTGTATACTTTTGGTGGGAATGTAAATTAGTTCAGCCACTGTGGAGAACAATACAAAAGTTCCTCAAAGGTCTACACATAGAATTACCATATGATCTAGAAATTCTTCTTTACCAATTTGAATGCCTTTTATTTTATTCTCTTGTCTGATTTTCTTGGCTAGGACTTCCAGTACTATATTGAAAAAGAGTGGAGAAAGTGGACAGACTTGTCTTGCTTCAGTCTTTAATGGAAAAGCTTTCAGCTTTTCCGCATGTTGGCTATGGGTTTTTCATATATAGCTTTTACTGTATTGAGAAAGGTCCCTTCTATGCCAGTTTTGTTGAGAGTCTTAATCATGAATGGATTCTGTATTTTATCAATTTTTTCTGCATTCATTGAGATAATCATATTATTTTTATCCTTCTTTTTGTTAGTATTTTGTACTATATTCATAGTTTTGCATATGTTGAACCATCCTTGCTTCCCTGAAATAAAGCATACCTGGTCATGATGTATAGCCTTTTTAATGTGTCATTGGATATAATTCACTAGTATCTTGTTGAGAATTTTTACATCTATATTCAACAGAGATATTGGTCTGAAATTTTCCTTTTTGTTCTGTCCTTGTCCATTTTTGGAATGAGGGTGATGGAGGCTTCATGAAACATATTTGAGAGGATTCTTTTCTTTTGGATCTTCAGAAATAGTTTGAGCAGATTGTGGGTTAGTTCTTTAAAAGTTTTGTAGACTCAAAAGTGAAGCCATCAGGGGACCAGCAGTTAGTGAAATGCCTATGTCACTGGACTCTCATGTAGCTGACTGTAGTTTGAGTCCCAGACCTGGTGGCTTAAATTCATGCTGGGTGCATGTATGTGCGTGCCCAAGATCCTGAAAGGAGAATGGAGTACGAGGGATTGCGGCATGACCATCCCCACAGGGGGTGATTTCTCGCTTTCTGTCTCTCTGCCTCTCTCTATCTTTCTGGCAAGTGCACACACCCTATAGCAAAAACATCTCAAAAAAAAAAAAAAAAAGTGAAGCCATCAGGACCTGGTCTTTTTTTTGGTCAGGAGGTTATTTATTACTGATTCAGTTTCTTTGCTTGTTATTAGTCTATTTAGGTTTTTTGTTTTTCTGATTCAGTCTTAGTAGATTATATTTGTTCAGAAATTTGTCCATCTCATCAAGGTTTTCCTGTTTGTTGGCATATAGTTATTCATAGTGTTCTCTAATAATCTTTGGTATTCTTTATTGCCTCCTTGCAATTCCTTCTCATAACCTAGATCTCCAAAATGTTGAATGTCCCTTAGCTCTTTAGGGGATGGGGCTCTATTTTCCTTTTGCCTATCTAGGTGCTCTTTCCAGTACCCCTCCTCTGGGAAGCTTTGTGTCCTGGGAGGCCAACATCTGTGGATTATATTATGGATTTTAGTGCCTATAACAGGTTGAATTTTGTCCTCCCAAAACTTAAACGTCAAAGTCCTAACTCCTAGTACCTCAGAATGTGGCTGCCTCAGGTTGTTGCAGATGTAAAATTAGCTATGGTCATGTGAAAGAAAGTGGGTTCCTATTCATTATGACTGGTGTCCATATAAAAAGGGGAGATTTGTACAAAGATACACTCACAGGGAAAACACCATGAAGGTAGAGATGAAGGTAATGCATCTACAAGCTAGGAATCCTAGCATTGCCTGCAAACCCCCAGGAGCTGGAGAGAGATACAACACAGATTCTGTTTTACAGCCCAATTTTTCTAGAGATTTCTTTATGCCTTACACTTTGAAAACCTTTTTAAACCTTCTTCGATTTGACATCAATTTGAGCATGCCTTCTGTGTCCTTAACACTGACAGAGATCTTCTCTATTTTCTATATCCTATCACTCCCATGGTTCTCTCTTCTGGGCACATGACTGACTGTGCCTATTCTAGACCCTTCTTTAGAGCACTCCATCGAGTTCCAGACTCTTATAATTGTCCATTTATTCTCTTTAGTCATTTAATAGTAACATAGCTCTTACATATCCAGAATAAAAATTTTAAATTGTCTTCAAATTTGATCCTCTTATATTCATTGTTCTCTTCCATTAATATCTCAACCCAAAACTTTGGATTAATATATGTTTTTGTTATTCCAACATTATTATGTCTCTGACATTCTATGTTTAATTCTTTGGCAAATCCTGCTGATAAACACCACCTTCTCTAGGTATTTTTCCTCTGTGTGTGCCTCTATGAATCTCTCCTCTGTATAAAGACACCAGTCATATACTGGATAGGAGCCCACAAAAAAAAACTGTATCTCTGTGTGTATGTAAGTGTATATGTATACAGACACACACACACACACACACACACACACATTCAATGTGGTGAGATTGGAACCTTCATATATTCCTGGTGAGAATGTAAAATGATGCAGCTCTCATGAAAAACAGTATATTGACTTCTCAAGAGTTAAATATAGAACTCCCATATTGCTTATCAGTTCCACTCCTGGGTATATATTCAAAAGAATTTAAATCCAAGACTGGAGTACATATTTGTTCAACAATATTCACAGTATCATTATTCACAATAGCCAAAAGATGGAAACAAACAGATAAATGGATAAATGAATGTGATAACATATAATATCATTACTATTATATCATTCAATAATTAAAAAGGAATTGTAAATGTATTTAATGGCTCTCCATTGTGTAGTTACAAATAGTTAAAATTATAAATATTATGATATTTATATTTTGTTGGAATAAAAAGTAAGTATACAAGGGAACCCCACAAATTTCTTCCTTCTTTCTTTCTTTCTTTCTTTCTTTCTTTCTTTCTTTCTTTCTTTCTTTCTATCTTTCTCTCTCTCTCTCTCTCTTTCTCTCTTTTTAGATGTTTTTGCTATAGTGTGACCTGCCTGATACCTTTGTAGAAATATTAAGCAATACCCATCACTGGCACTCCCTAGGCTGTTTTATTTTTCTCTATAGAAATTGCTATTTGACAAACTGAACATATAGTATTGCTTGCCTAGTTATTGTCTGGATTTCTCTCCCCATCACAGCCCTAGAAGGTGAAGATATGATTCACTGGTGTCTCCCTTGTACCTAGAATAACATCAGATCTACAGTAGGCAGTTGATTAATATTTGTTAAATGAATGAAGAAAGACAATATCTATGGTTCTATTTCTGATCCAGATGAATAATTAATGCAATTAATAAAATTTAGAAGTTCCCTCATTGTGGTCTGTCTTTGACATTTAGGCTATCATTTTTCATAATTATAAAAACAATTATTTCCTTTCTATGGAAAGCAGAACACATGGAGGAAGTGACTTACAGAGCCTTGAAAGAATATACATCTTATTCTGCCTGGTCTGTCTTCCTTAGGTAGCCAGGCTATTTTGTCCACTTACTATTCTAGGCTTATCATAAGGAATTAGGTTATGCAATATTGTAAACTGATAAATCCCAATATCTGCTGTTTGAAACATGGACACCCAAGAGAGCCAATGGTGCAGCTGTAGTTTGAATCCAAAGTGCTGAGAATTAGAAGTGCCAGTCATGTAAATTTGTCTGAAGGACGGGAAGTTTGAGACCCAAGAAGAGCTGACGCTTCAGTTTAAGTCAAGAGGCAGGATAATAACAATGTTATGGCTCAAGCAATCACGCTGAAGTTCCTCATATTTATGGTTTGACTTGTATTTTTCTGTTCACACCTTTGACCAATTGAATTATGGCCACCCACTATATTGAGAGCAGTTGACTTTACTCAGTCTGTTGAATAAATATTAATACTATCCAAGAACACCTTCACACATGCACACACACACACACACACACACACACACAGAGAATTCTGTCTTACCAGAAATCTGGGCATGTCTGTCCCATTCAGCTAGCACATAAAATGAACTACCATGCATAGTTCTAGTTTCCTCTTCCACCTGGGTATACCTTCTTTTTAGATATCAGTGAGATGTCCTTTCTGAGAAATAGGTTCCAGGTGTTTCATATTATGATTAATGTTTTTGTTCAATGTATTTTTGAGCAAATTCTGCTATCATGATTCTCCACCTCTGGGTTATAATGTTGTTGGTTGGGAGGCGGGGCAGGGAGAGAATCTTCTGTTCACAGCTGCATCCTAGGACCTGGCACAATGCCTATAGCAGAGAAAGTTCTCCAGAATTTTCTTCCACTGTGGAAATGCACAATGGTTCATTGAAGGTCTGGAAACTCAAATCCCTTTCACAAGGACTATGAGCAAGGGATGTTAAGAGAATGAAGGAACAGGAAGATAGTACAAGTGCATCATTTGATAGTATCTTATAAACGCTAAGGTAAAGTGGGAGAAAGAGAATTAAGTGGCAGTTTCAATAATTTTACACAATTCAATGTGTCAGGAAAACTTCAAGTTACCTAGCCTCTACCCTAACTGGCTTTGAGACCCTCATACTTTAATTCTGACTTTACTTTTTTATGCACATTGTGGAAATGGGCCAACAGCTTCAACATCACAGGGAAATGCAAACTCTCAGTACACAGCTTGGATCTACTGAGTCAAAAATCTATATTTAACTGTGGTTCCAAGATGATGTGCGAAGGTTGAGAAGCTCTGAGCTGCACTAGTAACCAGTTGCATGCATTTGGGGAAGTCACGTAACTTTTAGTCCAACATCGCCTCATCTGTGAATTGAAAGAGTAAAACCTAGTGTCATAACAACTAAATGAGATCCTCTCTGCTGGGTGCAGGGCCTGGAGTAGAATAGAAGTGCAATAGGTTCTAATTTTCTTTTAATCCTGAAAGCTGTGGGTAAGTGGCAATGAACATGATGACTCACTGTGTCTGCTTCTCAAGATGCCATTGCAGTATCGTGCTTACCACGTATTGATACTCTGAGTTTTTGAGCTTGCTTTCATGAAGTTCTTGGTGAATCTTGTACAGAGAGCATGGTCATGTATCATAGTTTGCACATATGGATCATAGTTTTATTTTTTTCACTCTGAATACACACACACACACACACATTTAAATTTCTGAGCTTCACTTTGGATATTTTATTGGATTTTTCAAATATTCATTGGATACTAATTGTATGCAAATTTCTGGGCTAGAGGCTATTATAGATTCAAAATATGAAAAAAAAAGCAAAGTACTGTCCTAGATTAATTTATGTGAGTGGCATAAACATATAAAGTAAATCAGAAAATGAGAAGTGCCTGCCAAGGTGCCAAGAAAGTTCAGGAATGGAAACATTTCTTCTTTGGATATATTACATGTTCCCACTAGCTGTTGTCTCAATTTATTTCTCATTAATGAAATAAATATTTAATAGAAGATATTCAGGCTCACCCTACAGAATTAATGTTCACTTTTTACTGTGCTCTTGTTTTGTGCAAGATTTATTCTCTTTCATATTTTAAAAATTGGAATTAATATGCTCTTTCTGAACAGTTCAATTTAATTACTACTTTAAAATTCAAAGAGAAACATCATTAAATATTAATAGACCAATCTGCAAAAACAAATTTCACTGGAAGTTTGGCTTAGGTAAATGGGGATTTGAGAAAATACGACAGAGCTTAAGAAATAATAGAAGTAAGAAACAGTTTGCATTTCTAGTTCTCCGGTTTCTTAGTTAGGAAATTGAGTCTTAGAACTGTGATTCCCCAAAGTTCTATAAGCCTAGTCCGGTAAAAGTAAAATCCACATAGTGGGGACC
Source organism: Tupaia belangeri chinensis (assembly GCF_000334495.1). Taxonomy (NCBI): domain Eukaryota; kingdom Metazoa; phylum Chordata; class Mammalia; order Scandentia; family Tupaiidae; genus Tupaia; species Tupaia belangeri. Next base: position 271,067 of record NW_006160091.1, read on the forward strand.
GGCAGGGCGCATGGTGCTTAAGGAGGCTGGACTCTCACATGGCCGACCACGGTTTGAGTCCTAGACATGGCAGCTTGCTTTCTCATTTTCCTTTTCTCTCTCTCCTCTCTCTCACACACATACACTGTCACTCTCTGATCAAATTAAAAATAAAAATAAAGTTTAAATAACATAATCATTTTTTTTAACTCCATGTAGGTAATAGTAGTGAGAGAAAGGGATCTGGTATGATATGCAAAACAGAGTGATGAGGACTGTGGCAAACTGGAGAGACTTGCTTTGTGTAAGAAGGCAGAAATTACAGAGCCCAGTCAATGTACAGTGTAATATGTCCAGAACTTATTTTTACTGGAGGTTTAGGGGAGTGTCAGAAATCTATTTGGATGTGAAATACCTTGTTTTTGTTTTGTTTTTAAAATATTGGTTCAATTGTAAGCATAACACATACCAAACCTAACATGTCTATATTCTGGAAAAGCCTTCAAGCCTCAAGTTTGCAACTTTTCATCTGTACCAAGGGTTCATGAGCATGCAATCGTCAATCACAACTAATCCAGCAAAACCAACCTGCAACCCATGGATTTTTAACCTAGCCAAAGCATTAGGCTCATCTGAAGAGTACTATATAACAAGCAGTGCCTGGGCTTCACCTGCAGACATTTTGATTCACTCAGTTTTGGGTTGCATTGGGTTCTAACATCAGTAGCTTTCAAAATCTTGCAGGTGGGGCCAGCAGGTTGTGTGGAGGTTAAGGTGGATGGATTTTACATGACTGACTGCATGGTCTGAATCTCAGACTTGGTGGCTTGAAAGTCATGCCATTGTGCATGCCCCAAATCCCAAGAAGTGAATGAAAGAGAAGGGATTGTAGTATGACTATTCCCCCTGGGGAGGGCATTGATTTCTAACTTTCTCTCTCTTTCTGTCTCTTTCCAGTGAGTGCACATGCCCTATAGCAAAAACAAAACAAAACAAAACAAAACAAAACAAAACAAAACAAACAAAACAAAACAAAACAAAAAAATCCTACATGTGATTCTAGTATGTAGCAGGATTTCAGAATCACTGTCTCAAGGAAGCATAACCACCCCACCCCACCCAGGGCTGTCATTGCCTCACCTTTGTCCATTGGCTCCTGAGGTCCCTAGGGCTGCATAAGAGCTCCCTCTGGCAGCATTTGCTGTTGTCTTCTTCCAGAACAATTATCGGTGACCAGAATGCTGTGACTTAGCTCATGTGCAGTTCATGGCAACTTTCCTACCAACCTCATACCAGATACATTGTTTCAGTTTCCTTTTTTCTACCAGCTGCTGAATGGGAAGAGAAAAATTAGCGTGGATATCCTCTTGCTAATGTTTCAATTTTATTGACCCAAAATATTCATAAAAAGTGCTGTGGTAAATTTCTCATTTATTGTCATAGTTTTTCTAATATTTGAGTATACTTTTATATTTTGACTCCATCTAAGTATTGAAAATAAATTAAATTCAGCAAAATAGAAGATTCAGGGAATACAGCAAATAATTATTCCTGCCAAGCATGAGTATTTAGCACCTGCATGTTTGGGAAACATTCAAATTGGTTTGCTTTGTATATGCTGTAAAAGTGCTCCCTGGAGCTGAAGAAATCTCTTTTGGATTTACTTGTTATTTATGTATTTATTTGATTTTAAATATGTAGGCAATAGGCGAATTAGGTTAGGTTGCAAGGTCTCTGGGTATAGCCATGAGATTTTTGAATATTGCATTTGGTCTGGATCTCATATTGGAGTCAGGTTTGCGTTATTAATCTGTGGACCTGGGGCCGGATGGATTATATTAAAGTAAGACTTTGTACACTTTCATATAACTCATTTTTGTCATACAGCATTATATTTCTCAGTGGCTAAAGGTTCACGAATGGCTCATAAATATCTTGTGAACGAAGGTTTGGGGATGATAGTTTGTCATAGCTAGAATGAATTGATGCAAGAGATAGAAGAAAAGGAAAGTGAGCTGCAGAATTTTCATTGCTCTTACATATCTTGGAGAACTGATTTAGAGGCCTGTGTAGTTTCTCCTTAATTACTTCAGAGATGGTTTTGGGAAATGCAACTCTAAATGGAGCACAGGATGATTTATGACACTGTTTTATGAGATGGAATTAAAAATTCAAACCAGAATGTGTAACTGTGGCAGCATGGGGCTACTCATTAAGCAGCAGTGAACGCTGCCATTCATTTGACTGCACCTGCTAGGGGAAGAACACGTGAATACCTGCCCATTAGACTTGGTTCAGCCGAAACAAGGG